>NC_052635.1:27572745-27877055 GCF_016161935.1 Mauremys reevesii | reverse complement strand
TTAGTTGTATAGCTCCCATTAATGAACAGTAATGGTGAGGCTACAATCTCAGACAGAAAGGGATTTTCAGATACCAAAGTCTTTGCCTACATTAGGTGCTAAGTGGTGTGTAGAGTTTAATAACCCTCCTTATTTTCCTGGCATAGCCAGGGCCTACCAGAATTTGATCCACAAACAAAGCTGCTTTGTCTCAGTCCTCTGGAAGGGAACATTCTTCAACTCTCCAAATATTGTCCCCAGTGAAACCTGACTTCTCAAACATAGAAGGAGAAGGAGTACAAGAGGAGGAGTGTGAACATGGCTGCAGGGATTTCATTTACAAATTCAAATGAGTAGACATGGCAGGTTTCTTGTACAAAGGCCCAGTTCTAGTTCTTTCCCACAGTTCTGATCTCTTGCATTGGTTACAGGCTATGGTAAATGGCAGCATACCCCACCCTCCTACCTGGCTGGGCAATAATTTACCTGTATTTTGTTTTCTACTCATAAAAAGCACTCAGGGTTTTTTAGAACCATGGTAAATTAATACAAATACATTAACGCACGTACTTGTCGAGGACACTAGATAAGGTGCCTATTGCAGGGTCTACTAAGAAGATCTCACACATCTCCTTGTCAGCATCCTTCATCTCAAAACACTTTCCAGACTGACAGCTGAACTCTGTCCCCGGTGGCTTACAAACTGCTCCCTTTGTGGTGAACAGCAGCCACGTGCACACGTCAGAATGGAATCTGGGCCTAGATTTGTACACTTCACTCACAACTGAAATGGAGCTTTGGGGCTGAATGCAGCAGCTATTCTACGTTAACACTAGATAACAGTTTAAGACAAAAAGTGAATTACAGTACAAAATCCAGTCGGAACTGCTTACGCAGAATGTTTATTCAGTCATGGATACGGGATGACACTCTTCTCATGGGCTGTTTAAAGGCCTTAGAATGGTCTCTGGTATTACATAACCCAAGGTAACAGTCCACAAGTGTCACACAACTGTAAGAATCAGAAATGGGAAATAAATATTATGATAGTCACTGTTATCCAGTCATTATTGTCACAAATTCACAACATGCATCCTCAAGCGACTGCTTCCTTCAGCACAGAGTTCAAAATGACTACAGAACTATGCCAGTTAGGCCAGCAAGGGAGTACCTAAGCTCATCCCCAGGTACTCAGCGTGTACATTAGGCTGGAGTACATGTCCCTCACCCCAGGCAGCCTTTATTTCCAAGGGGTTTCTACTGTCAAGAGTTCTCCCTGAATCAATGTTATCAATCCCACTTGTAATTTTACAAACTTCAAAGGGTTAAGACAGCAAGCACACTTATCGACTGAGGCTTCTTGGTGGGATCAGTAAAGCATGACTGATTAGAGCCCCATTCTAAAGAGCCCGGCTTTGTGGGGTTGGAATAAATAGGAGCCTGTCAATAACTCAGATCCAGGCATATTGACAAAGTTTACAGCCTCAATAGGCAATTAACACTTTACAGTGGATATTACCCAGTGGCCTTCCCATGTTTTACTGCACCTTTTCTGCCGTTAGCTGCAATATTGAAGGCTTGGAATAAAAATGATATTGGACAGACTGCACCTTTGTTCAGCTGCACATGAAATTCTTTAATATCTGGGAGAGATCATAGTTTCTTCCTCTTTTATTCTCTCTCACACACACCCTCATCTCATGTTCTCTATTATTATGTATTAGTGAGCCTGAGAAACTCCTTTTACTAAGTAATTTGAACTATTACATGCTAAAACTCCCCAGGGGAATCCCTAAAGAATGATGGACACAGCAACCCCAAACTTTTCTCCTACCACATGAACAGTTACATATGTTCCAAATGAATGCCTTATTCGCAGATATAATCATGAAAATGTAGGGCTGGAAAACACCTTAATAGGTCTTCTAGTCCACCCCACTCCACACTGAGGAAGGACCATACTTACACCATCCCTGACAAGTGTTTTTCCAACCTGTTATTAAAAAACTCCTGTGACAGGAATTCCACAGACTCCCTTGGTAACCTATTCCATTTCTTAACTATGGTTATACTTGGCATGTTTTTCTTAATATCTAATCTAAATTTCCCTTGCTGCAGATTAAGCCGATTACTTCTGGTCCAACTTTGTGCGGACACTGAGAACATCTGATCACCATCTTCTTTATAATAGCCCATAACATATTTGAAGACACTTATCAGGTTTCCTCCTCAGTCTTTTTTTTCTCAAGACTAAATATCCCCATTTTTATTTTATTTTTTTTTACTTTTCCTTACAGGTTAAGGTTTTCTAAACAATTTAAAATTTTTGCTGCTGTTGCCTGGACTGTCTCCAGTTTATCCATCTCTCTCATCAAGAGCAGTGCTGAAAACTGGACACAACTCCAGCAGATGCCTGAGTAGAGCAGAATAATTACCTCCCACCTCTTAGATACAACACTCCTGCTGATAAACCCCAGAATCATATTTGCCTTTTTCACAACTGTATCATATTTTCCATGCATATTTAATTTACGAGCCACTATAACCCCCAGATCCTTTTCAGTAATACTACTGCCAAGCCAGTTATTCCCCATTTTGTTGTTGTACATTTGACTTTTCCTTCCTAGGTGTAGTATTTTGCCCTTGTCTTTATTGAATTCCATCTTGTTGATTGCAGATTCATTCTCCAATTTTTATGAAGGTTATTTTGAATTCCAGTCCTGTCCTCCAAAGTGCTTGCAACCCCTTCCTGCTTGGTATCATCTCTCCACTTCATTATCCAAGTCATCAATTAAAATGTTGACTAGTACCAGACCCAGGACAGACACCTGAAGGAGTGTACTAGATATGTCTTCCCAGTTTGAGAGTGAACCATTGATAACTATTCTGAGTATGATTTTTCAATCAGTTGTGCACCCACTGTTAGTTATTTCATCTAGACCATATTTCCCTAGTTTGCTTATGAGAATGTCACATGGGACTGTGTCAAAAGCTTTACTAACATCAAGATAAATAAAGTCTACAGCTTCCCTGTTATCCATTAGGTCAGTAATCCTGTCAAATGAGGAAATTAGATAGATTTGTCAAGAACAAATCATGCCAAACCAACGTTGGCTATAACGTCTCACCCTATTATTCTTTAGATGTTTACAAATTGATGGTTTAAAAATTTGTTCCAATATCTTTCCAAGTATTGAAGTTAGGCTGCCTGGTCTATAATTTCCTGGGTCCCCTTTGTTCCCCTTTTCTAAGATAGGGACTATGTTTGCTCTTCTCCAGTCCTCCATGAGTTCTTGAAGATAATCATGAATGATTCCAAGTTTACTTCAGCTAGATCCATAAGTACCCTAGAGTGAATTTCATCAGGCCCTGTCAACTTGAATACATCTAAATATTCTTTAACCGGTTACTCCCCTCTTGTTACTAGTTTTGTTAAGCATCAGGACACAATTAACCATTTTAGTGAAGACTGAGGCAAAATAGGCATTAAACACCTTAGCCTTTGTGCCATTACCCTTGTGTTATCTGCCTAATATGCCAGTCTGACAGATAACCAAAATTTGGCCATGATCACCTAAAGCAGGGATAGCTGAAGCATGAGCCACATACAGCACGTAACCACTTCAGTACAGAAGGAAAGTCCATGTACCATTCAGATCAAGATGGACTATTGCATCAGCAGCCTCCACAGTTAACATCCCCCTTTTGAAATACAAAACCAACTACAATAGGGTCAATTTTTGTGATTTTTTTTTAAAGTACATTTAGTGTTGGTGAAATATGCCACCTTGACAGCTTTGGAGACCAAGAAATAAATTTGTCATGGTCTTGCGGTCCTTTTGCACCAGCTACATCAGCACAAAAGGACTGAGAAGCCACCATAAGGGAATGTTCCCAGTGCAGTGAGCCTCTGCCAGATAAAGAGACATCTGCCTCTCCATTAATTGCTAAAAATGTCCCAAAGGAGTGGGCTGCTGAAGCAAAGTTTGCAACAACATTTGGCCAAAATTGTCTATAAACAATTGTCCTTTCCTGTATTATTGGGGGTGGGGGGCATTTACTTAAGATTACAACACAAAAATTAATGAAGAGGTTAGCAGGAGATAAAGATACTCATCAGCTGGAAGAGGGACCTGCAACAAACAGCAGCCAATTGCAAAATGGCAATTTTGGGGGCTTCAGCTGTTTGCCTCTGCCAAATTTAAAGGGCCAGCTACAGAAAGGCACACGGGGGAAAAGTTCCTATAAAAGAGCATCTCTACAGTAAGGAGGTTTAGTAGGGATAGGATAGCTCTATCCGAGGAAGTGCTATGTAGGGAAGAGGTTGTTTAGAGTGGTAACAATTGTTATGTAAGAATATGAGGTGTGGTTGTACAGAGCAAAGCTCATTCTCACTTTTGGTAGCTAGTCTGCAGCACTAGCTGCAACTTTACAGCAGGTTCTCACTGCTGTGTTGTTTAATATTTTACTAAAAATATAAAATTTTCAAATAAATGCTCCTGTTGCTTTAATGCAAAGAGCAGCCCAAAGGCTGCTCCTTCAGCCAGTATACCACACCATGTCACAGTCCTGCTCTGTTATACTCCCAAGGTTATCAGTTTTCTTTTTATAGATATTGTATTTAAGAGCCAAGAAGAAAGTTCTGTAGTGAGACTGCAGGATTCCTTAAGGGATATGTAAAAAGGTAAAAGTCGGGGCGGGTTATTTTTTTAATAATACACAAAGGTGCAGGTTCTGAATTAAAGAGAAAAATTCTGAGCATTGATTCTTAAATACAAAGGGCTCAGACTTAATAGCACAAAGATTGGTGGTGCCATCAAGTGCAAGACATGGATTTCCCACAGGCACCATGTACAGCAAGAAAGAGAAATCATTTTCTCTATATTTTGAGGAGTATTCCCATTCTTTATCTGCAGATCAAGGATTATATGACTGTGTGGATGATAGGGAATTGATCTGCATGTTATCCATTGTCCGGTAGCTAAAGACCTGTGTGGAATTACTCAAACAACCTGAGCTACCTCGCAGAAGTATTAAAGTCAGGTGAACTATTTAGGAATTATACTCATATGTATTCAGCACCCCCTACTCTTTTTTGGTGAGTGAAATATTAAACTGATTTTAATTTCTTTCAGATGAAGTAATTCTTTAGTACTTGCAGCATGTCAGGCTATGGGCGGTGCACTAACTGTTCATTTTGACTTTTGATTCTATTCATATTGTGTGATTCAGCACTAAGTCACAGGCTATTGATTTTGCTCCCTGGATGGATGATGAACACTTTGAACAAGAGAATAACATTTCCGGATTGATTTTTAATCTGTCTATGCATTCACCAAGGTCCCCATTCCCATGTTACCCCTTTTTAGCCTGAGCATTCAGCCAATAGTCAGGGCCTCGTGGGTTGTTTCCATTGGGAGCAGTTGATGGAGTTTGGTATTTCTTTGATGCCATTCTGTGTATTCACAAAGAATGTTCACAAAGTCCTGCTTACCCAAACACAGCAGGAAACAATCTCCTTGTTCATAACTCCAAGCCTCTTTCCAACCAACACTCTGCCCAAGAAGTATTCTCTTAGCTTTCTCTCATGGTCACTCTACAAGTGCTTCTCTTGCTGTCTCCTTGGCTTTCTGCTTTTCTCACACACACACGCGCACCCCTGCAGTCAAATCAATCCCCAATCCCTGTGTTTGTATTCAGTCTAGTCTTTGGGAGATATCTTCCATTGTTTCAGTTAATCACTAAACAAAGGGACATTTAATCGTTTCTCATTTAACAGCTTCAGTGAGGTTTGTGATCACCCATAGATCAAAGATAAACTTACTGGGGACTACCCAACCTACATCATAACAACTGTAATATTTGACACACACACCCCTTATAGACACGAATAAACGTATCTTCAGAACACTCCTGTAAAGTAGGAAAATGGTGTTATCCTTATTTTACAGAAGAATGTAAGCAAAAGGATTCATGACCAGATTTCCACAGGAGTTCAAAGCCAGTGGATGTACCTATATGGAGTAGACATTTTCAAAATGGATCAGCAGCTCCCACTATTCTCAGTTTAGATGATGTGGGTCACAGTCTGTTTAGTGGAAAGCCTTGGACCCGTATAACAGAGGGAGTTATAAGACAGGGTCCCTACCTATGCAAGAACTGGGGCTACAATTTTCCAGTATGTCTATGTGAGTTCGGACCTTTTCCTACGGTCCCATTTTTCAAAAATTATTTAGGCGCTTAACACCCAGACCCACCAATTATTTCAATGGAGGTAAGGAGCCTAAATACCTTTGAGGACCTGGGCCTTAAGTACTTAAGTCTCATTCAAAGTCTTTGGGACTTATGCTCCTAAATGTCTAAATCACTTTGAAAATTGGACATAAGGTCCTATGTCCGGTAGGTCCTTTTGTAAATGTTACCCTAACTTTTTGCAGGATATCTGCCTAGGTAGTGGTATAGTGCTGACAGAGGAATTATTACGCCTGCATTCAGCTAGTGCTCCTCATTATCATAAGCATCCATCTCACACAAGGAAATTGATTAAATAGAATGTGGGAAGGATTTGGAGACCATGGGCTGGATCTATGTGAGCTAAAGGTGGGTTTTCTGTGCCATGCATTTGTATTTCTCTTAAAAGATGCGTAACCCTTCTGCCCATCAGAGTTGGCAGCAACAAGGGCCGGGTTCAGTATCTAGGGGTTCTGTTTCAATAACACTATGCAAAACCGGCTTGAGCCCCCACCCAGTGACCTGGGACAATTACATACCACCCCCCTGGGCGTCTCTAAGAGGCAATACTTCCCCTCTCGCAAGCACAGAGTCTGAGTGTAGCAAAAGCCTTTTAATAAAGGAGGGAAACATTGTGGCATTATGTTGGGGAAATATCACAAACAGTATTCATAACACAAACCATGAGCAAAAGACCCACCCCCAAGTAAGTTTGGCAGTGTCCTTTTCCCCTCAGAGTCTTAAGTCCAGCAACAGTCACCCCCACCCACAGTTTCTGTCCTTGGTCAGTGCAGTCCCCAGAGTTCAGAAGTTCATCTGCAGAGTTTACCTCCCAGGCTGGGTGGAAGTGGAGGGAGGTATGAGGGGCAGCTTACGTGCTCCACTGCTCAGGTCGATTGCCATGCCTCTCCGCGGGGTTCTGCTACAGTCTTCACCACCAGCTGCTCCTCTCCACCAGGCATCCTCTGGCTGCCCCTACCCACCAGCCACGCTGCTAGTCACTCCTTTCCGCCAGCCATCCTGCTAGCTGCTCACCAATGTGTCTTCAGCCCCCTCCCTACTTAACACAGCTCTCAGTGGTTTCAGCTGTTAGTAGGGGGACCCCAGTGCTGGCACACTCTGAACCACTTGCCCAAAGTGCTAGGTCTAATGCTTAGACCTAGGAATCAGGGACTTCAGCTCTGCAGCATGTAACAAGACTCCTAATGAAGTCAAAATTAGCTCTGTTACTACACCATGGAGAGAAAAGGGGTCAAAGTGGTGTTTAGGGCCCTCAGAAGGGGCCCACACTATCAGCTACCCACACCTGTCCCCAGCCTCTCTCAGTTCACTGGGCTTTGGAACCCATGTCCCTTGTCTAGCAAGTGCTACTTAGATGAGGGCAAGTCCCTCCTTTTAAAAATTCCAAGTACAGTTCTACTGTCCTTGATTCCATAACCAGGATAACAACACTTTACTACTCCTGCCCCAATAACAAAGAGACAGGGGGTCCCACAGCAGCCAAAGTGATCATTTGGGCAACCAGTCTCTTCATGCTAGGCGGGGTGGGTGTGCCCATGCAAACGAGATCAGCCCCTGAAGTCCTTTTCCACAACTCACCACCAGATGTCAAGGTAGAGCTCATTCTGACTCTACTTACAGATGGAAATGGTGTGGTATCTTTTTCACCCTTTTGGTGTGGCCAGGAAAGGGATAGACGCTTACTCTGGGAAATATAAATAAACATGGTGGAAAGAAATAGATGGGACTGGGAGTTGTTTGCAAGGGAGTAAAAATAAATGTTAAATCACTTTTGCAAAGAAGAAACAGACAAATCATCAGAGTTATAAACGGGAAACTTCCCTTTCAAGGATTCCTGCATGAGGCTACTTCCAAAAAAAAAAGAAAAAGCACTTCCCTGGAGGGTATCTACCAAGATGTGGAGAAGCACTTGATACAGAGACAAAGTACAACCTCATACCAGGTGAGTACTAGCAGAGAATAATTGCTTTAAAAAACAAACACACCCTGCCTTTACTGATTGTTCTGGAGCTGCAATCTGAGGCTGATGTGGAGTCCTCCACAAAAGGAAACAAATAAAAGCAGCATACAACACATCTAAACAAACCCTTGATTTTTCAAGTATACACAGTCTCCGCATGCTGTGGACCTGGTTACATGAAATCGTGGAGGGCACAGACACTGCAGCCCTGGCTCAAGCTAAGTTGTCCCTAGCACCAGTCAAGGAATAAAATAAACCTCAACCTCATTAAAGACAGCAGGCGCTGACCCTGAATAACCGTAGAGGATAGAGATGAAAGAGACAGAAGGCCTAGCCCATCTACCAAAGTGAAAACCGAACCAAGAGAATTTGCAAGACACAGACCATATCTGCACTAGGTTTGTCTGAAGGTTCTTTCTCTTTGCAGAGGACAAGAGAAGACTCCATCTCATTTCTAAAGCCAGGCAACCTGATTTGGCACTCTTAGCTTTGCCCCTTGTGCAGCATTCTGCCAGGGGAATAAGAACATAGGAACGGCCATACTGGGTGAGACCAAAGGTCCATCCAGCCCAGTATCCTGTCTACTGACAGTGGCCAATGCCAGGTGCCCCAGAGGGAGTGAACCTAACAGGTAATGGCCAATACATCTAGCAGCTCTTTTGATCTGTAGCCCTGTGGTTTCCTTTGCAGTGTGGCAGAGCATGTGGCTCCCAGTACATCTGTCTAATTAATGTGAGGGGAAGATAAGAACAACAACAAAATGACCCCCCTCCCTCAAAAAATAGCAGCAGCTTAATAGAAGGCCTCATGGTGAAAAAAAATCTCTGCAGCGCAAGGTTAAGTTCTGGCTTTTGCCTCCAGAGATGCACTTGGGGCACAGTGGTTGCGAGAGAAGCAGTGGTATACTGCCCGCACAGCATGGCTTGCTCACTGACTAATGCCCCTTACATCTGTTGTAGAAAGGTGCAGTCCATGCTCCCAACTGTGCCTGCCTCTCTGGGCTCCAGCAAGGAGCCAGTGGTTGAGCAAGGCCCTGGCCATGACTCCAGCCCAGTTAGCTTTGGGGTAGGGAATGACTGTGGGTAAGCGAATCATCCTCTACCCATCCCCACCCCTAAGGAAACACAGTCTGGGCCCTACATAGGTGCACAAAGGAGGTGGAGGGGAAAGGACTCCTTTCATGCCCTCTTGCCTATTAACACTAACCCCAACCAACCCCCTATTGTACATTGTTATCCAGAAAATTCAGAGGAAAGGCAAACACAAAACTAAACCAAGTAGATCTGAGATGGGACAAGCTAACAGAGTCATGACACAAGCTCAGAAACTCCCCAAATGAGTGTGGTTCAATTAATAAGGCACTGGCATGGGAGGCAAGAGATGTGGGTTCTGGTTCTGCTATGTGTCAATTCATCTCTCTGGCCTTCTGTTTTCCTATTGTGCCTCTCTAGGTTGCAAGCTCCTCAGGGCAGGGCTTCCCTTACTATGTGTCTACGCAGGGGCGACTGAGGTTAGCGAACAGCTTACAGAATTCCATCCACCACAGATCATGACCCTTTGCAATAGCAGCAACAAATAAAAGGGAAAAACAAAGCATGCCCTTTACTAATAATTAAAGGGGGGGAGGCTCAAATTCAACAAAGGAAACCTTTAGTCCAGTATAAAATATCAGACTCTAGGCTCAATAAAGGCCTTTAACCAGGGAAGAGGTGTGTCAATCTTTCTATTTCCCCCTATTTCTTGAGTCACTCATTGAAGGTCAGAGGTAGGGGAAAACTTCTGTGGCTTATGTCCTTAACCAGCCCCAGTTAGCCCAGACACTCCCTCATGTCATCCTCCTTCATGGGGGGTTCATTTGTATTTGCACAGACGTTTGAGTGTCATTTCACTGCACTTAATGGACACTTAACCGATTATTTTTTGGTAACACTTTATTTCAGATTTCCCATCATTATGAATTCATTTAGCATGGGAAGCAATAGCCCCGCTCCTAATGAATTCATCTGATATTAACATGGCTTTCACAAGTGTGTCCATAGGTGCTCAGATGCAATTTAGCATTAGTTAAGCGAGAGTTAATGGACACTAAAAGTGCCACTTATTTTCTAAGTGGTCCATTAAAAAAAAGGAAGGCAAAAGCCTGCCAGCAGATTTTTTTCATAAGATAATGTGGGGATTTGTTCTTTGCATGTAAAATTCACTGGAGACCATGGGTGGCTTTTAAGAAGTGGCAGGGTAGGTGGGTATTACAGGGAGACTGTGTGACGCAAGGGAGACATTTCACTGAAGGCAGAAGACATTGGGCAAGCAGCCCCAAAGAAGGAAGGCATCTGGGAAAAAAATAAATACCAGCACCTTTGAAGGAAGAGAGAAAAGGGGAGGGGGAGAAGAGAAATTAGGTGCCTGAAGGAAAGCAATGAGTCAAAGAAGGTGAGAGATGGAAGGTACCTAGGGAACACAGGGAGTGGGGGGGAAGGATCCAGTTTGACTGAAGGGTAGCAATGAATAGGACTAGCCCTGCTTCTTAACATGGATGGGGCTGAACAGAGGTCACCTACCCCCTCCTGAACATCAGTAAGAAATGCTATTGTTTGGCACTTCCCTCATTCAACTAATACATTATCCTTTAGTGATGACCTAGCCCCAAAACTCTGTTGTAATTGAGAGGATAATGGATCATTAATAATGATTATGGAGATATCTAGATGCAAGAATTTAATAGGGTTACTTGACCCAACAGCAGTACTCCCTGGATTGGCTATACTGGGCCAGAAATGCAACTGAGGGTGGTGAGGGCATGATGAGAACTTGGGAGAGCCAAGAAACAGTTGCCAATGTTGCTGGGTTGCCCCTTAAAGATTAACAGAAGCACCAAACGTCGACCCAGCTGATGCTCACTAAGCGGTCTGCAGTTCTGTGAAGCCCCTCTTGGGAGGCAGCTGACAGCCTGCCAACCCAAATCACAAAGTGGAAGACTCCCCAGGGCGGCTAAGTCTCTTCAGTGTGTATAGTCAGACACAGAACCTTCTGCAAGAGAGGAGACAAAGGCCATCTCTCTTTCTCCAATAAGGATAATTAATCTGCTGGTCAGCACGGAGGCTAGGAGATAAAAAGAGTGAGAGTGGCTAAGAAGGGATTTGCCTCCATTACTAAAGTTTAAAAAAAATGTAGCTGGGCAAATAGGTATATGCTGTACACAGCTGCCCTGGCTCCAGATGAGTGTTCCTTCTGTTGAGAGGTTCCTGCTCAGGGCCCCATGTAGTTGCTTACTCCATTGATACTTTTTTTTCCAATAAGGTGGATTTTGGGATCCTCCACAGAGAGCAGGGGATACACTCTGGAACAGATGACATTAGCACTTCTAGGAAAGAAGGGTGAGGGTAGCATCCCTTTTGTGCATCAGAGAACAAGTACTGCAGAGCCAATATTAGAGAAAGCCATTTATTTGCATTAAGGTAGCACCCACGGGCCCCAACCAAGATGAGGATGCTATTGTGCTGGGCGTTGTACACACACACAGTAAGAGACAGTCCTGGCCCTGAAGAGCTTACAGTTTGTATAGATCAGGGGTGGCCAACCTGAGCTTGAGAAGGAGCCAGAATTTATCAATGTACATTGCCGAAGAGCCACAGTAATACGTCAGCAGCCGCTCATCAGCTCCTCCTCACTCTGCTCCCAGCGCTTCCCACCCACCGGCAGCCCCACCGATCAGCACCTCCCCCAGGGCCGGCTCTACTGTTTTTGCCACCCCAAGCAGCGCACCGAGTTGCCGCCATGGACGGCAGGGGCAGTCTGTGCTCTGTTAGGGCGGCACACGCGTTTCCGCGGTGGCAGCAATTCGGCGGAAGCTTCTGTCTTCAGCCGGAAGACAGTAGCTGCGCCGCCGTGGACAGCTGAACATAGAAGGCATGCACGTTTCCGCGGCGGCGGCAGTTCGGCAGCAGCTTCTGTCTTCAGCCGGAAGACAGAAGCTGTGCCGCGACGGACAGCTGAACATAGAAGCTGCCGCCGAATTGCTGCTGCTGCGGAAACGCGCATGCCGCCCTAACGGCACATGGACTGCCCCCGCCATCCACGATGGCAATTTGGCGCGCTGCTTGGGGGCAAAAACACATGGACTGCTGCCCCTTGCAGACTGCCGCCCCAAGCACCTGCTTGGGATGCTGGTGCCTGGAGCCGGCCCTGGCCTCCCCCTCCCTCACAATCAGTTGTTTCGTGGCTCTGGGGAGGAGGAGCGAGGGCACTCTTGAAAGTGTCTTACTTCAGAGATGATGATGGAGCACTAAACATTGCTGCAAGGCTCAGGGGAGGGGGCAGGAAGGGATGGAGTTGGGGCAGGGCCTGTGTCAGAGCCAGGGGTTGAGCAGTGAGCACCCCCCGGCACATTGGAAAGTTGGCGCCTATAGCTCCAGCCCCGGAGTCGATGCCTATACGAGGAGCTGCATATTAACTTCTGAAGAGCCACATGTGGCTCCAGAGCCACAGGTTGGCCACCCCTGGTATAGACAAAGCCAACTAGGAGTGGGAAGTGTTATCATCTCTATTTTACAGACTGGGAACAGACATGCAGAGATCAAGTGACTTGGTCACCAAAGGGAAGATGGGCAAAAGCAAAGCACAAACCTGCTGCAGGTACGGGGAATGACCAAGAACACAATGGGGAAGAAGTGCAGGACCCAGGGAAGATTAAAGAAGTCCAAAGGACTGATCTGCTACCCTCAGCTACCATCTTATATTGAGAGGAGTTCCCTTGGCTCCCACCTTGAGTGAGCTTGAGCAGGACGCCAGGTTAGGAACACTAGGCAACCCACCTTGGCAAGAAAAGAAAGTACGAACACAGTGAGCATTTAAAGAAACTAAATTAAAGGGTTTGACCCAGCGCTGCCATCTCCTGTCTCACCTGAGGGGGTGGGAGCAAACAATGGTAGCTTTACACCACCCTTTCTACCCCTTTAGTCTGAGGCTTGCCAGGAACTATCCCAGCCTCAGGACTGCTCTCTGCTATGCTTGGCTACCACAAGTTTTTTTTCCCAACAATCAGATCTGTTGCCCGCAGGGTATTCTGGTCATGCCCAATCTTCCTTGGAAACACCCTTATTGTGGGGACCAAAGGAGTGACTATGCTGGATCCACAGCAGCCACGAATTCTCTCATGCTATAGGAATCCTGATGGAACAGGACGAATCATCGGGGCCAAGGAATCTAAATCACTCATAGTTACAAAGGAGTTGGTCCAAAATTCTTATCAGCTGGGTGTACTTCTCTCTGCAGTGAAGCTGTTTTACAAATTTGGAAGTGCAGCCATGAGACTTGGCAGAAATTTGTTCACCAGAGTTAAAATAACTCACTGAGTTAGTGCAACAGCTGCCCAGATGTAACACTTGTACTCACATGAGCAGGGATGAAACAGCAGTGATACTTTACTATAGTTATACTTATGATTCCAAGCTCCACTTAGTCCCAAAGTGGATTGTTTTTACTGACCTAATCAGCAGAGAAAGTTCACCATAGGGCCACTTGATTTGCCGTCAGTAGACTTCAGAGTTAACATAAATTGTGGGTAGGTCATGATCAGAGTTATTGCTTTAGTCTGGTTGCAGACTCAAAGATAGCACAGTATCAATTTATAGTCAGATGCTTTTCTCCACAAGGATAAGGAGACAAGGCAATGCATTCTCTTTTCAAATAAAATCTGAATTCTGCAGAAACTGTATCAGCATCACTCTGGGGATCAATGAACCATCATAATCCAACTCTTGCACCTGACTTCTCCAGCAAGAGGCATGTGCCAGGGATTTACACAAATTTCAGTGGTATGTAGATCCAGGGTTTTGGTTCAGTCCATATTAAAATCCAAAAGCCTTTGTGCCCCAATCCTACACTGGGATCTGCTAGCAGAGACCCCTACATTCACATGAGCTCCCACTGACGTCAATGAAACTATGTGCTAACAGATCCTCATGCAGGAGCAAGGCTTTATTTTGTACAGCATTCTTCAAAAGCCATCTACAGCCTACTTCCATTTGGCTGTGAGACACATGCCATGCTGGCGCAATGTTTTTACAACACTTCCAGCGCTGAAAGAGTTAAGCCATATAGGTCAAAGGGAGCCCAAAATACCACCTAGCTCTTATACAGCATTTTTCATCAGTCAATTTCAAAGCAGTCTACGAAGGAGGTGAGCATCATTCTCCTCATTTTACAGATGGGGAAAGTGAAGCATAGGGAGGTAAAGTGAGTTGCCTCAGGTCACCCAACATACTGGTGGCTCAACCAGGAATAGAGTCCAGCCCATCTGCATCCTAGTCCACTGCTTTGTCCACTTGTCCTAATGACAGCTAGGCAGTGTGGCCAACAGGCACAAGCAACCTAGAAAGCACTGCAAGTATCTTGAAAGTGTCTTACTTCAGAGATGATGATGGAGCACTAAACATTGCTGCAAGGCAAGCAGAGTGACAGCACTGAAACTCCTGACACAGAACAGCTTTCACAACCAGATAACACTTTCCATGTTTCCAAATTCACATTGTCAACAATGTTTCCAGGCCTTGAACTTAGCTGAAGTAATCAGGAGTTATTGGCAGTAAATAGCTGGCAGATTGTTGGATGGGGGTTTTGTTTTGTTTCTCCTCGTATGAGTGGTGGAAGAATCTTTAGTGCCGAAAACCCACAGCTGTAGATGCTGTCAATTCCCTTCTCTACCCAAGATGCAGTCTTCCAAATGTGATGCAAAACTAATGTCCTTAATCCTTCTGTTCATCTCACAGTACCATACCTCTGTTTGAGGTGTGATCAGTTTACTTCCGGTTACCTACATTCTTGTGCTGATTTAGTGTCCTCAATTTTATCGTTTACAATTATTTACGTCAGAAATGCAGACTCATGAAAATGAAATGATTGTAAATGTATTCTCTAACAGGATGAATACCACTCACAGCATTTAAACTTTTCTCGCATTAAAGTTTTTCTCATGTCCCTCATTCTGCGACTATATCACACTCTGTGACCTATATTTGAGTCCTGGAAGGTTGAGTGGTATCCATAGCATTATTTAAGAGCATCAGAGCATTAGCCTCATGGACCCTCTCTGACCTTAGCCACCATCTGAATTTGCACAGGTTTTGATCCAGGTCGCATCTGAACTTCAAGGCTTGTACTCATCTCCAGTTACAATACAGTATAAATAATTAAATATCTTACCCAAATACCCTTGATGCTTTAATTGGATACAGTAGTCTCATTCACTTCCCATCCATACTCTTATATAGTGTTACTGGTACCACGACAGCAGTTATCACTTCCCACCCTAGAGAACATTTTGCAAAGTGTTCCATCTATCATTATGTATCGTGCATAGTTTATGTACCTGTACACTTTAGTCTGCCATAAAGTGACAAGAAAGAAGCTGTGTGTGTTGCATGCATGTGCAATGATTTATTTTACCAAGTGGTGAGATGTTGTGGAATGTGAGACAAAGATTAAAATATAAATAAAAAGATTTAATCAATATTCAAATTCTCTGCCCAAAATAAGCATAATTAAGTGCAATTGACGGAGAAACCAGAAATCAGCCATTCTAAGGGTACAGGACACATTTGATAAATTACAACACTACTGTGTACATACACCACATTTCCTCTGAGGTCCCAAAGATTATTTAATTAAACTTTGGGAGGTAAATTGTCATTATCCTCTTTAGAGGTGGGGAACTGAGGCAGAGAGAAGTTAAATGACTTGCCTAAAGTAATAATTAGTGGAAAAGTTGGGATTAGAACCCAGGAATCCTGACTTTCAAACCACTACTCTGAGTGCTGGGTGATACTCCATCTCCTTGAGTACCTTTAGAATGATTTCTCATAATTTTTTACCTTCTCTTTAAAAATGAATCTCTAAAAATAATAGGCACTAAAATAGAATGTAAGGAAAAAATCATGATTCCATGTAGAGTCTGTATGACATAACTCTTCAGTAGAATGTATGACTGATTTTGAAATATTTTCTTTATTGAAACTTGAGATGTTATTTATTGTGATTACAAAGAGAATAAACCAATAACACTAATGACATAAGCACCCAAACGTCAGAAGGATTAGGAGCCCAATGGACTAAGCCCCTCCCCTTTAAAAGAAACTCATACACTGATGTTCAAATGCTCATTAATTCTTTTTAACTCTTCATTCCAGATTCTGAAATCAAACTCAACAGGTATAGAAATCCTGCTTGAGTTTCATGTAAATGCCAGTCCAGATACTAAAGCTCTTTGCTCTTTAAACCCTGGTTAATTCAGTCTTCTCATTGTAGCCTGAGTTTGTGCATTGACGATTTTTGTGTGTGGTCTCTGATTAAAGGATGACCTGGATAGGAGTTTTGCTATTAACTTCAGTTCCTACATGATCAAGCCCCTACCTCCTATTCTTAGAACCAAATACTGCATTGACTTACAATCCCATTACTTGAAGTAATCATTTAAGGTCAGTTGTAGGGGAGATCAATGGGATTGAATGGAATATATGCCAGTTCAGAATTGCCCCTACTTATGGGAGAAAATTGCAGTTTTTCAGATAGCATGGTAACTACTGCCAAATGATGATTAATAGTGACCAATAAAAGCCCCTGAAATTAGGGTCAACATTTAACAGCTAACATTTGTTTAAACCAAAAGTTGCCCATGGTCTAATCCTTGTGCCCTGACCAAGATTTGTCATGAGTTTCCACTAATCAATATCAAAGCAGTGCTAGGTAGAACCATATTTTGGCCCCAGTATGCTACTCCAGTGGCACAAAAGGACCACAGCTAGAGCGGGTGGAATGCTGTCAGTGATGACCGACGTAGGACTGATGTGCAGAGTCCTCAACGTAGCAGTGTGTTGAGCACAAGAGGGGATGAAGCCAGAGAAACCTGAGCTCCAATAACTTGGGAGAGCAGAGCAGCCTGTAGGCAGCCATGTAACACTACTGCGAGACAGACCCTTCCTGAGGCTGCTCTAAGTTATGCCAGCTCTGGAAGCAGCCCAGAATCCAGTTCTCAAGAGATCTAGCACGGAATTAGGCCCTTTATGTTTTTATCATAGAAGTCAGAGATGGACGATGACCCAATGGGTATTTGCTATCTCCCTGGAGTCAGGATCTCATTGTTCACGATCATTTATAGTATATTTACTGGTTTTCCAATGATACAGTAAACCAGGGTTGCAGTAAACCATGGTTATTCGCTTAAGAGATGATTTAGCTTCTATTCTTTTGTAGGTTTAACTTTAAGGGAACAATCACAACTTACACATACCAAACCCAAGTAACTCCATAATCTTATTACTGAATGACCTGTCCTCCTTCATCCTATCCCCGCTGTTGTCTGCTGCTCTCACTTACTGTGCCATATCTAAACTCAGATGCTTTTTGAGGTAGCCACAGGGCTGCTCTAAAGTTGCCTCAGGGACAGATTCTCTCTCTCTCACACACACACACACACAGCGCCCAAAAAATCAAGAGTGTGGAAATCCATCCAAGTCCCTTCCCCATCTCCAGGTGCCTTATGCACAGCTTTGGTACACCTGCGGATCTAGCTCATTGCATTTCTAAGGTAACACAGAAGTGGAGCAGTCTCCAGTTTGGGAATTTGTTGGGGGGGCAGAAGAGAGCAGGAAATGAGTGGGTTAAAGTCAGCCCATTTGTCTTCATTTTCACACATCTTTGTGGTCTAATTAACATCACATTCTGTACATAGACAGCAGTGGTTTGTGAATCGGATTATGTTTAACAAATGAAAGTCTGGCTGCCTAGCAGAAAATAAGGAAGGATCCTGGAACATGCAGTGGGCAATGAAGTTATTGAAGAGAACTGTATTCATTAGGCACGATAAAACACAGCAAGGCATGTATTCCTGGACTGACTCTGTATGCCCGTGTAGCAAGGCGGTGTGGTTCCTCGCCGTCCCTCTCTGGACACCAAAGTGGGCGGAGCCAGTGAATCCTGCACCCGCCCCCCAGAGGTCAAGGCGCAGGACAGAAAGTATAAAAGCCCAACCCCAGAGCTCACTAGAAGAACAGACGCCGGAGAGGCCAGATGCCAGTGGCCTAGCTCGATGGCCGATGCCTGATGCCGACCAGAGCCCGGAAGAGCTGTCAAGCCTACCCCTCGCCAGTTACCCTGAGGAGCCCATGGTGCTTGACCCCTTCCTTGGAGGACACCGTTTGGACCCAGTTACCTCTAGAGGGGGGTTAGGAAGTAGCCCGAGGGTAGCCGACCCTAGTTTGGCTGCAGCACACCCAGAGCCAATGTCAGTGTGTTGCAGCCAGGATCCCCACTGACACAGCAGCAGGCCTTCTGCCGCTGCTTGGGCCCCCGGCTGGGATGCAGTGGAGTGGGTGGGCCTGTGTTGCCCCTGCCACCCACCTTGTGAGTAGCCGTCTCCCCCTCTCGCAGGCCCTTCGGAGCCAGGATCCTGGGCCTGCTGTTTACCTGTTTGCTCAACCCCTGCCTAAGGGCCTGAGCCACTGACTCTTTGCTGCCTCACCCCAACCCAGGGCCAGGGCCTGCTTGTTATATAACATTTGTTCAGCTCCTGTCTAAGGACCTGAGCCAGTGACTCACCATTGCCCACCGACTGGGTGTGAATAACTGTTATGTTTTGCCTTTACTGTTGCTGCGGCGAGAGATTCCCGTGGCCAGGCTAACTCCTCATCACAACTGAAAGGAAGTAGCGAGGCACTGTGGTTCCCCACTGCCCCAGAGAGGGACAAGCCCCGGTGAAACCCCTCTACAGCCCTACACAATATCGGACATTCTTGGGCTAATATTGTCATGCTGCATGTTCTATGATATGAGGCAGCAAGCCAAGTGCCATGTCCCAGAGGAACAACATACTAAATGACAAGGAGGCCAAGCCTACAGTATCTTGTGCTGTTCTAAAATGGCCTTTGTTTTAACATTCAGAATTGCTGGCGCTGTTATAATTAGGCTGAACAAATAATTAAACTTATTAGCCTGTAACTGTTGTTCAGAATTCTTCTATTATTTTTCAACAGTAAATCTGGATGGAGGGAAAGTGTTTCTCTGCAAGTATTTGCCACTCCATATCTGAGATCCCTTAGCTGGGACTGGCCAAATCAGCCACATGGTAGTGTTTCTATTTCCGGATTCGGTTAATATGCAGGTTTACAATTCATTTTCCACAAACGCGTGAACATGAAAATTTGGCTTTTGTTTTCTGAAGACCAAACTCAGTCAAGAGAAATATCCACTGAAAGTGAACACAAAAGGAGCACAGACCCAGAGGATGCAAATTCACACAAGTGATTATTCAAGGAAGCATTTATTATAATATTTGTCACCTCTAATAGTGGATGCTGCATCCCAACCCAGAAATGGTTGCATTTCATTTCTAGGTGATGTTCTCTCAGTGTGTGCAGTACATAGTTTGCAGTATCACCAACTCCAAGTATTACAAACTATATCCATGTTATGTACTTCTATCGTCCCAACCACTAGTATCTGAGCACTCTTTACCTCACACCTCTGTGAGGCATGGCAGTGCTATTACCCCCATTGTACAGATGGGGAACTGAGGCAGAGAGAGATTAAGTGACTTGCACACAGGAAGTCTGTGGCAGAGCAGAGAATCAAGCCCAGATCTCCCAAGTCCTAGGCTAATTCCCTAACCACTGGATCATCCTTCCTGGAACTTAGGAGTCCACCCCCAAAAATCATGACTGTGAAAACAACAAAAGTTTGGGGATGTTTTTCTTTGCCTTCTGGTTTTTCAGTAGTCCTTGGAGTGCACTCAGGTCACAAATTCAAAGTACTATGCAACCACCAGGGCTACAAAGTCACATTTTTAAATGAAAGCTGAGATTCTCATGAATACACACAGCTGTGGGAGCTCAGGCTATCAGAGAAAGCAGATATTACAAGACTGGCAAATTGCAAGAGTTGACAACTCAGTGTTTGTAATTCCGCAGTGATTGAAGGCTTATGAAAGGTAACATGCACATTAACCAGTAAGACCCAGACTGAGAAAAACATCTAAGCATATGAGTAGTCCCACCAAAGTCAAGTTAAAATACCCCATCATCTTAACTTAATCAAGAGGACTTAAAGTTAAACAAGAGCCTAAGAGTTCTGCTGGACTGGGACCTTATTGAACAGGAGAGCTTTCAAAATACAAACGGGTCTAAACCAGCACATCAGATCCAAACTCCAGGGATATTCACACCTACATCCAAGCTTCCTTGCTCAGACCTCTTTCTAGACTAGCATACAGATCAGTCATTGGATCCCTCTCCGACCTGGAATCCAGACCTCTTGGACTGAGTTCACCTATACTTATAAAAGTTGTTGGAATGCAGTTCTTTGTTCAGGTGAAGGGTCGAGTGGTTCTTGAGTTTTCTGAGCTACTTTCACCTACCCTTACGCCTAACACATTCCTTTGTCCCTCCTGACAGTAACTCTACTCCCTGTTGCACAGAACAGAACTTTGCAAAAGGTTTCCTGGATTTATAAACTTCTGCTCCTTTATTTTTAGTATGTACTGCAAGTACCTTGAACTCCTCTGCTCCTTCTTCTGACAGTGGCAGCCTTGGGTCAGGCCTCAGGGTGTCTCACCTTAGGTAGTATGTGGAGCTTTTCCATCTAAAGTGAGAAGTGCACATTTTAAAGGGACACTTGGGAAGCTAGCTCCAGTAAAGTTTACCACATGGCAGGCAGAAAGGAGGGAATCCAGTGTTCTAAAGAGTGGCACCTCCACCTTAAATATATAAATAAAGCAGGAGTTTATCATTTATTTATAAAACTATTTCTAATCTAATTCTTTGCACATTATCTAGGGGCAAAAGAAGCCACTCAGAAAAATGATTCTTAAGGAACTGCCACATAGAGAGGTTCTGATTAATATGCAAAACATAGATTATAAATAGATTTATAAATAAATGATCTACGGCTGCTTCTTTATTTATCTATGGATTTATGGAAATTTTAAAGGCTGAATTCTGATTAAATGAGAAGCACCATTTATGGTGGACTGGATGGCTCAAAGGGATTGGTAATGGAAAGTGACAATGAATTGGATTTGCATAGTACCTTTGAGTCAAAAGTATCCCAAGTGCTTTTCAGTGTGTGTATATATATAAGTGGTCACTTCATACATCACGGAAATATAGCCACCTCCAAAGAAGAAAGATAATACTTTACATCAATATCACCCTTCACCCAAGGATTTCAAAGCACTTTACACACTAATTAAGCCTCACAACATTGCCATGTGATAAGTATTATGCCCCTTGTACAGTATCATACAGCAAGTCCCATTCAAGCAGCGGTAGGTCTGGGAGTGGAACCAAGGGGTCCTCTTTGCAAATTCCTTGATCTAACTACTTTTCATCTCCAGGTCATCAGTTCTGATTTCAGACCAGACTGTGTATGACAAAAAGTTGTTCCCATGGCAGTGCAGTTGCCAAACCCCTGTATCCAGACCCTGAGCATTGGGATTATATTCTACAGCTTCCCTATAATGGACCTACCCCAACCCTAAAACTCAAAGTGTTCCTAATCCCAGTTCCCAGATTTGCAGCTCAGGCCCAGTTTCCTTTCACTGCTCCATTCTGTAGCGCGCACGCGCACACACACACACACACACACACACACACACAGTTAGGATCCTGAAAGGTCAAAGTGATGCTAAAGGCGCACACACACACACACACACACACACACACAGTTAGGATCCTGAAAGGTCAAAGTGACGCTAAAGGACAACTGTACAGACAAAAGTTTGTAGACAACTGCCTATTGTCCCTGGAACGAAGCATCTTTGCCCTGACTAGATGTACCTGCTCCACTCCTGCAGAAGCAGAAGGATGGCGTAGGAGGGACACAGCTGAATGCCTGGGAGCAGATTCAGCCTCTCCCTTTACCTTTTCTTAGAAAAAAAAAAGAGTTGAAGCATTTTCTCATATGGCAAAGCTGTGCTGCCAAGTCAGGTTTCACAGATGAACACTTCCCAAGGTGCCAGTTCTGCAATTCAGGGCCTGGCTGCTCTCCCCTGAGCATGATGGATAGCTTTAAAATGAAGGCAGTGCAAGAAGTACCAGCTGTCCAGGTACACGCTCTGGATTAGCATGATTGAACAGCCCCCTTCCCCTCCCAATCTCTGCCTCTGAGGGAGAAACAGGAACACATCCTAGCACTGCTGTGCTGGGGAAGGCAAACTGCTGAGAGACAAGTGATCCCAGCAGAGACAGACCTGCTGTGAGTTCCATTTTCTCATTAATTGGCTGGGTCCCTGTGGCCCCCAAGCCGACATGAATACCTAGGCTCAGACTGGAAGTGGCATGATTCCTCCCTGCCCTCTTTCATCACTTCACTTCCTGACGTCTCTGTCACCCCACCTGTACCACAGGGATTAGCAACGAATGGAGACCAAATCCACCAAACCAGTGTCCCCTCTCCAAAAACCAAACTAATCTCTATGCCTTCATAAAGACACTTCCCCCACACCGAAATGGAGCTTTGCCTTTCTCCTACTCCTAAGTCCTTGATCATACCAAGTAAGGTAGCTCACTCCAGAGGGCCACCACCAAATGAGGTCTGTCCAGTGACCAATAGTGACTCCACAGCATCCAGTCAATAGAGAACATTAGAACAGAATAATCACACCTTCTGCTACCACATCCCAGCTGTGGAGCCCACTCAGCACCGACAGGAGACTTGTAAATAGCAAGAGCTAAACATTTGGGCAATGGATTCCTCTAGTCCTCATACACTGGGAGTGCAGAGCCCAGGACTGAAATTTACCTCTTTGCATGGGCCCCTGGGAGGAGGGGACTTGGGGGATGGAGCCAGCATAATTACACTGGCATAATCTAGGAGGTGTTCAAAGGACAATTTCGCTTTGGGGAGTTGGATACCCAACTCTCTTTTTGTATCTTTAGGGCCTGAAGAGGAAATTTTTCATGTGCTCTGGATGAAAGTCACTAGATACATTACATGGTCCCAACTCCCTCAGGGGGCCCCTAACATTGATTTCACTCCCCCAGTAAATGAGCAATGCAGGAAATCCATTGACTAACTCAGCAGACTTCATCAGACACAGACAGATACGCTTGTTCAGGGAGCAGATTGCTGCCTATTGTCCAGTTATAATGCTGAATACAAGGAACCCCCTTTTGAATGAGCACTTGGTAATCCTCAGTAAACCTGTTAGAGAAAGTTACTGCAAATTTACTATTCAGGAAGACTGAACCTCAGAGATCTCCATGGTGCAGCCAAGAGTTGCTTCTGTTCAAAAATGCTTCCCTTATAGCTTCTTGTCTAGTCCTGCTGAGCTCCATCCCTAAACTTGAAGGCTTGCTTGTCCCATAGCACAGCCTCAAACTGGGATCCAAGTAGCACACCAAGGAAACTAACAACACTACCTGATCATCTGCCCTTAGACACCAGATAGAAGCAGGTGCATAGCAGGAAAGGGACATGGTTGTAAATAGGGCAGCCCTACCAAAACATCTCCAGATGGAGCACTGGGAAGAGGTTTTCAAAGGTGTCTAGGAACAATCAACAATCAAAGGGATGGGCCCACCCTGCTCCACTAAAGGGTCAGGGAGCAGCCAGTTCTGTTCTGAGAGAAGCCCAGCAGGCAGGTGCTGGGAATCAGCTGACCCAACTGGAGAGTCTTTAGTGATGGGTTTTGTTCCCTGCTAGTTCTATGAGGGACTCTTGACCAGGAGAGAGCTAAGCATATATTTTCCCTTGGCTGCAATAGAAGGCTACAGGAAGGCAAGCAGGTCCTACAGGCACCACTCCCCTCCCCACCCGCAAGCTCGGGGAGGTCCAGACTCTATTAACTTGGTTGCCAGTGCTCCCAAGGGGATTATTCAGGAGCTACAGATTGCTAGGGGACAGAGACACCTGGCCATTTCCCCTACTCTGGTAGCAAGCAGCAGGGTCTTGAGTAGTAGGGCTTACAGACCTCCCTGAAATATTTCTCTGAGTGGACTCGAAGAAAGGGAGGATGCACAGTGGCCCTATCAGAGAGGATTCCTGGTGCACAGAGGAGTGTAGCACAAGGCATGCAGATGAGAATGGAGGGCAAATGAGGGAACCACAGAGATAGGAGTTGAGAGGTAATACTTCCAAGGGAGCTTGGCGGCCCGGGAGGATGCAGCACTAGAAGGTGCAGCTTGTGCTGCACTAACCTCCTGATGCTCGTTGGGACCTGAAGGGCTGGGGCATGTTTAGTGCTAGCATAAATGACACATACATACATAGAAATTATGCCTCTTAGCTCTGCTATTTTCAGAGGAGACACTGCAAGAGCAGGCATTGCTCCTTGGCTGATGCTGCTGCACAGCTTTGGGTTCAGTCCTTTCTGCTTCCCCCTTTGTGCACTGAGCTTTCCCACACAGGTGAGCCACCTGGTGAAAGGGTTACTAAGGAGGCCATGTGTTTGAAGCAAGGATGCCAGAAAGGAGTATTTGTTAGTGCAGCTCTCTGCTCTGGGCTCTTCCTTGCAGCCGAGTTCTTTGAAAAACAAACAACCTCTGTGAATCCTGCCCTATAACTGGGAACTGTGACTATAGAAAACACCACATCAATGCTCATCAGTGAGGGCAAGACCTTTATGTCAATGTTCATTTACAGAACAAATGCTCTGTGGTATCCTCCACGGAGTTGTAAATATCCCAATTGTACTAACGCAGGAAGAGCTGTTGCCCTATGGCTCTGGTCAGTTTTAATGGGAAAGCTAGGTTAGTGAAAACAGAGCCAACCCACTCCTCCCCCCCGATGCAGGCAAGATTTCTAGAGATCCTATTCCCCAAATATAACCTACATTTCTGGTGTACCAGCAGAGATACAGTGGTTTATAGAACATGTATTATGGCATTTTTCTTCAAGTGCTTTTCATCCTTGGCATGGGCACTAACACGGGAGGAACTGCCACTGATAGAAATGCATATTTCAGCAATGTGGTGGCATGATCTATGGCTGTGCCATTTCTAATGGGAGCGTAGAATATACGCAAGCCACAGAGGAGCTGCATCCTGAACTCTTCCCTAGTATTAACTTAATGCTATGTTTCCTTTCAGTATATTATTCATCTACAAGATGAACTGAAGAGGTATTGTAGAGAATTCAAACAGGGTGTGGTTCCTGAACAGTTGTGCACTCCTTGGCCAAAGGGAAAGATCTGAGTCAATAAATGTATAAAATAAATTTACACTGATCCAAAACATTGCAAAAATTTTTGACATTTCCAAGTTTTCTATTTTGCAGTTTGAAATGGACCCATTTTTCTGACTGTTGCTAAAAACAGAGCTGTTTTTGTTTACTGAACTTTTTTTAAAAATGAAGAAAAAAAAGTCAGTTACTTTGCAAAACCTTTCAATGAAAAATTTCAACCAGCTTTAAAAATATACATCTACTCCTGTCTATCTACACAACCATAAACCCTTCAGCCACACCACTTAGGAAGTAGAATGCCTCCCAGCACTCCAACAGTGCAGCTCTGGTTCAAAGAGCCTCAGCTGAGCCCAGATTATGTTAATATCTACATTGTTCATGAGCGATCTTGGTGTCTACTAGAATATGCATGGGGCTGGAAGCTCACACAGACCTACCGTTGAGTGATGAGTGAGTCACTATTCCTCATGTATAAGTTCTACCACCAACCTACCTTCCGTGGTTGTTGTGAGCCACAATTTATTGTTTAAGAGCTTTCTTTTAAAACCTATAAAAGTGCAGGGTGCTGATAGCACAACTGTATTCACCTGAGTAATCCTTATAAATCCATGGGGGTAGGGAGAGGGGAGGGATAAAGATTACTTACATGTGTTAGGGTTACCAGATCAGGCCCCTGTTAGAACTGGTAAAAAACCCAAACATTTTAATGTTTAATGAAATAATCCAATTTGACCAAAAATATCAAAATTTCAAACATTTGGCCACCTATATGTACAGTAAAAATTAGCAAAATCTAAAAGACTTCTCACCCTATTTCTCTCATTTTTGGGTCTTTCAGGGCAGCATCTATAGCAGGGGTGGGCAAACTACGGCCGGGCAAACTATGGCCCATGGGCCACATCCGGCCCGTGGGACCATCCTGCCCAGCCCCCGAGCTCCTGGCCCAGGTGGCTAGTCCACGGCCTCTCCCATGCTGTCCCGCCTCCCCCACAGCCTCAGCTTGCTCCGCCACAATGCTCTGGGCAGCAGGGCTGTGAGCTCCTGGGTCAGCCTGGCCTGACGCAGTCTCTGTGCTGCGTGGTGCCGGTGGCAGCGGCAGGGCCCAGCTCCAGCCAGGCAGCGTGGCTGTAGCACCGCCAGCCACCGGTGCTCCAGGCAGCGCAGTAACAGGGCAGGGAGCATTGGATAAAGGGCAGGAGATTTCAGGGTGGTGGTCAGGGGTGGGGGTGTGGATGGTGGTTGGGGGGAAATAGGGGTCCTGGGAGGCAGTCAGGAAGGATGGGGGGTTGGATGGGGTAGGGGTCCTGGGAGGGCCATCAGGAATGAGAGGAGAGGTTGGATTGGGCAGCGGGGGTCCAGGGACAGTCAGGGAACGGGGGAAGGGGGGGTGGATGGGGCAAGAGTCCTGGGGGGTAGATAGGAGGTGGGGGCCGGGCCACAACCCACTCCCCTAACCGACCCTCCATACAATTTATGAAACCCGATGCGGCCCCTCAGGCCAAAAAATTTACCCACCCCTGATCTATAATATTCTGCTTCACTGGATTCTACATAAGCAGTGAAAGCAATTCAGTTCTTGACTACGATTCAAAATATGTTTACCACTTTGCCGTCTATTTCAGGGCCCAGTTATGTATGTTGGGAGTACTCGCACGCAGAGGGTTAAAAAAAATGTTTCTCTTAGCTGGGATTTTAAGCTTATCAATTGAAAGGATCATCAATTTCCATCCCAACTGCCTGTTAAATCAGATCTAGATAAAATGGCTTAAGTATCACATCCTACCACCACATCATAAGGAAAAGGAGCAATGAATAGTTCCATCCTGTGCTTTCCATAAAGCAGGAGTTTTATTCCTGCTATTTTCTTCCAGCCCTGGCAAGAGAAGGGTTGGCAGAAAGAGGCAACAAATAGCCTCAGCAAGGGGTCTCAACTGCTCCAGGTAGTCTCTGGTGTCTGGACACTTCTGTGCAACACAGAGCTCAACTGGCCATTTCAGCTATTGGCAGCTCTTTCCATCCTGCATTTAATAATAGTGGATGTGTCTCATTTCACCAGCTGCTGCTATAGCCTTGTATTGAACCAGCCTGTAAACCACTTTGGGGATCCTTGGCCCTCACACTGTTTAATGCTGCAGCAAGCAATCCCTGGGGAAACAGAGGAAGGCAAAAAGAACAGGAGTACTTGTGGCACCTTAAAGACTAACAAATTTATTTTAGCATGAGCTTTCGTGAGCTACAGCTCACTTCTTCGGATGCATAGAATGGAACACACAGACAGGAGATATTTATACATACAGAGAACATGAAAAGGTGGAAGTATGCATAACAACAGGAAAAGTCTAATCAATTGAGATGAGCTCTTATCAGCAGGAAGAAAAAAAACTTTTTGAAGTGATAATTAAGATGGCCAATAGAAGGTGTGAGGAGAACTTAACATAGGGAAATAGATTCAATTAGTGTAATGACCCAACCATTCCCAGTCTTTGTTTAGGCCAGAGTTAATTGTATCTAATTTGCATATTAATTCGAGTTCAGCAGTTTCTCTTTGGAGTCTGTTTTTGAAGTTTTTTTGTTGCAAAATTGCCACCTTCAAGTCTGTCACTGAGTGGTTAGAGAGGTTGAAGTGTTCTCCCACTGGTTTTTGAATGTTATGATTCCTGATGTCAGATTTGTGTCCATTTATTCTTTTGCGTAGAGACTGTCCGGTTTGGCCAATGTACATGGCAGAGGGGCATTGCTGGCACATGATGGCATATCACGTTGCCATCATGTGCCAGCAATGCCCCTCTGCCATGTACACTGGCCAAACCAAGCCCCTCTGCCTTGGATTTCTTCCTACTGTAGTCTGTCAGCTGGCCTCCCCCCAGTCACCCTTCTTTCAGGGCCAGCACTCGCAGAGCTCTCCCCTGGAAACCTCCAATAAATCTCACACCAAAAGTATCAACGTAACCAATTTCTGACCTTCTCAGGATTGACCTTTCATGCCTCTTAAATTCCCCTTGCTCTGTTCCTCCACTGAACGCCTCCCAGGGGTTCTCTCCCTGGAAGTCCAGCCTTTCTGTCAGGCTTCCTCACCACAGAGCCTGCTCCCCTCCCAGGGCCTGCTCTGTCTCTCGCCTGGCCTCTGGCCAGCCCCTCTATTTAGGAGAGAATCCTAGAGCTCCGAGTTACCTCCTTGACCCTCACAGTCTCTCCACTCTAGTCCCAGATAGCAACTGCAGAGTTTTCCACTCTCCCTGCAGTCCCCTCTTGCTCCAGATTTTTCTTTCTTTGTAGTCATCACCCAGCTCCTTCCTCATCTGGGCTTCACCTTGCAGTAGGCCTGGCCACCCTCCAGATGCAGTCAGGTAGCACAATTAGCCTCTCTAGTTCCAGTTAACCAACCCTTTTAGTGTCAGTGTGGAGTATGCATCCATCACAGGTAGTATCCCTTTAAGGAGTATAGGAGCCCTCAAATATACAAGGCCTGACTAGCTACATACTGCTGCTCTGGCTGGTTTCAGACTTTCTATAGCACAGTGAGCACCACTAAAGGATTCAAACTATTTAAAGGGATACTGCCTTATTCCTACACACTGCAATCTTTATAGGGTCATTCAGGCAAGGAGCTGACAGCATTTGCCAACATTCATAACTGAAGCCTCAACACATCCCCCCCACATGGTGGAAAAATAGCACCCCCATTTTTAGTTGGGAAAACTGAGCGGGGGAAGGAGGAAAAAAGGAATGCAGCTCAGGCAAGGTCACAGAATAGAACTGAATTCCGTGATCTAACCACTAGACAAACTAATGCAGGATACAGATTTAGGAAGGTGATGACAAAGCAGATTTCATTTGCAGCAATGCAGGGTAGCAAGTGGGAGGGAGAGAAAGAAGAAAAGACACAAGATAGCTTTGAGCCAAAACCTTGTTTTTTTAAAATAAATAAATAAATAAAAACCAAAGCTCAGTGAGTAATGAGGTCTCTGATGCTAGATTGTCCAGGTTTCCTAATTAGTCAGTGTTTAGCCACATATCAGAGCCTCCTCCATTCCCCATCCCATGTTCAGAGAGTTACTGCTGATTGGACTTTTTTGCAACAGAGCAGTAAAAGGACGAACAGCACTAATTATGTCCTCAGGTTATGGGACCACTGGGTATTCCACTCTTCTTGAGGTGGGCAGACAACACGGCAATGGGAGCACCACAGCCTTTCTGACAGCCTTAATTCTGGTGGGCTGCTGGGTACAGGCATCTCTACTGCTGGAGGATTTATAGAAAAAGATATGGACTGTAGCTGCTCTTTCCATTTGTTACTAACATGGAAAAAGATGCATTCCATCCTGCTAAGCAAGCCAGAACACAGATGGCCAGGGGCTCCCTACCAGCGATAGATGTGCTAGTCCTGGTACTTCGGCTTTCATAGCACATTACCTAGTACTGGAACCTGCAACTGGCATCCCTGCCTACACCTTTATGTGACTGTGCTGGGACTGTGCAACTACTGCTCGACATGCAGTGGTGTGACCTACAATAGAGCTTAATCTGCTCCAACTCCCAGCATACTGCAAGCAAAGGTAAATGAAATAGTACAAAGAGGCTTTGTACTACTGGGGCTTCACACCTGCAGAAACAAGCACATCCCTAGAAATCTCATGTGATTTAAAACATCAAGATGTTTCCAGTCCAACTCCGAGACTAGAGACATCTGGATACACTGATAAGCATTCACATTTCCAGATGCCAGTCAAACCAATCTACCCACATTTTGAAGAGCCTAGTGCAAAGAGTAATAGACTGGGTTTCAGGAGGCCTAGGTTCTAGTCTTAGCTCTGACACAGCCTTGCTGGGTGACCATGGGCAAGTCATTTCACCTCTGACCAGGGCCGGCTTTAGGCCAATTCAAAGCCTCAGGCCCTTTAAATTGCCACCAGAGCCCCACTGAAATAGCCCCTGAACCCCACTGCTTTGCTGCTGCTGCTACCCTGGTGGGGAGGAGGAGGAGGCACCAGGGTGGGCGGTACCCCTGTACCCGCACCCCTGCCTGCACCCAGCGCCTCCCTGCCCTGCCTGCAGCCAGCCCCTGCCCGCACCAGCCCCGCACCTCCTGCCCTGTCTCCAGACAACCCCTGCCGCACGCCCTGCCTGAAGCCAGCCAGTCCCGCACTCCTCTGTGTCCAGCGCTGCCAACCCTTGCCACACCCCCCTGCAGCCCTACCTGAAGCCAGTCAGCCCACCCCACACACCCCTGCCTCCAGCCAGCCCCACACCCCTTGCCCTGCTTGCAGCCAGACCCTACCTCCAGTCAGCCCCTGCCCTGCCTCCAGCCAGCCCCATGTCCACTGCTGCCCTGCAGTTCCCAGGGCAGTAACCCTGCTTCAATGAGGGGGCAGGGAGCAGCTGGGACCACACATGGGCACACCCTAGGGTGTCCAGAGAGCAAATGTGAAAAATTGGAACAGGGGTGGGGGTAACAGGAGCCTATATAAGAAAAAGAACCCCAAATCGGGACTGTCCCTATAAAATCTGGACATCTGGACACATCCACACACATGAAACGGAGCTCAGTTCTAGTTCAGGCTCATCTTTTTAAAAAAGAACTTTAGGTCTGGTTAACGTACATCTGTATTTTCCCAGACATGTCCAGCTTTTTGGTTCTTAAATCGCCATCCGGGAGGAATTTTTTAAAATACGGACGTATGGTAACCCTATTGGTACAAAAAATACATACTGTGGCACATCCCTTAAAGCAGAACGTTTAAGAAATGAAAGGCTTTTTACATGTTTTTTTTCTTCCTAAAGCCGGCCCTGCCTCTGACTCAGTTTCCCCATCTGTAAAGTGGGGAAAATGATACTTAACTATTTTATGAAGTGCTTTGAGAACACTATTGATTAACAGTGCTACGTAAGAGCTAAGTATTCATTATTATTTATTATTAATAAGTATTATCATCAACACCCCCATCCCCCTAGGAGTTTAAAATTCTGGGCCAAATTTTCAAGATGGAGAAGTGCAGATTCATGTAGAAAAATAGAAATACTCGCATGCAATTGCAAGTTCACCTTTTTCCTCACAAGGTTGATGCAGTTGTTCACACCAATTTAGTAAATAGGATACAAATTCCTAATTGGCTGTCTAGCTAGCCCAGAGCCAGAGCATTCACCAGTTTACACATGCCGTTGCAGCAACCACATAACGTGGTACTCCTTGTCCTGACAGGCAAATAAAGAAATAACCAGAGCAGTGATTGCTTGGTATCAGATCAGTAATTAACCTTGGACTTGAGAACCAGGAACCATCAGGGTATAAAATTGACTGGGGGAGTGGAATCACTACAGGACCTTACATATAAGCTAGAGCTGGTTGAAAAAAAAGGAAAATGGGAGGGGTGGAGAGAATCACATTTCCAAAAGAGAGAGACTAGAAGAGTCTGAGTAGAAGGCAAAAATGAAGTTGGGCATGGCTGACTTTTGTCCTCAAGCTGGTGGACAGACCCTCCAGACTAAATCCCTGTTTTATACGACTCTAAGGGCAGGTCCATACTCACCGCGCGGGTCGACGCGGTGAGTTCGACTTCTCCGAGTTCGAACTATCGCGTCTAATCAAGATGCGATAGTTCGAACTCCCCGCGCGCTCCGGTCAACTCCGGAACTCCACCACCGCGAACGGCGGTGGCGGAGTCGACCTTGGAGCCGCGGAGTTCGACCCCGCCGCGTCTGGACGGGTAAGTCAGTCGAACTAAGGTAGTTCGACTTCAGCTACGCTATTCGCGTAGCTGAAGTCGCGTACCTTAGTTCGATACTCCCCCGCCCCCCCGTACTGTAGACCAGACCTAAGAATTGCATTCCTCCAGTGATAAGCAATGCCTAGGTAGACAAGGAGAAAACCGTTGAGACATATGTACTTTCCTGTAGCAGTAGAGGTAACCAATGAAGAACACCTTTGGTCACAGCAGAGAAAGGTTCTTCTTTTGCCCTTGGTAAGTTCACTCTAATTGAAAATGAGGAGGACTGGAATTCCCTGGTAAATATTGCCACCATCCCAGGTTAGCTGTTACTGGCATAGGTTACTGGTTATGAATCTTGAAAAGTGGTGTTGAGAAAGCTGTTCCTACAGTATTCAGCCTGGAAACTGGATTAACAGAACTCACATAAAGATGTCCTCCATGTGATTTCTGGCCTAACTTTGTGGGCTCAAGAGGTTCAGACAGTGTTAAGCAGCATCTAGACTCATGAGTGTTTATCCACATAAAATTCAACCCCTGAACAGAGAAACTAGGACCAAACTCCTGGCTCCAAATACCCAAATTCTGGAGAAACTCAAATCCAGCCAGATCTGTAGCTCAGACCCATGTGTTTTGGAGGTTCCCCACTATCTCTAGTTGTCAGCTGTCAATTCCCTTGTCTGAATGGTAAAATCAGGAAGTGAAAGGAAAATATCCTGACCTGGAAATTATGGGAGAGTTACATTTATTCTGACAATTCAAAATATCCCAAAGAGCAGCACCTTTCGTACTTACCTTCAGACAGGAGGGGTCAGATTTGCTAAAGTTTAAGGCAGGCATTTGTGCATGTACTTTAGGTGTGTGATCTCCACATCTGCATGCAAGGTTACCTGATTTGTATGTGCAATCATGGTATTGCTATGCGGTCTTGTAGAAAGTAGATCCAGGCATGCCAATTATTGCAGTAGTGTTCAGGGGCCCAAACTAAGATTGGGGTCCTGTTGTACTAGGCACAGTACAAATACATAGTAAGAATCCCTGCTTGAAAGAGCTTACCATTTAAAATTGACTAGACAGACAAAAGGGGAGAGAAAGAAGACGGGGAACTGAGGTACAGAGATTATAGGTATGTCTACACTTACAGCAGCGGGTAGAGTACAGACACTGCATTCCCAGCTAGCCTGGGTTTAAGTAGTAGAGTAGATGGTGAGATACTTCTTAGCTAAATACCGTAGGGTAAGTGCTTTTCACGCCTGAACCTAGGGTACATACCTGCATGGGCTTTTTACACACCAAAGCAATGCCTCCCACATCTCTACTGTAACTTTTTAGCAGTATAATGTCCCACTGCCAGTCATTCACTGTAGCATGTAGCTATACATGTAGTACCAGTAATCTACATGCTGCTGTAAATATCAACACAGCTTAAGTGACTTGCCCAGGCCACACAGGAAGTCTGTGGACAAGCTGAGAATGGAACTCATCTCCCAAGTCCTCATTCAATGCTTTGACCACACAGCCATCCCTTCATGAGCACCTACAGGTTTAATACAATTAGCAAAGCTGCAGCAGTCTGCACCTTACAATCCCAGATCCTGCTCCAAATGACCTACAGTAGTGCTAAGGTTCTCAAGTTAAGGCAACGGGGCGATCCTAAATGGATGCACCACTACTGTTTCACATGAAGTTTGTTGAAAATATGGCCCAAAGCCTAACCCTCTGTTACTGTGTAACAAGATGACCCTCTGAGGCTTTCTACCACCACAACACTAGACAAATAGGATCTCCACTGGTTCTCAGACTGGCACAATCAGTTCTTAAGAATCACTGGGAGCTGCATGATGCATTAGGGTAGTTTTGTTTGCACATTTGCAACCAGCCTACAGCAGTTCACTTCCAGTCCTCCCTGCCAGTTGCTCCCCAAACACCACCTCTGTCAGCAGGAAATGATATAAAATGATTAAAAACTGATGATTAAAGAAGAAAGAGGGTGAATATTAATCACGGAGACAATATTTGATGGCAGCACTGATGGAATGGTAGCCCCTCCGGAAGTTGTTAAGAGCCAATTCTTATATCCCAGGGCAGTAGATTTAGGCTGAGGCTCATGATAGAAGAGAGGAAGCTGTAATGTTAAATGGCCCAGTGTGAAAACAGACAATCCACCCCCTTCGTTTGCTGTTCCGGAGCGACAATGTTCTCCAGGTCTATCCTTCATACCAACCCTTCCCGGCTCTCCAGGAGTTTAAAGGCAAAGCATCTGAACAGAACTGAAACGGAGATGAAGATGTCACATTTCTACTTTGCGAGTGAATTCTGGCCACTGCAAGCTGCTCTGGATGAGTTGAGGCAAATACAGAAACCATTCGTACTCAGCACAGCCCTGTCTCATGCAGTGCATCAGTGTTACACTCTATACAAGGTGTCAGAGAGGATCTGGGGCAACAGTCTTCCAGAGAACACAGAAGTCCAGCACAGAGTTTTAGTCCAGCTATTTAAGACCTGATCCAACTAGGAATCTAGGCAGGATAGAAGATTGGGAGCTAACACTCTTGGTAGAAGTGCCATGCAGCTTCTAAGGATAGAAGCTGTCAGGCATCTTGGTGCTCATCTTACTCCCAAAATGGCACCTTACAGGTTCCTTCCAGTGCACATTTATAGTTAATTAATGCCTTTGAATAGGTGGGTGATCTGCAGAGACCCAGGTTATTTGCACAGGATTGTGGCAAAAAGACCTCTACCTGCTTTGAGTCCTGTTTATTTTTGCCTTCCTGGAGGTGTCACAGACTAAGTGTACAGCACTTTTGGTGTGTTTACACAGCAGCTGCCTGTGTAAAGTTAACAGTATGTGAACATGGACACCAGCAGGCAGAGAGGTGATGGATCAGGAAGCCTTTATTCCAACTCTCCTACAAGGCCAGGTGCTATGTCGCAAAGAGCACAATGCACTGCAGACCCTCTAAACAAACAACTTTTTAATGCACCTGTCATTTCAAATGTCAGACCAGAGACAAGGTCAAGCCTGGAGCAAAATCAGCCTGCTCCCTCCTTGACCCATCATTCATCACTAAATTTATCCACACACCAAGCAGACCAGCTGGCTCACAGGGAAAAAATAATCTGAGCTCTAGAAGGGTCCTGTTTCTGTTCCAGTGAACTTATTAATAGCCTTCTAAGGAAGCCAGCAGGGGCCCTGATGGACAACTCTGCAAATACACAGTCCTATATAGAGAAGCTAAAAAATTCCACATCCATGTACTTGGTCAGTAAACTGGAAGATCTAGGTAGATTTCACCCATGTGACTACTAGATCAATTTTACAGCCAACAAAAGGTAGCCACAGGAATTTGAATTCAGTTTGCTGGGGACATATTAGCCAGTATAATCTAATATTAATATTAGCACTTGTACTAATGGATAGAAGCCCTTCCTCAAACCCTTTGCAGTAACCAGTGTTGCCAATGTTTGCAATTTTAATCACTCATCTCACAATATTGGGTTTGGGGGTTTTGTTGTTTTTTTATTACATTTTCAAAGCTTCAACTTCTAGAGTCATGTTATGAAAAGACAATTTCAGTTTCATTTCAAAGATAAGTCTCTAGCCTCCATGGTAATGGAAAAAGCTTGAGAATATGAACCTTAAAAGGCTTAAAAACCAGAAGGCAAATAAAAAGAATCCAAGCTCATGATTTTTTAAAAACATTAAGACAAAATTATAATAAAATGTTAACATACTACGTTGTACATTACTTATTCAGAAGCAGATTACTGTTCAAAGCACCTAGCTAAAGATTCAATAAGAGGAGGGGTCACATTTTTCCAATAATGTGCAATACAGAGTGTAGTTGCTAACAGTAAAAAGGAAATGAATTTGTTCTGTTTAAAATGTAGATCCTTTACTGGAGCATTCAGTAAGCAGATCAGGAGATTGCTAGGAAACTGGCATTTTGTCATAAGATGACTCTCTAATAATTTTCTCCTAAAACCTTCTAATTCCTGCACACCGCTACCATGTATTGCAAATACATTGCCCTTTCCCTGCAACCCTTACAACAGAGCGCCTCCCTAGTAGCAAAAAAATATGATGGATTTTAACTGCGGTGATATGCCATCTACATAGTAATTTATAAAAACAATTCTTTATGAACTACACAAATTTAAGAAATAAATCCCCTTTCCCAGATAGAGACCCACTCCTCAGGGGCCTGCCTAGTTTTGAAAGCTTGGGGTGGCAATACTGAGTAACTAAGTGCAGTGACTAAACAGCAATCGGTGTAACCTGTGGTTTTGTCCATATTTATAGTTATGATGCCTTTTGTTCCAGGTACCTTTAAGTTTTAGAATCCTTAAAAGAACTTTAAGATGATTGCACTGAAAATCAGCCGAAAGACAAGGAAAGGAGTACACTTACATGCATAACCTTAACTCTGCCCTAGTGTGTAGGCATAATGACACCCTTAATTACATGATCACAAACTATGAAAAGGGCAAAGCAAACTCCTGTACTTCACATGTACAATACTATATGCAGAGCAATGGTAAAAGCAGGCACCTCAATCTACAAGTAAATTAATTCTCTAGCCATCTCTCAAATGCACTTAAAGACTCATCTATGCATATGCATGCAGCTATATTATCTTTGTGCTTACGTTTTACTATCCAAGAGATACTGTAATCACTTATAAGGCTCTTGTAATGCACACACATAAGGGAGCAGGGTTAGATTATGCATGACTTTTTTTTTTTTTGAAGGTCCTCTCTTTTGACTACCTAGAAGAACTCTAAGGTTGCACATGTAATGCAGTTATTTATATTACGATGGATGAGATTTTTTAAGAGCTCTTAAGAAAGTTAAGTGTCCAAATCCCATTCAGATTTAATGGGGATTAGATGCCTAATTTAGACAGACATCTTTAAAAATCTCAGCATACACACTATATTTTATATATGTATATTTATTTTCTCTCATGCACACACTGAAGAATGATTCCTCTTGGCCTCCAGTATCTGTTACCCAAAACCTTTAAATATTCCTCAGCTAAAAATCACATCATCTCTCTCCCTTTGCCGACTCAGCAGCCCCATTAGCACTCATTTGTTTCAATTGAAACTCACTTTTCTTTGTTGTGTTTCTTCGGCCTAACATTTTTGCCTCTGTTCTTTTCTCCCTCCTCGGGGTGACAGCTATTTTATCACCTATAACAAGAATGCTGAGCCTGTTGTGCAGGCAAAACATTTGCAAAGGGGGAGAGAGGTATGTGGGAAGCAGTAAGAAATTGATAAGGACTGTAAAGTAGCTTTATAAAAGTGCCGACGAGCCTGTTCAGGGCACAGAGCACCTGCACCTCTGCCCCTGGCAGCACTTCCTTCAGATGCTCCTATTGTTTTCATTACTATTTTGTGACTTGATCATTAATAAATTACAATTTTTTCCTCATTGGCTCCAGCCACCAGGGGAGCCGGCAGGTGCGGCACTCTTACAATTAGCCCTTCGTAATGCATGCTTGGCAAGAAAAGTTGTCCGCAAGCTGCAGAGTTTACTGACTGGATTTCTATTTCATGGCTGCAACACTTGCTGCAGTTAAAGGAGAATTTGCAGGGAGACAAATTCCTACGGCCAAGAACTTCAACAAGAAGGCTGGATCCCAAGTTTAGGAACCTGCTCATGAAATGGGAGACAAGCAGAGACAGAGGGAACATGCTCAATCTACAGAGCAATGCAACTGAGTTCTGTTTTTATACAGCATGGATGATTAATCCATATTTGGACTACGCGGTCTCATTTTGGTCATCCTGTTTGAAAAAAAAGCTTTTAGTTAAGCTCGAGACTCAAGTATAGGCTAGCTGTGGTGGAGGAATAGGTGAAAGGAACAAAGACTAAATAATCCCAATTTTGTCAGTTTTGAGAAGTGATTATTTAGGACTTGATCCTGGAAGATGTAGAGCACCCTTAATTTCCTTTGTGACCGCTCAGGCCTGGCCTGCACACAGAGTTTGTACTGGTGTAATTATTTCAGTTAGGGGTACAAATTTTTATCAGAATAGTTAAAGCAGTACAATCCCACAATCCCCTAGTGTTGACACAGTTATATTGGTATAAAAGGTACCTTATATGAGCATAAACTATTCCCCTTCCCATATGGTATATGGCACCTTTATATTAATATACCTGCATCCTCACAGGCAGGGGGGGCTGTGCCACTTTCAGTATATCAGCATAGGTACAATCAAGCATCATAGGTAGTTGGAAACTTGTGGCACTTGCTCAGAATCTTCCACCTCCCTTATGATCTTTTGATGGAAAGAGTAATGAAGGCAGAGTAAAAATATTCAGCAAGGTAAATAGAGACTGGGACAAGAAGGATGAGAGCAAACCTTCAAGTCTAACTGGAATACTACAGCAGAAGTAGAGAAAAATTAGTGACCATGCAAAGCTACCAGTTATGATAAATAGTCTGCAAGGCTGTATACTAGAATGAAATAATTCACCTGTTTGCCTTTGGGACACTTTTCCTTTTCTTCCTGTGAACCAATGGTATACCATCTATGGCGGCAAGACATGCATTGCATGCCCAACTTGCTGCTTATTGGCCAACTAGTTGTGGCCCATGAGCCAGATCCAAATCGTGGGATGATTCCATCCAGACTCAACGGAAAATATCGTTTTGTAGAGCAAAATGGTACCCACCACACAGTGTGACCTCACAGGCACCACACCATGCCCCATGGAGGATGCCATTTTGGACCAGCTAAAGTGTGCCAGTGAGTTGTTGCATGCCTTACTAAAACTGTTACAGCTCACCACTGTTATGAACTCATTCATTTTGCACAGTTTTGGAGAAGGAACATGTTGACTTTGATATACATGCCAACTGCAAGATCAAAGTTTCTAGAGGGAGAAAGAAGGAATGGAAAATAGGGTTGGGTTGAGGAGAAGACACCGTGTTTAAATCCTTTCAGTTGTCCTTCTTTGGAACACAAGAATTGCCCAACTGGTTCAGAACCATGGTCCATTCAGTCCAGAATCCTGTCTGACAGTGGCCAATCCCAGATGCTTCGGGGGGAGAATCATTCCACAGTAGGTAGATTTGTGATAATCAGGCCTCTACATTAGTTCTCATCCTGAAATCAAATAGACATTGGCTAAAACCCTGAAGCACAACTAATATCCCTTCCAAAATATATTAAAGAATATCCAGAGTTATCATAATTATATCCATAAAAGTGTCCAGCTCTTTCTTGAATCTTGAGAAGTTCTTGGCTTCAGTGATTTCATGTGGCAATGAGTTCCATGGTCCAATAAGGTTCTATGTGAAAAATTATTTCCTTTTACCTGATTTGAATTTCTTACCTTTTAATTCATTGATTGTCCCCTTGCTCTTGTGTTATGAGACAGGGAGAACAGAAGTTCATGATCTACTTCCTTTGCACCATTCATTTTTTCATATACATTTACATCTCCCTTCTTGATCTCCTTTCTAAAGTAAACAATCATGATTTTTTTTTGTCCACCTAACAGAGCCCAGCATGCAAGCTGGCCCAATTTAGCACCACAATCAGTGTCTCAACTCATAACACGCCTGGGGTTGAAACCGCATGGTGTGTTACAAGTAAGGATTAAGAGGTGAGGGCAGGGGAGCTGAACAGTTCCCAGCCAGAATTATTGGTGCTTCAGCTTCAAGACTCCCACAGGCACAGAGAATTTTACAAGGAGAACGCTAAACCAAAACACCACAAACTTTAGCGCCCGTGGGTCCCCATTCAGTAGCTGCATGTTCTTATATTGTAGGCCCTTTTCACCAGTTATGGGACAAATGACACACACTGCACTTTACCAGACAGAGTCCAGAGCTGACTGAACGAGGGGTACTGTCCCCAAACAGAAGACTGCCATGGAGCTTTCACCCTTGCTTCTGCCCCCCAGAGGGCACAAATAAAATGTTTATTTAGCGAACAAAGCAAGCAACAGCAGGTAGGGAGAGAGAAGCACCTGTGTCTAGTCAGACAATCAGTGTCACTCAATTAACTTTGGTTGAGGTGTTGCATCTTGCCGAGAAAGAACTATATTATGGAGAAGGAAGCCAAAGCTTCAGATCATTCCAGGAAATGGCCAAGAAAGGGAATTCTCAAGAGGAGAAGGAGAAGGGGAAGGTGCTTTTAAAGCAAATCCAGACAAGATCTCTTACCCAAAGCCCACGCATGGGAGAGTTTGAAAACTGAGTTCAGCCTAATACTTTTTGCATGGCTGTGATATATTACGGTATTATCACTCACACATACTTTTACTAGGTCTCAGTATTATGAACCCTTACTCGGACTAGGAACAGAAAAACAAATATAGAAAGAGCCTGCTCTTGAGAAATGACCAGCTTTTGATTTTTAGTATTCATATTAAGGTAACACCTATAGGCCTGCTGCACTAGGTGCTGTAACCACACTCATAGCTCTTCAAGTCATGGACTTGCTATCCACCCAAATAGGCAACACAAGCAAAGGGAAGAGACATGAAGTATCATTCCCATTTTACAAAGAACTCAGCCCAGAGAGATTGAATGACTTGCCCAATGCCACACAGGAAGTCTAAAGTGCAACCATGACTTACGCTCAGACCAACCAAGTCCCACTTCAGTGGTCTGACCCCTGAACTAAACCTTCAGATTACTTTTTTGCAGGGTGGGAGAATTCCAATAAGCTTTCTGAGCTCCAGAGAGACTTCTCCAAAAGCAGAGTGATGGCTCTGGTTACAAACTACACCAGAACTGCTTGACTGTCAGATGAACAGCTCCACTTCAAGAAGGTTGAAGATTCCACTGGGGGAGTATCTGCTCTGACTTCTGTGAAAACAGAACCTCAGATAGCATGTTTCCACAACACTTATTAAAGAGGCATATGTAGTGGTTTGACTAGCAATCAGGAACTAGCAATCAGATCCAATCCTGACTGTTCCACTGCCTCCCTCTGGTCTTCAGCAAGTCACAGCCTCTCTTCTTCAGGTCCCAATTGGTAAAGTAAGAATACTTATTTACCTGCCTACTCCAGTGTGCAGTTGGGAGGATTTGATATTGCTTATAGAGTAGTTTGCATTCAAAATATTTTAATATTTTAATATTTTAAGTGCCAAGTATTACTTGTAACAAGATGTATTTTCAATTCGAAGAAAGTGTAACTACAGTAAGTTCTCATAACTAGGTTTAAATCATTTTCTAGAAAACCTAAGGAAAGTTCTAGATAAATTATCAAGCTTCAGTTAAGTTCATAACAAGATCACACTTAAATCTGCATCATTAGGTCATTGCAGGTCTAATCCCAAAGGCTGCTTGAATGCCTGGAACTTTGAAGCACAGAAGGTTGTGGAAATGAAAAACAGGGGTTAAAAAGACCCAGTTTAATCTTTCAAAACTTGTCAGTTCTTGTTCTAGACCAGTGTTTCTCAAACTGGGGCCACCGCTTGTGTAGGGAAAGCCCCTGGCGAGCCGGGCCAGTTTGTTTACCGGCCCCGTCCACAGGTCCGGCCGATCGCGGCTCCCACTGGCTGCGGTTCGGTGCTCCAGGCCATTGGGAGCTGCTGGAAGCAGTGGCCAGTATGTCCCTCAGCCCACGCTGCTTCCAGCAGCTCCCATTGGCCTGCAGCGGCGAACCACGGCCAGTGGGAGCCGCGATCGGCCGGACCTGTGGACGGGGCTGGTAAACAAACCGGCCCGGCCCGCCAGGGGCTTTTCCTACACAAGGAGCAGCCCCAGTTTGAGAAACACTGTTCTAGACACACTGGATCCCCCAGCCCTGCTTCCAGGACAATAAATATTGTATAGGGTTGTTTAGTAATTTAAATATATATATATATATATATATATATATATATATATATATATATATATATATATATATATGTCCTCTGCCCCCGAACAGACACCCTCCCCCCGCACCCTAAATGTGTTATTTTCTATTCAGCAACGACTGATTTTTCAGTTTCTTCTAGTCCACTTTAAAATTAACAAGACTTCCACTGCATGTTTACTTCTTTTCTTCACTTTGTGCATTAGTCCAGCCCTGGAAATTTATCATTTGTTAAAAGTAATGTAGCAGTACATGAGGTGTGCCTCTCTGAGTCTCTACCCCCTACCCCAGAACAGCAGCAAGTAGCTCACTAGAAGCTGCAGCTATAATGTGTCTTATTGAGGCTGCATATTGTTAAGCCATTAGACTTTCTCTTGCAACTGATACACAAAAACCCTTAGCTCCTTCCTTTTACTTGATCTGAACTGTACGTTCTGCTAGCAGTCAACTCAATCACTATACTTTCCAAGTCTGCTATTAAACCTTGGCTCTAACCATCCAAGAAATTAATTTCCAGTGCCCGACCTCTCTCAGCCCCCACTGCGTGCCACAGCAGCTGTTCACAACCTTTGATCTCCATCTGCATGGCTTCATCCATAAACCCAAGTACCTTGTGGTGTCCATTGAGTCCGGCCAGTCCCTTCCTAACGTCAGCTGAAAAAACAAACTCAGGGCCCTCAGGGCTTTTGGCATTTCATAGGCACCTGCCAAACCGTAAGCTCCTTTCCACATGAGTAAAAAAAATGCAATCAAGCCAGAAAACATGGACTCTCAATCTTACTCTCATGAGGTTTTTTCCAGGTTCATGTATACACAACCTAATGACTGCAGAGGAACCAAGAGATTCTGCACCGCCTTCTCTAGTGGTCAAGAACAAAGGCCTTTGTGCATGACAGCAATGCACCCAACTGGAAGGAGGGTGACGTGTAATATACTCAGGCAGCATTACTTAACCCTATAAAGGACTTCATGGTTACACCTGTGTTAATCCATCACTTGTCCTGGCATTCATTAGAGCATGTTTACTGAAATAAGCAGAGAGGGACCACCAAAAAGCTGGTAAGATTCACATTAAATTTTATCTGATGCACCAACATTTGAAGTAGTTTAAGTCCATCTCCAGTGTTTTTATTATCTAGATTACAGAAGCGCCTGCCGGGATTGTTGTAATATAAAATGGTTATGTAGTGGTGTACTCCAGACGCCATTGTGCTCAGCACTGTATAAAGAAAACAGTCCCCACCTTGAAGAGCTATCTATCGTCCCCACCTTGAAGAGCTATCTATCTAAATAGATAGGAGACAAAAAATGGAGAGAAAGGAAGTATCCCCATTTTACAGATGGGGAACTGAGGCACAGAGAGGTAAATCGATTTGCCCAAGGCCACCCAGGAAGTTTGTGGTAGAGTCAGGAATTGAACCTTGATCTTGAATCCCAGTCCATCCCAGTAAGATACCCACAAAATCATTCTTCCTCCTGGATTTCTTAGCCACTTGCTAGCACCCTCTCACACAAAGGGAATCCCAGTCAGAAGTGCGAGAAAGATGCAGGCTAGCGGAACTGCTGAAAGGCAAGGGTTGGTTTTAAAAAAAAACAGATTTGAGCATGAGCTTGAACACTGGCCCCATTTTCCTGAAAAACTGACCATTTCTCAGTATATTTTGTTTGCAAATGGATCTGTGTTTTGGTAAAAGTGCAAAGTTTGAGTAAAGGGGACTCATTCCAAGCAAAAAGTGGAATCAAAGATGAAGCGACAAGAGCCATTTTGTCAAATCTCCCTGAAAAATTAAACCTGAGGGGGGGAAAGTCCCCTGAAATGAAATAGCAAACGTTTACATGTAAAGTTGAGTGAGATGTCCACAATTGTATTTTCATTGATTGAAGCAAGATAAAAAAAAATCTGTCTAATGCTACTGAATGTTTAATGCAAGCAGTGGCAAATCTCTCACTATCTTGTGATTCTTGCTCTCCTACTCCTGATTCCATCACTGATGTCCCTCTAGTGTTCTCAAGTTAAGTATTGCTTTTGCTCATTACTGCTTCACTCAATGGCATTAGACAGGACAATCCCCAATTTGTTCCCCTTCCTTGTCTTTGTGCCACATGTTCTCCTGGTCTCCCTCCCAAAAGAAGCCAGCCGATGGCACTAGCTGGCATAATCTTTTCCATACTACCATGCTTCCTACAGCTCTGCTGGCTACATGAGCTTTGTCTGTGACTTGAGACTATTTTTGGAAGCTTTAAAAATATCCAAGGGGCACCTTCCCTTTTAGTCAGATGCAGCATCTTTTTATGTTTATTAAAGATATTAAAAAAATATATTTCTGCTAAGAATCAACCTGGCTTCCTGTTAAAAATAAAAACAGCTGAGCTGGCAAAGACTTGGGCAAGAGGAAACCCTATTTATAGAATCAATTACAACAGCTACCATGAGAGTGTACTGATCGCTTTGAGCCATATGCTCCTCTGATGAGCAGTGTGGAGAAGGACTAAGTCACAGAAGATGGCATCAGGGAAAAGCCACTTCCACCATTGCACAGCCATCAATATATTTGGTGGTGTGTGCAGGGGTGTGTCCTTAGGGAACTCACTGAACTGTGCACATTCCCCTCCAAAAGACATCACACTGATGAGTTGCAAAAGGCAGCCTAAGTCACTGCTGCTCTGTGCAGCGCTACTCCCCCCCTGCATGTTTTAAGCCACAGCGTCGATTTAAACAAATGCAGCGGCCAAAGACAGCACAGCATGTGTGCCAATCTGTGTGCTGCCAGTGCTGGGGGAAGTGGCAGGTGGAATGCTCAGGGTCATAAAAGCAGAATCCTGATGTGCAAACAGCCCAAGTGCCTTGGGATTTACCCTGCACTCATCTACAGCAGCCTATCCCTCCCACATATGCACCATAGCAGTTATTTCTAGGCAAGTACATGCAATGAAACAATACAACAAATGAGTCTACACATACACTTACTGAGCAGCAAGCTGGGGCTGGGGGGATTATCTACAGCATCCCAACATGCCACACACTAGGTGATGCCCACTGAGATTGTCCTAATGCACTCTGAGGCACTGCAGTTTGAATCAGCAGTACGTCCACGCATTCTATGGAATGTATAGCGTGCAATAGTAGGCTCCACACAGACACTGCATGGCACATTGCATTGCTGTATAGTTCCACCCTAGTTTGCTGTGCAGTAAACGGACCTGTAGGCATGCCCTAAGGGAAAAAAATAGGAGAGAAGTGGGGATAGAGTAATAAGATCATGCAGATGCATTGGATAGTTATGTGGGATTCAGAAGATTCAGATTCTTTTCCTTGCCCTGGTGCCAATCTGCTGTCTGTGTGTGACCTTGGCCAAGTCACTCGATGTCTTTGCACCCCAATCGTCCCATCTGTAAGACAATTTATTTCTTTTTTTGGTAAAATGCTTAGCTCTATAAACCGAACACACTGTAACACCAAATTATTTGGCTCTGAATCAATATAAACATTTCACTTTTTTAAAAAACTATCCCAACTAACCACTGATCAAAAGCCCCTGGGATAGGGATATTAGGTGAAATCTGGCCGCGCTGAAGTCAGTAACAAAACTCCCGTTGGACTGCAGTGGGATCAAGATTTTCTAGTGGGTCCAAAAGGCAGCTCTTGAATGAAAGTCAGAACAACATAAGGTACAAGTCTCCAGAGGAGTATGCTAAATTGGAGGCACTATCATGATTGGTGTTTACTTTCCAAGGCAAAGTAAAATCCATACATAGACTTTCCTAGAGAATCTTCCCATTGCAGCCAAAGAATGCCATGGAAAAATTAAGACCTCACTTGGCTTGATGTATGATCTGGCTGCCCAGAAAGAGCGTATAGATCCAAATTGTTTTCCTTATTTATCGGAAGGACAGACACCAAAAAATTACTGGGCATAGGGACAATCTTACCAAAACCTTACATTCAAGTAGAACTGGTTGAAATGTCATGGACACTTTTTGTTGATTTTAGAAATAATTTCTAACAGGGAAAGATTTACACCAATATGTTTTGTGAAGTCCTTTTTCCTGTTTTTTGGATCACCTATGAAGTGGGACTTTGATAATTTTGAAATTTCATATTGACGAAGAGGATTTTTTTTAATGGTCAAAATGTCTCCTCTTTGTTGATCAACTCTCTATGGGAGGATGCCCAAGAGATTGCTTGATCACAAGTCTAAATGTGTTATCAAAGCACTTGGGTGAAATACTGGCCCTATCAATGTTAATGGGATTTTGCCATTAATTCTGATAAGACCAGAATTTCACTCTTTGTGCAGACACTGAAAGGGGCAATGGGAAAAGGCATTATATCCGAGTGATGGGATCAAATCCTGATATGAATATTTCAGGAGCTGGAGGGAGTGTATATGTATGTCAGGTTAGGCTCCAGGCCCATCTCTAGTACTGGTGGGCAAGAAGAGTAGTTATGTCAAATGGGATGTTTCATTCTTTAAGTGTTTCATCATTAAACAAAGCAATTCTTAGCTTTACTGACAAAGAAAGAGAACACAACCCCCTCCCCCACACACACACAGAAACATTCCTCTCCCCAAGATGCTGAGCTAGTGCCCACATATTAACAGAATTTGTGGATAGCTAGAAACTACCTGTTTATACCTTAGCCCTCTGGACTGTCCACAGAAGCACACCGGGCTTCTGCTTTATCCACAGCTCTAAGTTGTCCTCCTATGTTTTCCTCTCTGAAAAAATGACTTTTTTTTTAATTATGGCACTTCTCACGGTACACTGTGATGTAACTCAATGGCACAGAGAACCACGACTCATATTTCCGCAGGATGCCAGCATTTTGGTGCCAAAGTGCCTCCTGGCACTGGACTATCATGTGCACTGTAATTAAATTGACTCCACTCCTTGGCTTGGGTTTATCCCTGAACAATACCACCATTTGAGTAATACATTCTGAGGGCACTAATACATCACCTGGCTGAACTCTGTCCATGATGTATTATGCCAATACATCATCACAGTGCACTCCCGCTGTAAGGATGTATGGGCATCATATATCATCAAGCTTAGACAGTGGTGATGTACTGCTCAAAAGATGGTACCTTTCAAGAGTGGAGCAGCCCATGACCAGGAGGATAAAGGTTGGTATCACTATAAGCTGATTTCTTCATGTAGTAATGCTTGCACCGACTCAACTTCTCTGGATCTGTGTCTAACTTTATCCCCTTATTTCTTTATCCTGACATGTTGCATCATTGAAAGAATCTCTTGAGATGCACCATTCCCATAAAGATCCCAAGGGACAGCAGGTACACAGTTACCAGGAGTAGATTTTTTGCTTGATGTGTGGAGCTTTAGCTCATTAATACTAAAAGCAGTTGCACAGCTAAAGCTTTGTAGACCAAGCAGAGAACACACACACCCTTTCAATACTCTCTACCCAGCCAATGAGCACCTCCCAAAGACTTGGCATCAAACATTTACACTGAAATGTCACTGAAGCAACTGGATTTTCAAAACAGTCTTAAAATTGTTTATCGTTGGCCTTTGATTTAACTGAGGGCAAATGACGGGACCTGGTGCAAACTCATCCCTGACAAAGAATTACACCAAAGATCACCTTGTCAGTACTGTTGACAACTGTCTAGAAGCAAAAACTCCTGGTGCCATTCCTGAAGGGAAGCCAAGTTGCTCTTTCAAAAGAAACGCCTACATCTCCACTCTGTGAAAGCAGTTTTACCCCAAAGAAGCTGCACTGAAATCAGTGGATGTATGTTGGTGTAAAGCTGGGGCCATGGAGCAGAGAATCAAGCCCCCCCAAAAATGTAGACAATGGAGGCAGCAATCTAAACAAGTGAAGCACAGAAGCATTGGGATCTTGACATTTTATTGTGTTTTTTATTTTGCAGATGTCCAAAATTTTAACAATATGAGGGTTAATGGAGACATCTGCTCAGTGAGAGACAATGCCAAGGCAACCAGCTCCAAGAGGAGCCCCAAGAGGGATTGAACTTTAGGGAGAGCAGCCTCCCAGAGCTCCCAAGCACACAGGGGGAGCAATCTGCTGCACCATTCTTTAGGTTGGAGAACATCAGACCCTGATTCTCAGTTAATCTGTTCCTGCACTGGGAACAGGAATGTATGGGGTAGCAAATGCTCCCCATACGCTGAGTCATTCAGGGGACAACCCCAGGACAAGTTAAAGCAGACAACAACCACAGCCTGGTACACTCCAGACACAGCCTCTCCCCATCCCACATGCTCCTACACCAGGTCTGGGAACAGCTAAGAAAGACTCGGGCAGGGTCAAGAGCTGTTTTCACCCCCCTTTAAGGCCACTTCACAATGCAGAGCGGCTTAAAGAGGCATACATGTAACAAAGAATCAGACCAGAGTGCATAAAGCCCCCTCCCCACCTCCTTCACCCTCTCCCCCGTTCACACACACAGGAAGCACAGTGCTGCAACTAACACTGAGTGCAAAAGAGAGTGGCTAGCACTGCATACCCTCAAGGGGGTGTGACTGTGCTCAGGGTGTGGCCTGTTACCCAGCACTCCTAGTTTGTGGTGTGCGGCATGCCCCCTCTTTATTAAAGGGGTAATAATTGCTACTTTGGGAACGTCCTTAGAGTACTGTGTTTGCTTTTGCGTTAGTCTGTCTGTGAAGTGACACAAAACAGCACCTTCCTGCCTCACAGGGGTGTGGGGAGGATAAATACAGGAAGGTCTGCAAGATACCCAGACACTACTGTAACGGGAGCCATGTAAGTACCTACAGTAGATTAAAAAGAACCCTTTCCTGAAGTTCTGAAAAGAGAAAGTTGCCCCTTTTTCAGAGGAATTGGACGTGTGCATCCTTAGGGAGACAGGCAGAACAGGAACTGGATGCTAGCCAGCAGCCCGAGGCTGAGGGAACAAACAGTAAATTCATAGATTAGCTGGCTGGTTGATAGAGCCAACCAGCTAAACACATACCCCGACCCCACTCTCCCTCAACTCAGTAGCAAGACTGAGGAGCCCTTTGGGCCAAGGAGGTAACAGGGGAGACCTAAACCAAGTAAGAAGCAGTAGGGATATGTACAAGAAAGGCATGTGGAGAGCCAGGGGAACAGACTGGCAGCACTGAGCAAATAGAGGTAGCCAAGTGAACATGGTGGTCCCACTGGCTTTTCTTGATATAGATCAACATAGGATATGTCTATGCCTCGTGCTGAGGTGTGATTTCCAGCTCACGCAAATATAGCCATGCTAGTTCTGACTGAGCACATGCACAAGAAGCAGAAGTGTAGCTACAGCAGCATGAGTACTTGGGCAGTTAGCGCTTCCCATCGCTATTAGCCCTTGCACTGAGGAAGCTACGCTTCTATTTTTAGCACACTAGCTCTATCAGAGATAGTGCTGGTATGCCTAGCTCCACCTGGAAATTACAACTCCAGCTCAAAGTGTAGATGTTCCCTGAGTTATACTGAGTAAAGTGAAAAACTATATGTTTAATTCTTAAAATGGAGATATGGAGTTTGTGGTGATGGATTATTTTGCTTAAACAAAATAGAATGACATTTCAGGGAGGGAGTGTATTATAAGACATTTCCTCTGATAAAGTCAGTTAATATTTGTCTTTTAAAATTACATTAAGAATTCAGTCATCTTTTGATTAATTTCTTATTCTGGCTCAGTAATTTAAGTCATTAAAGTGTGAAAGAGCAATTTCAGTTTTGCCTCTAGTGCCTTAACAATGGAGCTGCTGCAGACTTTGACCAGTGACTCCAGCTAGATTAGGAAGCTTCACTTCAAACTAGGAAAATGGGTGAAAATTTGTGAAAGTAAATAAAAACTAGATCCTGTTTGCATTTGAAAAATATTAACCAGGTCTACTTGAAAAACGGACCCAGTTTTTCCACTGAAATTGGAATTTTCAACCCGCTCTGTTCGGAACCGTTAACAATTATCAACTAGCTTTGGGCAAGATGCTAATCTCCAGTATAGGACTCAAGGTCAGAGAACTTGGAGAAATGACACATGTTCTCACACTTTCTTCTTCTTTTTTTTTTTTTTTGGACAGAGTGGTCTGTTACCTGAATGCTACAAGTGTCATTCATACATTACCCTCCATGAACATTTAGAACAGCTAAGTTGGATTTGTCTCCCTATGAACTTAATTATCAACAACATTTAAAAAAAAAAGCTTCCTTTAACCAACATTAAATGACAGTTTAGACTACTGTATATTTACATATTAATTTACACTGGAGAATTAGATTTCCATCCCTGCATTCAGTTCAAAGATCTGAAGGTCTGTGGTGTGTGGCACAGTGATGTTCCTAAATGACCACTAATTAATTCCAGTTGGAAATAAATCAAACATTTAACAGGAAGGAATCATTCAACGTCAACATTACAGAGAAGAATAAAATCACAATGTGATACCGACACTGGCAAAAACTTAAGAGTCAGACATTTCTCATATTTATTTATTTATTTATTTATCGTTTAATTACCTCTTCTTTTGGATCAAGCATTTAATGTCAGCTCCCAGATGTCATGCATTGGTGGCTTGGTATATCACATGGGGGCAGCCCACCATCAAAATAAACATTCCCATTCGCTTTAATGGAGCAATGGCAATTTATACCAAAGACCTGGCCCACATATTTTTAAACTGTCTACAATGTTAACCTGAGTCCCGTCTCCCAAGGACAGAAGAACTCCAGAACCTGCCCACATTTCCACAGCAAATTGCCTTTCCTCCATCCTTCCCCGCCCTCCCCCCAGTTATCACTAATTCCTGATGGAAAAAACATGTTTTTCTTGTAGGTTTTTTTGTTGTTGTTATTTTATTTTTGTACAGGGGGTTAAAAAAAGGTTTGATTTTGCAGTTTAGCATGTTGAGGCCTCGCAGTGCTCACTGTCGGAGGGTGCTGATTACCCAGCTTCATTCATCAAAGTGTCACTTTTCTGACAGCCGCTAATAAATATACTGCCAGAGCCCCTCACACCTGGCAGCCATGGCACACTGCAACATGCCGCTAACCTAATTTGCTAATTGCTGCTTTCCCCATTAATTTTAGTCCTGTCTTGTTTGGAGTTGACATGGAGGGAAAAGAAATAAGATGGAAAAAGCAAGCAAGGAAGAAATATCTGGGGGATTTTTTGTTCTTCTCTCCCTTTAAACTTACATGGGAATATCAACTTCTATTAGCCTCCTATTCACTCATGCATGGGAAATGTTCAGCTCCTTCTGCTGGATGATTGTGAACAAAGGGCTTCCCCCATCACAATTTTAATTTTGGTGTTGGTGAATTAGGTGTTTGTGAATGTGAAGGGTTAATAATCTGCAATATGCCTGGGTTTTCGCCAGCATTGAGTATTTTCTACTTTTCTGCCACAGTGTTACCAATCCAATGCACCTCATCCCTGATCTTCAGCATCCTCTACAGTTCCAGCCCTGACAACCTCACAGACAGCTCAGCCAGTGTCCCCAACTCTGACCTGCAATGACCACTGATATTCCAGTCATAGTTCTTCACTCCCAACTCCTGACCCGCAGAACCCCCTGTTCTGTTATTCCAGCCATTTAGTTCTGCTGGGCAGAGACTGTTAATGTTGTCAAATCACATGGTTCTGTGAGGAGGATAAATATCCTCCTCAAGGGCCTAGAGAGACAGTAAATCTTTTCCATTTGTGAAAAAGCTGGGTTGAAATGTTGGCATCCAGAGCAGAGGTGAATTAAGAACAGAGGTATGTCTACATAGCAAAAGCTGTGCATAGGTTAGCCCACCCAATTTAGCTTGAGTCCAGCTAGCACAGGTAACAATTGCAGTGAAGACAGCACAACATAGGCTTCTGTCTCCTAAGTGAAAAGGGTCTCAGCAGCCTAAGTCACTTTGGTGCTTCAAAAGTGTTACTCTAGATCTGGATTTTGCAGCTTGGGTACATTCTCTAGGTGGAAATTGACTTCAACAAGCCCCAGTTCCCACCGGATTTGTGGCCACACTGCAGACTAGCGTTCCACCCTGGGATAAATAACCTTGACTGCCCTCACTCACCTTGAAAGATGCACTGCAGGGTTCAGCTACCATCCTGCTAGGCCCCCGCTACCTTAGTACATCACCACTGCATGTAGCCAAGCAACAAGTGACACATCTAACTCTCCAGTTTCCAATGGCCTTAGAGGTAAAAAATACTGTCCTGTTCCAAGTGAAGTTAAAAGGGCTCAGTAATGAGTAACAGGATTTCCATTTTTAGCCAAAAGTTTCAATTCATAGCCCTTTAAAAGTTAAATTTACTGCCTCCATTTAGCAGTGTCCCCGTAAAATCCCTCTTGGCACAGAAAAACCTGTGTGCGCCATTCAGCGATGCTACAACAAACAACAAGTATTTCATCCTTGGGCTCTATCTGTGCATCTACCTGGCTTTATTCAGGACTCTGTGCCTTCTTACCCATTTCAGTGCCTAGCAGCACCAGCCAGTGAGACTGTATGGGCTACAGTACCCCACATTCTAGAATTCAGCCCTTCTGGCAATTTCCAGCTAATGTTGAAGAATGCATTGCAAGGGGAAAAACTGACATCGTGCTTGGTGAGAGAAGGATACAGCTTTATACTGTATTGGGTGTTTCTCCTATCTTTGATGCATCAGGAACAAGCCTATTGCGGGAGACCGGATACTGAACTAGTAAATGATCAATGTTCTACCAGAGCATGACAACTCCTATTGTTCAGAAGTCAAGGCTACTGAAGGGGTTCAACAGCTGTGTGGTATCAGCCCTTCCCTTTAAAGATCCCATTCATTTTCTCGCAAAAGTCTCATCTGCCTCCTCCCAGCTAGTTATCTTCTATAGAGAAAGGCAGCATATTTTATTAGATATAGTCCTGAGCCACAAACTTTGGAACCAGATCTTGAAAGCCTTCCAATCCCCAAAATTTGCAGGTCCAGAGTTGTGGTTCATTCCATTAGAGCAAGAGCAGCAGCATGTGAAATTAGGATTTGAGTCTGGATTCTGAAATACCTGTTCCACGACCAGAGGTGAAAGTAAGCCAGTATGGTCTGGTACGGCGTACTGGTAAGAGCCAGTACACCGTGCCGGACCGCACCGGCTTCCGTGGCAGGGATTTAAAGGGCTCTGGGCTCCCTGCCGCAGCGGCAGGAGCTCCAGGCCCTTTAAATCCCGGCCCCAGCCCAGCAAGTCTCAGGGTTCCCCGCAGCTGTGGGAGCTCTGGGCCCTTTATATCCCACCCTTTAATTTGCCCCTGAGCCCCGGGGGCTTCCAGCCACCTCTGCAGCTGGGAGCCCTGGGTTGATTTAAAGGCCCTCGGGCTCCCAGCCACAGCCAGTGCCCCAGGACCTTTAAATCTTGAGGCCACGCCTATTCTGGTTGAGGTCACGCCTCTTCTAGGTGATGCCATGTCCCCCTCAGGACTCCAGCAGTAAGTCCTGTAAGTTACTTTCACCCCTGCCCAGGACACACAAACTCTGCTAAATTTAAGATTATGAGGATCTGGATCTAGGGTTATGCTTCAGGCCCCTCAGCATTTTACCATTGTTTGTTCTCTGTTGCATGAACAAAATACCCTGCAAACATGCTGAGTACATTGCTTCAGTCCCAAGGTGTGCAGAACACTTGTGCTCCCCCAGTCTTCAATGATTGGAGGAAGTTAAGAAAGAGAAGCCAGTTTGCACATCACTGTGGGGATTTTATAATCTCACCCTAACTTAACTCTGCATAGCGAGACAGCACTTGGAACAATCCTCAGCCCTAGATTTCTTCTGTAGAGATAAACAAGGCTTGGGAAGGTGTCTGTTCCCCAGGCCTCTATCACCAAGTGCGCATTCTCTGTTGCATTGACAGGTAGTAAGAGAAGACAGATTATATCTTTTTTGGTATAGTGCGACAGCCGGTTCGCACACACCTATAGCAAATGCCAATCTCTCCGAGAGAGGGCAGCAGTGCACTGGCATCAGCCCAGTGCATGACATAGGCTCGCACACTCTCTGTTGCACCATGAACATGTTGCCAAAGCAGCTACTACTCAAGCTTTCGTCTCAAGTGTTTTGCTCCTCAGGAGGGTTTCTGATGATAATGAAAAAATTCCCAGTGTATCATACCTAAATAATCCATTTAGTCTCCTCATTTTTTTAAAATTCACTTTTCTCACCCTGCTTACTAATTACCAAAATTGTTTATTTGAACCCAGTTGTGTTCCTTCATCACCCATCCCCTAGGCTTCTTTTAACACACTGTGAAGTCATTATCCTAAATTAACATCATAATCAGAGTAACAGAATAGGATATCCAAAACACCAGGCTACGGCTAGAGCTTCAGCTGGTGTAAACCAGTGTGGGTCCATTAACTCCAATACAGCTATGCCAATTTACATCAGTTGAGGATCAGGCCTTCAGATTTTACTGCAGGCTCAGAGGAAAGCCAGACTATGAAGGGGAGAAGCCCATATTAAAACATAAATATCTTCAGCCACAGCAAAGGGAATGCAGAAAAATATTGGCCAAGTCATATAGCAGTGTTTTCTTCCCCTCTCTCGTGCTCCATTTTGAGCATCCCCGTGTACAATTTGCCAAGCCTGCAGCAGCTTTCCCCCTTCTTCCATTCAAACTCACCTGGCCTGATGAAGCCAATAAGACTTCAGACAACCTGGGTTCCATTTGGCAGCAAACCAGGCCTCTTCTGAGCATGGCTCTGCTCCTGCGGGTTGCCTGCTTCAGAGAGCTGGCAGCCTATCTGGGGTGAGTCAGCTCAAAACTGCAGTTAGCCAACAGGGCAGGCGAGAGAAGGAAGATGAAGCCATGAACATCTGCTCTTCCTTTGAAAGGTGACCCTCGACAGGAGGAGTAGCTTGCTCCATCAGCCTCTTTTCTGAAGGCCACTGGGTCCTCAGCATGAAGACACACTGAAGAGTTCAGGGCCCCTTGGCAGCCTTGCAGCAAGCACCTTTTGTTCAAAGCTCAGAGCTGTTAATTAAAGGACTAGTGATTAATGATTAAACTCCACGTGGTTTCTAACTCAGGCTTAGAAAATCCTAGCAATGCTGACTTCGCTGAAGGCTTCAGCGTTAAGTTCTGGTACACGCAATAGCTATTTATAGACATGTCCGTCAGAGCACTAAAACGGAAGTGTCCCTTCAACATAATTAAGAGGGAAAATACCATTTCCAAAATGTGTAAAGGTCAAATATTCAGATTAAGTAAACAAGAGCTCGGGTTGTCATAGCCACAGCCAGAACTGGGTGAACAATTGTTAGTGTGAACCATTTATCCACCAAATTCACCTCTTTCTCTTCATGAGCAGCTTATATTTTTATTAAGTGGATTAGCTATTAGAAATTATTCACCAAATAATTTCAGCAAGCCATTCTTGACCTGTAACTCAATGAGTATTGAGTAATCTGAGTTGTGGCAGGTTGTTTTGATTACAAACCTAGGTTATATGGTTTCTTTGGGTTCATAACATAGCTGTAAAAAGTGGTTTTGGCTGAAACTTGTATACCAGGAGCAATTTCATTTGATGTCCTTTAGCCATCCATGTACCTGGCATGCAGTCACAAACTAGTACCTTGAATTCCAAAGGACAAACTGCACCCATAAGATAGTGTACTCCCTGTTTTAAAACAAAAACATTAAGGCTATAGCATCTCACAAGAGTCGTTTTTCTTAATTTGTGGACTACGACAGCACCACTCAGCCTTTCTACAGCATCTTTCACCCAAGGATCTCAAAGCGCTTGGCTCTCAGTCTACTCACAATGGATACCATTGTCACAACTACTGGTGGGTTTACTCATTTTGTCTAATTCAAACACTTTCTAGCATTGTGACTTCAACAGTTCAAAGTTCAGAAGTTCAACTTTATGGGTTCATGTCCCAGTTAGAAGAGACTGGGGAAAAGGAGCAGATTAGGGGACAGAAAAATGCTAATAGGAAATATAGCATGTACAGCCTTAGCTAACAGGAATAGGGCTTTTAGCTCATGCAGTAGAGGCTCGTGCACTAAGCGCCAGAAGCCCCAGGTTTGATCCCACACACTGGGGTCTGTCGTTATTACATATATACACATCACAAACACATCAGGCCACTTAGAAGATTTCAAGCCACATGGAGTAAGCAAAGGTTACACCAGTCTTTAGGAAACTAACAAATGCAGCATGAAGTTGTATTGACAGAGCTGTGTATGAGAAATGCCAGTGCCAAGGAGGCAGTGGGCCACATTCTAGTTTATGCTGGAGCAAATCCAGCAGCTCCATAGAAGTCAATGGGTTCCTCTGGATTTACAATGGTGTAGCTAAGGCCTGGTCCACACTAAAAAGGGGGTTCGAATTAGGGTACGCAAATTCAGCTACGGGAATAGCGTAGCTGAATTCGAAGTACCCTAATTCGAACTACTCACCCGTCCAGACGCGGCGGGGTCGAACTCCGCGGCTCCCCCGTCGACTCCACCACCGCCGTTTGCAGTGGTGGAGTACCGGAGTCGACCGCGGCGCTTCCGGAGTTCGAACTATCGCGTCTAGATCAGACGCGATAGTTCGAACTCCGTGAAGTCGAACTCACCGCGTCCACCCGCACGGTGAGTATGGACCTGCCCTAAGAAAAAAGAGTTTTGTTTAGTGATCTAATGATTAGGCCAGGGGTCTGGGAGTCATGATGCCTGAGTTCTAGTCCCAGTTCTGCTACTGAGTCACTATGTGAACCTGCGCAAGTCTCTGTCTAATGCTCAGTTACTGCCATGCCACTGAAGTGGAAACACCTAGTCAGCTGGGGGCTGGAAGGCTCAAGTAAAGTGCTATGAGAATCTCTGTTGGGAAATGCCATAATAGTGAAAATCCTCCTCCTAGACTTGGCTCTAGCTAATCTCTTAGCTCTCACTTTTCACGAGCATCAAAAACTCATCCATCGCTTAAGAAAAATACAACATTACAGCAACAATAGAAGATAAGTGTATACAGCATATACAGCAGAGGAAGAGATTCAGAATATGAATACAGGTACAGTGATAGGTCCATTCCAGAGTGGGAATAATTAGCCCTTTAATTAAACTTAACTTGCTGAGCATTGCTCTGTTGTTAGCAGCTACACCTGGCTTGGAACTTTCCTGTCTCAGCAGACAGCAGATGGAAAGCACAGACAAGATCCACCCCCCTCCTACTATCGCCATGGTTGCCTATGCCAGTAATTAAGATCTGGGACCACGTCTGTGGTAGACTGAACCCTGCCAGCCATTTCCATATCCTATTCTCTTTCCTTTTCAGAGTAGGACTTTTCTTGTTGCTGATCTCCTCAACAGGACTTCCACCTTTGCTTCCTGCCCTCCTAATTATACAATGGTAATTTTACCCTTGCCCAGGGCAACGTAAAATCGGTCTTGGATCATGCAATGAGAGCTATGAAGGAAAATCCCAGAGACTTTTCATGAGACTCCATATGGGCACAGGGGCACTCAGCAGAACCTTAGCAAAAAATATACCAGCTCACACAAACAAAGCAATATTACATATTATTTCTATGGTGCCATCAGCATCCCTGGCATTCTACACACAAAGTAAGTAGGGCTGCCAACCCTCCAGGATTGTCCTGGAGTCTCTGGGAATTAAAGATTAATCTTTAATTACAGATTAGGTCATGTGATGAATCTCCAGGAATTTGTCCAACCAAAGATGGCAACCCTAAATGTAAGCTAGAAAAAGTGCAAGTGAATGTCAACCATGGCGGGGGGGGGCGGAATCTGCAAAAGATAAGGGTTACAGGGAGGTATTAGAGTTGGCTGAATCGTACTAAAACCTGCTTCATGAATGTGTTTACAAGAAAGAGGGCCAGATTTGTGGGGTGGTGATTATCACTGCTTGCAATTATTCCCATGACTGAGAGAAAATGAAGCCTGAGGTTTCACCCATTTTAATGTAAATTATTTGTATAAAGAATTCATACCAGACGTTTGTGGCTAGTTGTTCTCCTGCTGAGAATGTTTCACTCATCCAGCCAAGGAGCAGAAACAGTGCCACGTGAATTTGATGTCTGACAACATAATCCAAGTGACAAATGGCATTTTCGAAGGTAACCATTTGCGAATGACCTCCAGATGAAAACTACCAAAACACAGAAATAATGAATCCGTGCAGAGAAGTCAGATCGTTTTCATTCCCAAAGAGAGAAGAGGGCTAACTTAGTAACTAATATTTCACAATGAATATTTGACCAAGTTCTAATTTACGTTTTTGTTAAGTGCCAAAGTTTCAATAACACAAACAAGGACATGGTGACTGGTAAGAAAAGTTTTGCTTTTTAAAAAAAAAAATATGCTGGAGTATTTTAGTGGGGGTTTGAAGGAACAAGATCAGGCTAGAAGGCAGGAGTAGCTGCATGGAGTGTTAGGAGAACAACCAAAGACGTGAAGGGGAAGTTAGAGTAAAGTTGCATGGCACACAGGCTCTAGACAGGGCTACCAGGTACAGGGGATGGAGGGACAGAAGGTGATCATGAGAGCAACAAGCTGTGCCAGGTTGCCAAAGCCTAGGGCCTGAGCGCATACAAGGGGGAAGAGACAGGGAGCGAGATTTAAGCAAGAAGGGGACTGTATGACTTTGAAAATGAAGATTGAGAATTTGTGTGTGAAGCAGGAGGAGGAAATTGAGCACTGGGATTTAGGAGGGACTGATCTGGTTGGAGCTATGGAGGGAGAAATACAATTTATGCTTTTGCGTGTTGGATCGACTTAAATGGTGAAAATCACGGAAGCCATATATAGGAAGAGACTGCATTAGTTAAATCAAAAGAAGGGACTAGACCAGAATTTAACAGCCGGGATGGATGTGGGAGACATTCTCTAGGGGTATCTGCCAACATATTCAGCACCACTCGTGATCTATAATACCCTCTGCTCTCCAGAAGGGGCCCAGTCTAGGAAGAGAAGGGAATGCCTCAGTGATCTGCCCAGGTGTCCCTGTGAGACAAAAAGGAGAGAATAGTTCAACTTGTCAGATTCACATAGACAGTTTCAGATTTCTTCAGCCTCCAGCCCTAACCTCTTAGCAGCAGGTGTGAATCATTGTCAGTTCATATGCAAATAAGTATCTAATAGAGACTGGAATGAGACCAAAGTGCAATGGGCCAGACACTGAGCTGGCATGAATTAGCACGGCTGCATTGACTTCGGTGCGGCTACACTGATTTCCACCAACTAAGGATAGTGAACACAAAAGTTATGCTTTAGTCAAGCACAAGTTATCGGGCTCAATACTTGCAACTGGGGGTACAAGCACTGGCGGCATAACTGAGTAAAATTTAGATGATCTAATGATTCCTTCTGGCCTTAAACTATGACTCGGCCCCAGTATTTGAATCCGCCACACAGATGATGAACTGGCAGAGCGCTAGGCCTCTGTGCTATACTTCCCATACCTGCTATTCAGGATTTCAGTGGTTGGAGAGTTTGTTTCCTGAATTTTCAGCATGACCTGTTGTTGAGTAAGTAGGCCAAAGAGACACTTTGCCTGCAGCACCCACAGCTTGGGCACAGAGAAACACAAATTGCCCATTACATCTTTATTAATCTATTCCAATTCTTTTTAATGCTATGAAAATTAATGCTATGAAAACACCTAATTCCACTGCTTTGGCTACTGGCCCCTAACATAACAAGTTACATGGGACTTGTCTCATCAAAATATCATCATGTCTAAATAGAGAATCTGTCTGAACCGCAGTGAAAATGAGTAATGATCACAATTATGGGCCATATAACAGTCCAATAAAATCTAATTAAAATGATCCACGTCCCATCTGCTGGGGGGGGGGGAAGAGTGGGAGGGAAGGGGAGGGAGTAAATAACACTGTCTCAGTTTTTAAAATACAAAATATTTAATGTTGAAAACGCTATTTACATTTTATAACAGTCTCCAAACTGTGCTGCCAAGGAACTCTTGCGGCTATTGGCAACTCCTCAATTGCAGATAAGTTTGAGGAGATGTTTCCAGACAGGAAGGATGGCCCAGTAGTTAGGGTAGTCGCCTAGATGTTGAAAGACCTGGGTGCAGGTCCATGCTCCACCACAGGCTTCCCATGATGCATTGGGTAAGCCACTTGGGATCCCATTTTCTAAAGTTTTGTGCCTGCATCCCATTTTCAAAAGAGATTTATGCACTGAGGAGCCCATTGACTTTCAGAGTCACTTAGGCCCTTTTCAGAACATGACGTAGGCACTTATGTCACTTAGGGGCTTTTGAACACATTACCCAGGGCCATTACCAGAAAAATGGGGTGGAAACCAAAGTGACACAAAGCCCCATGCAGCAGGGGTCAGTCAGGCCAGCCATCATGGCAGGAGTCGGGGAGAGAGTGCCACCTCCACCCCCTATCACTTCAGCCTGTCTAGGTTGGGGAGGGGCACAACCAAAAAATCAGGGGATGGGGGGCATGTGACCCTGCATCTCCTCCCCCTTGCATCACCGCTGAGGGGAAAAATGACAAAAAAATGGTATGGGGTGAAAATATGCTTATTCGCCCCAGATGCTAAAATGCCTGGTTATGACTCTGATGTTACCCTTCTTCTCTGTGCCTCAAGTCGCCATCTGTAAAACAGAGATAAGAGAACTTCCCTATCTTAGAGGGGTGTTGCAAGGATAAATACATTAAAGTTTGAGGTGTGTCATGCTGTCTGGAGTGGGTCACGACTGAGTGCCAACCTCAGCATAGACTGTCAAGAAGCAGGGCAGACACTCCAAACTGGTCACATGTCCTATAATTAGATTTCATCAACCCATTAACAAGTGTGAACTACTGTAGTAGCTTTATATAACAGACCGGCCCCTTGGGCATTCCAGTCTATCTTGCCACCCAGGCAAGATGGGCCTACTGATAATTGGTTGCTATACACTGAAGATCACACAATATTCAGGTTGCTTCCAGTCCCAAGAGACCAGCCACTTACCCCAGGTCAATTTGTACCTTAAACCCCCCGCCAAAGACCATGCTTGTAACCAGTCTTTCCATCAATCAACTAACTAAAGGTTTATTAACTAGGAAAAGGAAATTAAAGAGTTATTACAAGGATAAAGCATATAAAGTAGAATTACAGTTTATGGTTTTAAAACATGACAGTCGTAGTAATCTGTCAGCTCAAGGTCTTTTAGGGTGGCTAACCCAGGTTGACCTTGAGGGATCTCTGCTTCTGTTTTGTAGCTCCAACCCAGAGAGAGTCCAAACAGAAAAAGAGAAGAAAAATTTTCTTGTCAGATATTTTTATTTCCTTCTTCCAGATATCAAGCTGATGGGATGAACCCCCTTGCACATAACCACTTCTGGGTGTAAAGGGGCAATTAACAAAGTCTTTGTATTGTGATGGCCCACAATGGCCCATTTAGTATTGATTAGCTTTCTTGATGGTTAGAAGATGATCCCTCCTGATTAGGTTCACAGTTTCAGAGCAAACATTTTTTTATAGTCATAAAATTTAAATGATACCTTCGGCATGTGATAAAGTGAGATCAATGCATGCAGCAATTTACAAGCATTTCACAAAATCTAATTACTAAACACATTGTTGTAAGTTCAACATCCATCCTAACCATACTAACACATAGGTGAAACTGACTGCTTTCCTGCAATTAATTTGTTAGTGCTCAGCTGAGGCCTAAAGCCTTGACAAGAGCTGGCACCTAGTCTGCCAGTGTCACAAGCTGCTCTGGGGGGTCCATATTGGTATCCAGGATAGACAAAACAGTAACAACAAAAATTAAGTTACTTTCTCTGTCTGATAACCAATGGCTGCACGTGTCTGGATACACTTAGCCAGTTAGAGAATGTCAGCCCCCTGGCTGGGCTTTCTGGGGCTTACACTGTGCACTTTCCACCTTGAGCTTCAGCCAGTTCTTGGTCTCCACAGCCAGCAATGCTGAGTTGCCCCTCAAATGCAAGTTGCTTTCCACCCCATTTCACAGTAACCCAATGTGTAGGTAACAAGTGAAACCAATAGCTAATCGGAGCATACTGAAAGAGAGGCAATTCTCAGAAAGACTTCTCTTAGAAAAATATGGCACCACCTTACCTACCACAGTCACTAAAAACCCTCTAAATAATACCACAAATGTAGGCAGCACCTCCTAGAACAAGGAGTTAAACAGTAAATGAGATGAGGGGTGCGGGCCGAAGGGAGACCAAAAACAAAGTTAAAGCATGGGACAACAGTCGAGTAAAAGGAGGCCTTGGGGAAACTATTGGTGAGAAGGAGAAGGTAGGATTTTTGTGACAAGGTGTTAAGACAGGATTTGAAGGGGGAGGCACTTGGAAAATAGGAATTTGGAAATTGTTCAAAGCATAAGCAGCTGCACAATTGAAACTGCAAAAGTCATGACGGGAAGGAGACTAAGGGCTGGGAGGAAAGTTGGGAGAATGAGAGCAGAGGTGTAAAAAGGGTGAGATTGTGTAGGCCCCTGGGCTGGGCATGCCCAACTCAACACGCTGGATCTGAACTTCTTATCTATGAGCAGCAGTAGAGCCCTAGAGTGAGACTCTCCTAAACTTGGGCATTTGAAAGTCTGGGTCCAAGCTGGAGCCATCCCAAAGTTCAGAGTGTTCAGATCTGGTCATCATAGTGCAGTTTAAGCTACAAATTCAGCCCTGAATTCAGATGCATTGTTCTACTTCTGGCCATACATCATTGAAGCCATCCAACTAAATCTAGTGAGGAGCTGAAGTTGCTCAGTACCTCAGCACAGGCACTCATCACCTCAAATAATTGGGCCCAATCCTTCAATACTTGATTAAAACAACCTTACGTCCCACTGGCCTGAGGAAAAATAAATGGAACACAGCCTGTACTTAATGTTTGTCACCGTAGCAAGTTCTTATCTCTCATCAGATGCATGTGGTCTTCAATCTCTTGGGGAAGTATACTTTGGTGTGGTTCAGTGTTTATTGCCTTGACTCGCTAGCACAAGCAAGAGTCCAGACACAGAATATATCCTTGTTGCATCCCAGGCCTCAACCTTCACCCCTGCTTCAACAGTTTGTAGTTTTGCCCTCCCCTTCCTGGGCTAAGCAGTGTCACTAGTCCTTTCCTCTGGGAAATTCTGCCCTACACTTCCCCCTGTTAATGCAGAGGATTGAATATGGACTTCTCCCTCACTCAGGAAGCCTTGGCCACAGGCTCTTTTCCAAGCTCTTGGAGAGCCTCACTCCAGCTCTTGCTTCATCCCTGGTCTTTCAGTTCTGAAGAAAGACTGCTACTTATACTCCTTGGCATTACTTACCAGTGTGCCTTGCTGTCCCGACACATACTCACACGGCTCCTGGGCTAAACAGTGAGAATTCCCTTGTTCCGATTCCCCTGAAAAGGCCCATGCATCCCATTATTCTACCCTCCTCATTCCCCCCCCCCCCACTCTCCATCAATGAAAACTGATGCTGAGTACAAAACATTGCATTTCACTAAAATATTATTCAATTTCATTCAGCCAAAGATCAAATTTTGTATCAAGATAAGCAAAAGTTTTTTAAGTGTCCATGTTTTGATGCCATTTGAGGGAAATTTCCCCAACGAGTAAAGTTTCCTGGCCAGAAAATTACCCAAAATAAAATTTCAATTTATTTTCTCCAGAATCTCATATAAGAAATTGCTCATTTTGGCACCCCACTGCAGATACATCACCAGTCTTCAGCAAAATGGCTCCCCACAGTGATATTTTCAAATGCCGATTAGTTTTATAAGCTTCAAATGTGTCATCATTTATTCATTACAAGGTGATGGGGGACTTCTCTTGTCAACTGTCATACTGCTGGGCTGAGAAAACTAGTGGTATTTTGCCCTTAAAAGAAACAGAAGGCTTCACAACTTAGACATGAAGCATTTATTGTGGTTGTTCCAAACTATGCTAACCTTTGACCCAGGAAGAAGTTCAAAATGCATAAATGAAACAATCTCCAGCATAAGTGTTATCTTAAAATGAAAGGGGAGAAATACATATTATACACATCACCTCTAGGAAATTGTAATCACAAAAGTTATTAAACATTCTGTCATGGGTTCTGCCAACTCCCTGTCCCCTCCTGCCCAGTTTTGTTAGTAATAAAGGCAGCTTCCTAATGTTTGTCACTCTCAAATGCATAATTTACTACTGAAAAAGAGAAGAAAATACATTGCATTTTCATAAAGGACTATGAAGTTGTCCAATTTTCCAGAGCTGCAGGAGGACTGAATCCTTGTGTAATAGCAGAGGTCTCTTTATGCATTATGGATACAGAAACTTTGCAATTCAAAGTGATAGCTCTCGGCTTTTCCATTGCCCAGCATCACTGGATTATATTTTAAGGGGTGTGTAGTCATTTAAGATTGAAGCAAATATGCCTTATATGAAGGCAAAGGCACCTAGAAGGGCCTGGTATCTTTGCCCCCTACTCCCACTGATGCACCAAGAGACTACGGAGTGTGCACTAGCAACCTCCTTTCCTCTTATATCATGGATGTCATTAAAAAGTCAACATTCAGGTACCTGCAGTAACCTTAGGACCTTCCAATGCACAGAACAGGATTTTCTACGAGACCATGGTCCCTGTGTAGTGAGAAATGTCAATGTTTCACTGTGACAATGGGCCAGATTCTGACCTCTCACAATCAAGAGTAAACCATGCAGTTACACCATTGTAAGTGAGAAGAGGAACAAGGCCCAAGGGATCTCAATAACTCCAGTCAGACTTGTCCCCTCCCACCAAGCTACATAAAGGCAATCTGCGACTGGCAAGAGGTACAAGTGACCCAGGAAAGTCACCTGTGGGCCTCTCGCCAAACCTACCAAAGCCGTAGAAGGTGTGGGGGGGGATCTGGAGTTCTGCTTTTCCCTCCCAGGTATGCGTCTTATCTACACAAAACAGGTAACTCTGCGCCCCATCCTGTATAAACCAACTCAAAAGACTGTCTTTGCTGAAGTTTGGCTACCACCATTCCCATGGCAGCAGAAAACATTCTAGCTTGGGGGAGGGGAGGAAGAGCTATCGAACTTGCCACCTTCTGCAGAGGAATTTCACTCTTTTCTAGCTATCACAATGAAATCTAACATACACACACCCCGGTCCTCCCCAAAGCCACCTTCCACTGGGCACATACAAATTGAAGAGCCAGTTTTCATTTTGCCTTTTAACGAGTATAATATGGACAAAGAGCCTCGTTCTCCCCACACAAGTGTAGCTCCTATTGGCTTCAAGAGGAGTTACTCAAACCCTGCTGGAGGAAAATAGGGCCCAATGTGCGCACACAGATTTGCACATGCATGCCAAGCTTCGCTCACGCAGAGGAGAAACTCATGAGGTGCATCTCCAGGAGCGCAAGGGTTTTTTTAATCCATTCCTTACCTTTACTCTGCTTCAAGACACAATTCAGTAGAACAGAGTTCACTACATGTGTGTCAAGCTATACAGTATAACCACATGCAAGTGGATTACATATTAGATGAGTGGCAGTGTGTATGTGTGGGTGGGTGTGCACACATGTGCATCCAAGTTCCGATGGAGGTTGGAGGTTCCCTAATAAAATGCTAATGGAGGATTGCTTTCCGGATCCCTTCATGGAAAAATGGGAAAGCAACAACCCCACTCCAAAAAAGATGGGGAAGGAGGAGAGAAATCAGGCACAGAGAGATTTACTATTAAACCAAATGAGATTCAAAACTAACATACCTCATTGCTATGGGCCATGAATCCAATACCCACCATGAGCCAGATAATGATATAGTCAGTGGGAGGTCCTTCCAAGGGAAAACTCTAGTTATATTTTTATCTTACTCTTTTTTTCCTTTCTCTTGAACTCGACGAAGGGAGGGGGAGTTTGTCTTGTCTCTAATAGAAAAAAGAAAACCAATTTCACTAGTGTCACATACAAGTGACCAAAGACAGAAATTCACATGAAACTGGCATTTTATTCCGAGTTCCAGAACCAGGCTAGGTAAGAAAGAGTAAAGGGTGTAGTGTCCTGCGTTCCAAAGTAATGCACTGAAACTCAGTATTAAAGTAACTGGGCCAGATCCCCAGCAAGTATCAATCAGCCTAGTGCCACTGAAGTCAAAGCAACTATGCTGATTTACATCAGCCAGGGATGCTGAACATGTCCACTCTGAACAGACATCCGTATTGTATTGACTGACACTCCCACCATGAGATATTCTGATGTCAAACCAGAGATGGATTTTCAGTGGTTCCAGAGCCCTGGACAGGAACATATAGGAGGACTTTTTAGACATTAAAACAGCACTTTCTCACCTATCCAAGTCTCCTACTACAACTTCTAGACTGGCTGTCTGTGCACATAGAGAAAGAAATCCTGAATCAGTTTGGTGTTAATACATCAGAAAGAGTGTGACTATTGTATTATGGCATTACCAGTCTGAGCTCAGCAACCATAGACTTGGTCACTTTGAGTACATCTACACTGCAATAAAAGACTTGTGGTACAGGCACGACTGGCCTGGGTATGCTAAAAATTGCTGTGTAGACTTTTGGGCTGGGGCTGGAGCCTGGGTTTTGAGACCCACCACTCCCACAGGGTTTCAGAGCCTGAACTCCAGCCTGAGCCTAAAAGTCTACATTGTGATTTTAACCCCGCAATCCGAGTCCCGCCCAAGTCAACTGAACCAGACTCTGACACTCAGTGCCATGGCTTTTTATTGCAGTACAGACATACCCTGTAAGGCTAGAACCCAAGACAACAATTAGTACTAGGTAGTTTGTACCGTCTAAGTTAGTGGCTACCTTTATTTAACTGAGCATGAGAAATATTATGAAAGTATCTAACGATAAAGCAAGTAAGAGTATGTGAGAACATACAGAAGTTGACCCTGGATTTGTTACAGACCAGAACGGCTCTGGTAGAGCATAGATGTGCAGTAGTTTTTGAAAGCAGTGAAGATCTTCTCCCTGCTGCTCCAAAAATCCAATGCACACCAGGATTTTGGGGAGAAGGCCTCATTTCCTTAAATCTAATGTTTGCTCTCTGCTGTAAGAAGATAGTGTGCATACCAGACAAAACTTCGGAGACTTCAATAGGTATCCAAATTCCACCCAGTACAGCCCTGCTCTTGTAAAGCGATTCCTCCACCGTAGACCTTTGCACCAGGCTGAGTCCCATGCATTATAATGGGGATCCACACACGCATCTGATCGATCATGCGTATGTAAGGCCGGAATCAGGGCCTAAATATGCACATGCAAATAGGCTAGCTACATGTGCAACTGCTTGGTATTCAGTTCCACTCCTCTTTAGGTAGATGGTTCAAAGCTGCTGAGACTTGAAGGAAGGAGCCTTCCAGGGAAGCTTCCCAGAGATGTTTTGCTGTCGGGTCCAGGTGAAAATACTAAGATTTATGTAGACTCCTGTAAACACTATTTTTCCCAGCTTGCAGACAAGCTGATCATTTTCTGAGAGTTACTCTACCGCCAGATTCTAGCTTAAGCCTCACACAGGCACAACATCTCTGGCAGTGCACACACAGGAGCTGTTACAACCTTTTAGAGAGTAACAGCATGCTCCCCAGAATGCCAGGCTATCTCCGCTGATTGACGCGGACAGCAAGAGGGCAATTAACCTGCCCTTACTAGTCTTATTCCCAGTGCCCTATAGAGTTTCTAGAACTACTGTCAGCACCAAAGTCCCTTGGCCCTTTCACGCATACTGTGCAAGCACCAAGATTGTGCCTGGTTCCTGGCACGCCATACAGGTCTGAGCTAAGTCATTTTACTTCTGCAGCAGTTCAAAGGCCTGTAGAATATGCATACAAATTGGGGAGGGAATATATCATCTGGGTTTGTTATCTGCTGAGACTATAACTCATCTGACAATGTCACATACTTTTGTTGGGAAAAAAAGTGTCTATCACGTAATTTGTGCAAACAAGTTCAGATTTGCACGTGAGTCATTGCCGAGGAGGAAATAGAGTTTAGTGGTTAGAGCTTTGCAGCAGAATTCAAGACTCCTAGTTTCTATGCCTCACTCTGACAACATAACCTTCAGCAAGTCACAATCTGTTTCCCCACTCATATAGTGAGGATGTTACTACATACCAGAGCTGACCAAATAATGTACTTTAATTTATTCAGTGAATCCATTTCTCCACTGATTGGACCAGCTCTCTAAGTGAGATTAACAGTAATTTAGCAAGCAATTTACCAAATACTTTTTTGCATTAACAGTCCAATTAAATGTGTTTTGATTACTATACAACAAGTTCTAATACATTAGTCTCGCAACACACCTAGGAGGTACATCATTCATTCATCTCTAAGGTTCGGAGATAGATCATGTTATAGAAAAGTGAACTCGAGATGGGATTCCTTCGTACAACATTACTGCAGGTTTGTTTAATGTAAGTTTGCTCCATGTTTCTATTAAGAATGTTATCCTTTTACATTTTGTCTTCCCAAAAAGCCATATTAGGATTGATAATGCTATGAACTAGATAAGCACAAACATGCCCGTCTGATGTCACATCAATACTAATAGGACTTTTCATGTTGGCCACTGCTCTATGGGAATTTTCAGACACTTGTGTATGTAGTATAAATATTTATATATAATGTGTGCTTCTGAATGTGTACAGACACAGAAACTGCCAGACCTAGTTAATCAGTCAGTTTGAAAACTTCATTGCTTTTAGATGGAGAAGAAAATCATATTAACATATCAATAGCATATACATGCTGGGAGAGTGATTACCCTTTACATCTCTGGGATATCCAAGCACCCAGATAAACCACGGACACATTAACACTCTATCTTAAATATTCTGTCTTGGCATATCTCATTTCACTCATGCGCTTTCATTCATCTTTTCTTTTCTCTCGTCTGCTCTTTTCTCTTAATTCGTTTGTTTCGTGTTTTACATTCAACGTTCTCCTCGTGTTTCTTCTTCCCCCCCGCCCCACAATACTCCTTACTTTTCCCTCTCCCTCCCGCTCTCCTCTCCCTGCCCCCATTCCTCTAAGCTTGTTTCGCTTGAAATTTCCACCTTGTGGTTGCGTACTGCTGACTTCACATTTGCTGTGGTGTGAACTTCACATCTGTGAATGGATGACAGGAAAGATTAATAACCCCGCGTTCCCCTTGACTGTGGGCCTATCTAATGAATAAATAAATAAATAAATAAATAACAGAGCTTAAAATCCCCTAAATAGAGACCCAGAGCCTGGGAGAAAACAACATTTTGCTGAATCCATTCTTTAAGAAAAACAACCTCTAATGATCTCTAGTTTACATAGTCGGCAGTTTTTTTCCTAAACATTTTATGGAAAAAAACAAAACAGAAAGTTAGAGGCAGAGGAATTAGTCCTTTCTCCTGAGCCAATTAAAGGAAGAGTGATTTAAAAGCGATAACACAAAATATGTAGAAAGCATATGGGGAAACGAATTTCAATTCCATGCAGAAAAACAGAGCCGCCAAGTAGTAATATCAGCTTAATACACCCATGTCAATAACAAGCTAAATGCATCGCTCTAACTGGCTTCCCATTTCTGGGCAAGAATTTCATTTCAGAGCAGTAATGTGAAAGCAGGTAATGATTTTCCAGGTAATTCTAACACTTCTACACAGGTTCTACTTTTGGCCTCAGGCTTTATCACACCACCCAAAGTGAGTTATAAGTACAGCTGGCTGGAAGATGGCATCCCTGCCCATGAAAAGGTTTTTATAAAAAAATATGTTGTCCCTAATTGGAATGAAGAGTGCAAACCTCACATGAAAGGATTTCCAGACAAATTCTATTTTGAAAGAACCAAATAAGAATTTTTCAGCTTGCCAGCTGCCCACCTGGAAAACGAAATTGACAAGAGCCTTCCAGGTGGGCTGGCAGAGGCTGAGCACCCCAGCTCTATAGCTCTCCCACCAGCCCAGCTGTCAGAGAGGCAGCCAGGTCATAGGAGTGTCTGAGTTCCCTGGCACTCCATCTCCCATGCAGCCCACTGCTTCTCTAGCAGCTGGACAGGGGAAGACAGGAAGGCACTGTGTCCCCCTGGAACGCTCTTGTCAATTTCAGTGGCCGCCAGCTGCTGAACTGGGGAGCCATCAGTTTGATTTTCCATGGGACATTTTCAATTTTGCCAAAAGGGAGCATTCATTCATAAAACTCTTCTGATGGAAAAACCCTAACTCCAGTTATAATCACCCATATAGGTACTGCCTGTCGTAACTTATTACTTTAGATACATTGTCTTCAACTCCTTTTTGACCAACTCCCCGGCCATAAATTGACCCTCCGACTTAGTTAAATGAATCCAAAGGTGAATACAACAGGAATCAAGAAATCTAGATACCGTATTTCTCAGATGTCTGTTTGGCAGGTGTCTCAACATAATTTTCAGTTAATCACCTCTCTTCTCCCTTGGTAATTACATTTTATTGTGTGAAAAGGAGACCACTCAATGAGCAGTTGTATGAGAACCAAGGATCGTCTAGAGCAGTGGCTCCCAATCTTGTTCCGCCACTTGTGCAGGGAAAGCCCCTGGCAGGCCGGGCTGGTTTGTTTACCTGCTGTGTCCACAGGTTCGGGCGATTGCGGCTCCCAGTGGCCATGGTTCGCTGCTCCAGGCCAATGGAGCTGCTGGAAGCAGCGCGGGCCGAGGGACGTACCAGCCCGGCCTGCCAGGGGCTTTCCCTGCACAAGCAGTGGGACAAGCTTGGGAACCACTGATCTAGAGAATAGAGCAGTAGTCTGCCTAGCCTGTGACTACAGGTCAAATCTGACTGAGGGCATAAGGGCAATGAGCCTGGCAGCCTCAGCGCAATCCCCCTCGGAATCTGTGTGCAAAATCCCAGAATCCCTCGGAATCTGTGTGCAAATCTTGCAGTTTGATACAGACTATAAATACACAAGCATATAAGCAGCCATGAAAAAAGTTAAGGGCTCAACCCTACACTTCTCACTCAGGCAAGGCTCTCTAACCTCAGGGAGAGTATCAGAGAGGTAGCCGTGTTAGTCTGGATCTGTAAAAGCAGCAAAGAGTTGCTGTGCTTTCTCAGGGAGAGGTTTGTCTGAGTAAGGAATGAAGGATTAGCTCTCTACTCTTTAGCTGAACAAAAAACCCTAAGCCTTTTCTTTTACACAGCCAGAGGGTGGGTCCAATTCTGCCTACAGACTCACATTCACAGCTCACATTGGCTTCGGGGGAGCCATGTACAAATGCCCAAGGACACAATTTGGCCTGGTACATTTCACTCTGCTGAGAACCTTGTGAGAGACACTGTGGGCCCGATCCAGTGAAGCGCCAAGTGGTCTTAGCTCCCACTCAAGTCCCACAGATTTGACTTCAACGGCGCAGAAATAAGCTAACGCCAAGAGCTGCTTAAAACGCCACCCCTCGTATGAAAGCCTGCAGCAAATCAGCTTCACTGTAGCAAATCTACAGCTAAATCTAGGGAAAGAGCAACACCAAACGACTGGGAACTTGGTTCAGATAAGCAACCAAATATATGGGAGCGTCTCCAAACCAGCTATGGCTCCCCTCCACCAGGCCCTACAGCTTTCCATCCCTCCCCCAGGCTCGCTGCATGCTGACTGGAGGACATGTTCAGCCATGACATTTACTACTCGCTTTCTGAAGGGGTAGGAACTGCTTACCCCAGAGCCATTCGCTGGGGACTAGCCAACGGGCATAGGGTGGAGCGTACCGTCCTGTCCACTCTCTCATCCCACATAAACGTGTCCCCCTCTGGCAGCACTAACTGGCCATCTTGCATTTAAGTAGCACGGGCAGCCACTGTGGGTGGGGAGAGAGGAGACTGGCTCCTCATCCCCACCATTGTAAAGCCCTTCATGGGTCTGATTCAAAGCCAATTAAACTCAGTGGGAGTCTTTCCGTTGACTTCATTGGGCTGCGTTTGTTAGTTAGAAACAGTTTTCTCCATCCCATTGTACCAACTGCAGATCCATTCTTAACTGATACCTTTATTGTGATTTCCAGCTCTTATGATTAAACAAGCACAATCCCCATTTCCCCCAAATGGAGGAAACACTCCAAGAAAGAGTTGAACTTTCCATCCAAAAAATTCATTATTTTTTTTTTTAATCCACTGTCAAAATTTGCTTCTCACAGGTGAGTGGGCAAGAAAAACAGTTTGCCCTAGAGAAAACTCCATTAGGCTTTAAGTGAACGATTTGCAAAATATTTGAAAGCTCTTCTGAAAGAAATAATTTCCTTTACCAAAATGCATTCATTTGTATAAAAAATATACTTTAACATTATACCAGATTCTGCTTAGTGGAGTGATATAGGTTATAAGTGAGAGAAGAATCTGGCCCATCCCAAATCAGACTATTGCTCCATTAAACCCATTTGCTGCCTCTGGCAGCAGCCAATACTACTTGCTTAGCAGGAAGATAACTCAGTCCCATGGCCTCATCAAGTAATAGACTCAGGGAGAAACTCCAAGTTAAAGGGCTGTGCTCCCACAAAAAACTCAGGGTTTGGTGGATGGAATCCACATGGCCAAAATCAAAGCAAGGCTGTGGGCATGCAAGCACCCAGTGGAGAGCCAGTTACTGATGCCATAGACAAGAGACAAAATCAGGAGATGAGGCCCATCAACCCCTCACTAAGATGCTGTTTGGTCCTGCAGATTCACAGTAGGCATAGAGTAGCTGGGTATGCCACACATATCCCCAGCTGCTTTGGCTTGCACAGATCTCAACCACTGCCGCTGACATGGTGTTGTGGAATGCTTCAGGCATGGCAGACACACAGCATTTCCACTGCAATGTCCTCAAATGCCTGCTTCCTCCGTCATTGGATTTGGCCACTGAACAGTTATTCAGCGTTTGTACAAAGGGGGAAATGTCTTCCTTGCCTTCGTAGTGAAGAGTTTATACCTTGAAGACTAGGATTAAAGTTACCTTTTATTTAAGGCTGCATGACCACAAATGTCACTAGGTTATCCAGACCCTGTTCACACTCAGTGACACTGAGTCTCTGATCCTCAGTGCAGCTGCAAATTTTACAAGCTTTGCACACTGTTTGCAGGAGCATTTTCTTTTAGTTGTTCACACTAATTTCCAGTGATGCCCCTTATTCATATGCCACAGAGCAGCAAACAAAGCAGAAACTGATGGGTTCTCCATTACCCTTCAAAATCTTAAATCCCTCTAGCCCGTTTACCCTCATGCTATGGGTGTAAACCACCTCTACCTAGCAGGGGCTATGAAGAAACTTCACCTATGGGCAGGTTATTCCATAGCCACCTTTTGCAGGGTTTCTTGCACCTTCCTCTGAAACAACTCATAGTGGCCACCGCAGCAGATATTGGACTAGACTGACCTGTGATCTGATCCAGTTCGGCAATTCTGATAGTACTTCCCTGGCTAGATAAACCTAGATTATGAAAATCACTTGCTCACTGTAAAGTCTGCTGTGTCTCTAGCTATTGTACGTACAATCTTGGCGCAGCAGGGAAAGGCACCTTTAAAATCATCAACACTTTAGAACAATTTGGGGGGGCTTTTATTTAAAATTATTTATGTAAGTCTGCAATTGCACAAGATGTCTGCTCTTGTAAAAAGCAAATAGATCAAAATGGACGTAGGGCCGAATCCTGTTAAGATTTATGCATGCAAGTAATTTTACTTTTATGTGCACATTTGCAAGACTGCGCCCATAGAGTATGAAAGAGTGAAAAAAAATCTTTACAAAATGTATAGACATCCCAGCACTATTATACAGACCCGGGTAATTTAAATAAAATAACATTTTTAAAAGGAAGATTTTTCGATGGCTGCTATTAATAAGGGGAGATGTCGATCCCAATCCTGCAATCCTTATTCAGCAAAGCCCCCCATTAAATAATGCAGGATCAGGCCCAATGCACTGAGTTTTACCATTGCTTTATTTCAAATTCTGATGCAAGACAACAATTTTTCTTCCCTGAAATTTTACAGCAGACATGAATAATAAAATGCTCCAAAATGCTAGAGACCTTCAGGTTTTAAATTTGAAAGGAATTCTAGAGAGGAAAAATAAATGCAATGTAAATAACCACTGGGTAATTAAATTTATTTTTTAAATAGCATCAAAGTTCAGAAGAAAGAGAATAACAAAGAATATCTAGTACAGAAATGCACAAAGGCTCTGCCTTTATAATTAGTTATCTAGCAGTATCCAAAGCCCCTTTATATGGATTGATTATTTTTGAGATTGCATCTTGCAAATCTGAACTAAAAATGCTTTTTGTGCAGTGTTCAAACATGAAGATGCCTTTGGTAATACTACAGGATGAAGATTTCCCAAATAGATATTTAATTTAGATGGAACAGGACACTTATGCCGTGGTAAATAAATCAGTTTATTAATGAACATCCCTTCACTGATGTTTAATGACTATTGTATCTATGGCATTGCTGTTAATCTGAAATAAATGTGTTTAATAATCAATTGATATTTGTTTATCATGCAATGGTCTTATTAAATCAGAATTAAATGCCTATTAGAGAATGTTAACTTAAAGCATTACCATGACTTCTGAATGAGGCTACAATGAATAGTTCTCTTGCTTCTTGAAAGGAGTAACAAATAAATTCTTTGTCACAATATTGTAATGCATGTTACAAAAGCAATAACTGAAACGTTTGAATTGTTGGGCACAAAAAAAGAGAAAAAACATTCCTAAAAGCAGATTAAATATCTGCATTATAATTATTACATTTTAAAAGGATGACTTTTCCTGGGTTAAACAATTTTTAGATAACTTTGAAATCAAAATCCTTGATTATCTGGGGGTATTTTGCCAAGTAATCATGAGAAAACAATTTTTCCCCACTCATGTCAAATGTTCTTCCCCCAAAAATAATCTCTGATATGGAAAATCCCGTTTTTAAAAAACCCATATTATATATATCTTTTCTTTTTAGAGAGGAAAAAGTTTACAATTAAAGCCAATGTTTTAACTATAAACATATAATTCTCTCTTCCTCAACATGACACTTGATCAAAATGCCAGAAAATAAATGTATCAAGACACCCATCCGTTTCATTTTCCCCGCTGTCATTTTTAAACAAGTTACAAAATCTCTGTTATTACCGTTCTGGGCTGTTTTGAGTCTTCCCTACCTCCCTCCTTTTCAAGGACTGAAGAATTATTTGTTTCAGTGAACAGAGCACTCATGTCAGCCTGTACACCCACAGCGAAAAAATAAACAGCAGATGAGACAGACATGTTCCCAATAGAAACATGGTATAACGGCAGCATTCGCTCCTAGTCTCAGCAGTAGTTTGAGAACATGCAGGGGGACATAAGTTCTTCAAGGGGGGAAATGGACAGAGGAGATAAAGAAAAAAGGTCTTGAATCCCTTTGAACAATGGGTGAGTAATAGAAACTTGTACCTGTGTTGAATACAGTGTGGACCTCACAACATGAGGAACTTCTCTATAATCAGAGTAACAGACTTCCCATGAAGATGTATTCCTTTTTACTTCACATAGCAATGGAATTTAACTACACCACAGCTCAGCAGAAATAGGTTCTACTACCCATCTGCCTATCTATATTATATAGAGATTAGTATACTAATGCAGATGAACTGTTTTGTTTTGTTTTTTGCCAAAGTCAGCTGCCAATTCTGTTTTGTACGAGAACTCATTAAGCAAAGTGAGAGTCGTTTTTCTTTTGGTCACATAACTCAAAAACCAGCTTTGCACACATTTTAATACATTTCATTGCTCATCCCACTGCCTGCTGGAAACTTGCTCAGTACTTACACATGTTCCTTGCCACATTTCAGCCCAAAGGGGAATTGTGGGCTGGGTTACAGAACTCTTATGGTAGGTATCTGAATTAGAAACAAACAAACAAACAAAACAGTGACTACAGTGGGACAAAGTACCTCACAAAAGTGTTCGAAAGTATTTTCTGGAATTTGTTTCAGGTGTGTTCCCACCCCGCTTGTGATAATTTATCACCAATTTCTAGTCTTAGCGATTACTGACAGGAATGTTCATGGGAATAGCAAGTTTTAAACAAATTAGAGAATATTTCAAACTCAAACACAAGTATTTCAAGTTTCATTTGTCTTATCAGGGAACAGAAATAAGACCGTGTGCCCTACGCGTCCAATCAAGCCTAATCTACACAACTCAGATTTCAAATACTGTGCCAAAAATCAATAGGTCCCAAACAATCTACAGAGTAAGGATTAGTCACAAAAGTATCCAGCAAATAATAAATATACATGCACAAAAATCCAACTGCTCAGAGACAGTTTGTAAATAGAATGAATTAATTATTTACTATTCTGTCAGCTCTGCCTTGGACCAAATATGCATGTTCAATGTGAGTGAATGAAATTCCCAGTGTTACATGGCAGTTATTATAGAAGGGTTTGCTATAGTGCCTGTCAGCATAGTATTTAAGTGCCTGCGCCAAAGATGCATTTCACTCCTAGATTCCACCAGATGGTTCAAACATCTAATATTTAACTTCCATAAGCCATGAAAATACATTTTTGGTAACTAATATTGCCCCTTTCACCCAGTCTTGCAAGCGTTTCATGAAAAACTTTCCTAAAATATTTACTGGGGTAAGTTGAAGTATGTTCTAGGAGACAATCAACCGCTGGGGTGTCAGAGTGTGTGTGTGTGTGCGCGCACGCACGTGCATGCATGCGCATTGGGGTTTGTGTGTGTGTTCTCTTGTCATTTAAAACTGCATGCACATGGAGCTACTACAACCAAACTCCTGAGACTCAAAGAATCACCTTGTCTCTAGCAAAAGAATCATAATTAAATGCTCACAAGCCCTGTCATAACAACAGCCAGTCAAAGCTGAACAGATCTGACACATTTAACAACAGTTCGCTTAGAACAGAGGTGCATTGCAGGAAAGAGTCCATTCCTTTAAACAAAAGGCAACTTTTCAGCTCTGAAAAAATAGTCAAGACCCTTTCATCTTATCACATATGAGCAATAAGGACCTGGAAATCTTTGTTTTAATTTGAGACCCCTGCGCTCCTAACATTGGTCTAAACTCTTCCAGCTTAATAGTTAGCTGATGAGGGAAAGCAGAGCACTTCAGAACATCATTTATTCTCTTACAGACACGGAAAGGCCAGTGCTTAGTAGTCGCATATAAGCCTGTTTAGCTCTAGTACTCCCTTAACATGGTCCATGTTTGTGTGTCATTTAGTTTATAGAGCTCTTCTCATATGGTCTTTGGGATTTCAGGCTCCAAGATGATTGAGAAATTTTACCTTGTTTAAAATTTAGATGCAAAGTTCAGCTGCTTGTGAGCTGAAAATACCTTTGAATAAAGAGATCAGGTCATATTTTATAGTTAAATTGCTCAGAAGGTGACAAAGTCCCTCTTAAAGTTTCCCGCACAGCCACATACACAGAGGGAAACGAATCTGCAATTTTTTGTTTCTAAACACATACAAAAAACAGTTAAAATTAACAAAAAACAATGTCAAGGTCTCCAAATCTGCTTGTTTTGAGTATTCCAGCTAGAAAACTGGGATCTAAAGCCCCAGAGTGCCACCTTGTGGCTGCTTCTTTTTTATTTTTTTTAGGGAAACAAATTAAAAGAAAGTTAAATTTTGCATTGGTTTTCTTTGCTAGTACCAAATATACTTAAGGAGCATTGTCAAGGCTGAAATGAAAAAAAAAAAACATTCTTTTTTCTACACACTTTTGTGAAGTCCATGCAATTTTGCATTAGAGACAAATTCTCCTTTTTAGTTAACCCACAGCCCTGTATAGAACTAGTGCCTTTACTGGGCCCTAAATTAGCCTGGTCATATCTGCATTTCTGGAAGAGAAAGTTACCAGTCTAGAGAATGGACATATCACAATGGAATTAAGAGGCTACACAATTCCTGATTCAAACCAATTTGTGTTTGTTAGTTGTAATTATTTCTTTAACTCTCTCCACAAACTATTTCATACACATGCCTTTCTCAACAAGAGGGCTATTTAGGGTTGGATTTTCCATTGTCTCACACCCTGTTATAGTCATTTACCTCTGTGCAAAGTGAGCATAAAATGCCATTAAAGCAGAGTAGTCTTAAATGGTTTTGCACAAGGATAAAATGACTACAAAGGGCTTGTCTATATATGGTGGGATAATGCACACTATGAGGGTGTGATTTCTAAAGCACACTGCCATGTTGCACATGAATTGGTCCATGTAGACCCTGCTGGTGCACACAAAAGGTTCCCTAGTGTGCTTTAACATAGCACAGTTTCAAACAGCTCTGTTAAAGTGCACCAGCAGGGTTTACATGAACCAATTAACGTGTGCCACTAAAGTGCACTTTAGAAATCACACCCTTGTGGCACATTACCCCCTCTGTGATGATAAGCCCTTCAGAGCAAAGCTGTGAAAATACAACCCTTCCATTTCCTGTCAGATAAAAGCTGGCCGCGCTCATCTGTACCGTTCACCTTATCAAAATACACCTCATGGAGAACTGAATGTCTCCAAGAATCTGTAATAAAATCCAGAGCCTTTTGCCTCCAGGTTATTGGCTCAGTTGTCACCCAAAGTCACTACCATCTATGGTTGCCAACTGTCCCTTATTACAAGGGACATCCCTTGTAATTTTTTCATCTCTGTACAAGATCAGGAGTTGCTGAGTGCTGCAAAAAGCAGCAAGAAATACCCCTGGCGAATGTAGGTGAATGCTGCTTATTAATAATTATGATTAATAATAATGATGATGATGATATCAGGAGGAGGAGGAGGAGAGCGGGGGTGCTAAGGAAACCATCCCTTATTTTTGAAATACGTTGGCAGCCCTACCACCATATGACAGCTGTTCAGTCACCAATGTGAAATGAGTTCATCTCTCTGTCTGATGCCATCCAGAATCCACAGCAGAAAACTTAACCTGACAATTCAGGGCCAATGCTTCCGCTGATCTGACGAAGCTGTAATAGCATATCTCAAAAGGGAAAGTATGGTTCATTTAGTCATCTAAAGTCATCTCCTGCTGCTCAGATCCCCTACGTGAATTCCTCTATTTCCTTCCTCTCGATGTTCAAGCTCCTCTGCTCCTTCCAAGCTTTAACAAATGTCACTACCCCAATTACCTATCTAGTCTCCCTTCCTCCTACTCCCCTCCCCCAACACTTTTTTTTTCAATCTACTTTCCCGCTCCCTGTATCCCTCTCTCAGCAACCCTGAAAGTTTACCTCTCCCTAAAAGTCATTTCCCTCACTCCACTACACCTTCCCTTTCCTGAGCTATTAGCGCATGCCAGGCCTTTATCCATAGCACTCATAGAACATAAGCCCTTTGAGCATAAAGGGACATGTCTCACTATTGCTGTGCAAAGCACCATGTACATCTCAGGGGCCCTTAGGGCCTGGTTCTGACACCCTCGTTCACATTGTATAGTAGAGGCATTTCAATGGAACTACTCAAGGAGTAGAGTCCTGTACTAGGTATAGGGTTGCACAATCCAGCACTGTAAGGTAAATGGGTTTGGGAATATGGTCATTAGCCCTTCCCTGAACCTTACAAAGCGTTTCCTATGACTTAGAAGGAAGACCAGCTATTTTTAGCTCTGGGTCAGCCAGTTCTTTCTTGGCCAATTTGTAGCTATCCAAAGAACAGCAGCAAACTGAATGTTTCCGCTCAGACTCTTGGGACTGGAATAGCTTGGGGTCGATGGACGTTATGAAGATGATACAATGGTAGAACTCTGTATGGTGGGGAGGAGAAGGGAATGAGCTCCCACGATGCTGTCCAGCACAGTTAGATACCACCTGGCCTCACCTAAAGCCATCCAGGGCGTAGCATCAAATTCTCAGACATTGAGGAAGGCATTTCAGGACTGCTTATTTCTCACTAGCCTCTTTATCTCAGTTATTCTCAATGCATGTAACAGAGAGAGGCTTGCAGGGGGTAAGATCTGTAACTAGAGCTCTGTTTTTACTTTTGCTTTATTGGGTCGTTAGTAGCAAGGGAGGGAAGTTTTATTGCATGGACTGAAAACTACAGCTATCTTTGTGGGGAGGCAAGGAAATAGACTCTCACATAGGCAGGAAGTTGGTCTTGTCCAAACAAGCAGCAAAATGGCCAGACCAAAGGTGGCTTTTCACCTCCCTCTTTCTCAGTATCCTTTGTACACTGGAGGGTTTTTTAAAATTACTTTCAGGAGAAAAGGCGAGAACAGCGGGGTTGACTGACGTCTTATTTCTCTGTGTTTGCATTTTTTGCTATGCAGGGCATAATCTGGTTCTTAGGGAGTTAATGCACCTGCCATTCCAATGCTGACAAGCAGTTTTTCAGAGGAATGTGGAATTTTTTTTAAGAGCCCCAAAGATTGCGCTCTTGAGACTTCCCAAATCCTGCCAATAACTAGCAGGTACCAGCACGTGAACATTTGACCACGGTATGATTGATGGTGTTTATTTGTGGCTTGCTGCCTAAACCTCTTTTATCTTTTGCTTTGTCTCTCTCTCTCTTGAATAAAGACATTTTAGCCATTTGGGTTGGGGAGAAGTGGTTCATCCAGTCCCTTTGCTTTCTTACAGCTGCTCTGCTCCGCTCAGAGTTTTAAAGAAATAAGTGATCAGTGGTGAGAAATTAAAGTTATTCTCAGAGAAGCCTTTTGTCTAATAACATGGAGATTATCTGCGGACAGAAGGGGGCAAACTTCCAAGGAAGTTCTGCCAGAGGGAGTGCCACCCCCATAGCTTTGTTCTTCTGCTTCCTTTTCATAATCCCCCGCTGAGGGGGTGCATGAGGGAGTAGAGTGAAGGGCAGAGCTCCTCTCTGTGGCATTTCTCCCCAGTCATAGGCCACAAGACTTGGATAAGTCAATGCTGACAGAAGCGGCATTAGCTTATCCACTCCTTTCCACATCCTCACACTGATGTCTCCTGATGAGGGAAGCCAAAGGGCACAGGAGCAAGTGAGAGCGCAGTTCTAGAGATGTGCTATAATGGGGACTAACCTCACCTGCCCCACTGGTAGCCCACAGGGAAATCCACTAGTGGAAATGTGTGGATCTCCCAGCCCCTCCATAGAAGCGACCATGCAGTAATTAAAGGAGCCTTTAAGATTTTAATGGGCTTATAGTAAATAGGAACAAAGCCCCAAACTGGAATTGATTCCTCCATGAATTGCACAGATGCCTGGTTGCTTTTATTGCTTGTTCTAAGCTTGTCTACACTGGCCAGCAGGCTTGGGAGAGGGAGATGAGTGTTTTTCATTCTCTCATAGGTTAACATGCTATTTTTTCTTTTGAAGGAAAAAAAATGATCTGATGAAAGCTAAAGCATGAAGCACCTGGCAACAAGACAGAAGAGGAGATCTACAAGGGGATCATCTTGAAGCCGCCTGGCTGAACCAAGCAGAAGTAACTGTTTGCTCAGTTTTTGGTGGGTTGGTTTTAGTACAGTCAGGTCAGTCCAAGTAGGTTCTGTTTGCAGGGAACTTCTCTGCTTTCATTCTTCCCTGAGGCTAGATGAGAATTCTGAGCACAAGTGAACCCAAGAAAGCACAGAACGAGACAACCAAAGGCACCCAGTCTGAATTGCAGACAAAGCCATAAGTTGGCCCAGGCTCACCTAAAGACGGAGTCCTCAGTGCCCCAAGGATCGTCTCAGGGATTACATGTGGTGGTAATACATACATTGTGCAGCAACACTTGGTGCAGTATTGTTTTACTTAAGACAATACAGTGGTACTTTGTGCAACACAACTGTATGCAGGCATCTGGGATTGCTCTACACTGATAGATACTGAAATACTGGTTGGATTATGGTTCCATGCTTAGGTAATGGGTATATGGATATTAAAGGCTAAATTTTTATTCTTGGCTATGTCTGTATGTATTACTTGCTAGAGGATTCTCTGCAGCTTGAGGTCTTCAAACCACAATTTGAGGACTTCAGTAACTCAGACATAGGTTAGGGGTTTGTTATAGAAGTGGATGGGTGAGATTGTATGGCCTGCATTGTGCAGGAGGTCAGACTAGATGATCATAATGGTCCCTTCTGAATTTAAAGTCTATGAGTCTATGAGTAAGGGAAGAGATTCTTGCCATATCAAATATGATATTTTAGCTCAATGTAAGCGGGGGAATGGTCCCGCTATTCTGGAGAACTTTCCTGGCTTCTGTGCTACCCCAGGGAAATGGGCTAGCAGAAGGATCTGAGTCCTTGCTCCCACTTCCTTTACCCAGAGGCCTCCCCTTCCACACTCCTATCTGGCAGAGTCCTTGTAACCCCAACAAGGCTGGGCCCAGGATTCCTGGGGGGCTCAACCCCCAACCCTGCTGTGGTCACCTAGGACAGGGGCTAGGGTGTCCCCACTCCAGGGTACTCTCTCTGCACTGGGCACTTCCCTGACCCACTGATCATTACATACAATTTAAAGCAAATTCAAGTTATTTAATCAACAATTAATTTAAAAAGAATAAGGAAAAATGGGAAAGGTTAAAGGAAAGCACATCACCCTGCTCTGTGGCAGGGAACATCACAAACAGTGTCTCTGGAACGTCAGGGCAGTTCACAGTCTGTTCCTTGTAGGTGCCAGGCCTCCTTCTCAGGTCCTGGCTGTGCTGCAGGGATGCTGCGGGTTGAACACTTGCTCTAGTGGTGGCCACACACCTCCGGGCTTTGGGTGGTGGGACCCTTCTTCCCAGCACCAGCCTCCTGTCAGGTTAAGATCCCCCTCCCAGTCTGGCCTGCAAGGACCCTTGGCTGGGGTGTCTTTCTGCGCTGGGCCCTTTGCCCAGGGTCCCCCCTTGGCTGGCCCCAGTTACTCACCATACCTGGCTCCAGCTCCAGCCCCAGTTCCACTCTGCCTCCAGCCCCCTGGGCTGCTTCTGTGGCCCTTCTGGCTCTGTGGCTGAAGCTATGCTCCCAGCACAGGATCTGCTCTCCCTGGGCTGTCTCTCTAGCTCTGTGGCTGCAACTCTGCTCCCAAGCTCAGCTTGGGACCCTGCTCTCTCCTTAGCTCAGCCCCACTCTGTCTGACCAGGCAATTCCAGCTCACATGGAGGACAGGACCCACAATGGCCTTCTGACTCCCCAGTTAGCCTGCCCATCCTGTCAATCAGGCTGACCCAGAGCATTGGCCTCTTCCCATTGTTCCTGGGGACTGTTAGTCTCAGGGTCCTGATTTACTATCAACTCTTCCCCTTTCTTTTAGTACTGGGAGCTAGCCAACCAAAACACTCCCACTGAGTCATAGTAAGGGGACAACAGTCCCCTTACATCAAGTAACTTTCTTTCCCTTGTTGATGGAAGTGATTCTGCGGACCAGACCCAGAAGCAGAGAGGGAAAGAGATTGATTTCCCCCTCTCTGGATTTTAAAGGAGGATTGTCATATTGGTATTGTAGTAAATATGGACAGAGATAGTTATTTCTACATTTATAAAAACACAGGACAGAGAGAAACTGATGAGAAGGTGAGCATCTCCTGTCAATGGGAGCTGAAGGCAGGTAACTTCTCATAGGATCACTCCCCTGGCTTTCATTTGAAAATGTGGAGGGTATCTACCAGAACCACAGGCACTCAGTTTAAGTACTCAAAGCAGGGCCCACCAGGAAAGAACTAAGTGTTGGATTTTCCTCCTAAATCAAGAGAAGTCAGTAATGACTCCACTTAAGTCAATGCAGTCACTATGGTTCAAGACCAGCATGGTAACTACAGAGAATTCTTTCCCAGGTATCTGCCTGGTGGGTCTTGCCCACATGCTCAGGGTCTGATTGCTATATTTGGGGTTGGGAAGGAAACCCCCCCACCCCAGGTCACATTGGCAGAGATGCTGGGAGGGGTTTCTCTGTAGCCTGGGGCACGGGTCACTTGTAGGTTTAAACTAGTGTAACAGGTGAATTATCTGTAACTTGAAGTCTTTAAACCATGATTTGAGGACTTCAGTAACTCAGCCAGAGGTTAGGGGTCTATTACAGGAGTGGGTGGGTGAGGTTCTGTGGCCTGCAGTGTGCAAGAGGTCAGACTAGACGATCACGATGCTCCCTTCTGACCTTAAAGTCTATGCGTCTATGAGAACTGAGGAGAATCAGGCACAATGTGTTGTGTCAACAGCCTCCGGGTATAGCCATCAATGTGAAACGTGTATGTGCACTGACGGCTCCACAGCCCTGCAGTTCACCCACACTGTGCACCAGATTTTCAGAAGAGCGCAGCACCCAACACAGAGATCTTTTGACAATCTCGCCTAACGGGCATGAGCACAGCAATACACTTGACAGAGCTCTAGCAGAGAGCTGATAAGAGGCCAGCCAAAAGAACAAAGAAAATCTAGCAGGCAATCCAAAGAAATGTTGCCCCCAGGCAATTTAAAGTCAGACACTGGAGTTATGCCCACCTATAGCCCTCCTGTAATATGTTATTGCACTTTATAGACCTGAATAGAGTGTTGTACAAAGATTCACTGATCAACCCTTCCAACACTTATGTTAAGAATTATCTCCATTACACAGATGGGGCAAAATACACAGGTCAGGTGATTTCCCTAAGGCCACGTAGTGAGCCAGCAGTAGAATTCAGAAGCTCCTGGCTCCTTCTAAACTAGTCACTCTCCATTTTCTTCCACACGGTTTTGCTACTATGTCCCTTCCTCCAGACATGAAGATGGACACACAGACTGACTCTTATGCAACATGTTGGTTCTCGTTGTTGCTGTTAGTAAATCTGGGCTAGTTTCCTCTCGGTGAGATTTTGGCACATCAGCTACAGAACACCTGAAAGAGGGGACAGATTTCCACAGGACCCAGCAAGAAATCTGCCCTTGTCCCAGTCAGAGAATCCAGGACCACACTGCTTTGCAAAATAAGCCTGTTAAAGGGAAAATATCCATGAGTAACTGTTATCTACACAAGTGTCTGCAAAATGGTCAAACACTGTCACCTACAGGGAAGAGGGAAAGATACAGCTAAGTGCTAGGTAGCTGGAATAACTGTATTGCAGACACGTTGCATGATCTGAAGCTGGTCGGAGACCAGCTGAATGACCAGTCACTTTTGCTCACTTGAATTAGAATTCAGAAACTCTTGGCTCTTTCTAAGCCAGTCACTTTCCATTCTCTCCCACCTAGTTCTGCTATTATGTCCTGTCCTGCAAAAGAAGTGTTGATATTTCATAGGGCCTTATATCAGTCTCTGAACTGGAGCAAACACATTTTGGGTGCACAAGCCCCAGATCGGCATAGGCACATGGTTCGCTACATGAGCAGGTTTTTTTTTTCATATGAATCTGACAGGAGATGCTGAAACACATGCACAATTTTGGGACCAAATATCCAGTATTTAGCATAGATGAAGCCTGGGAGACGTGTAGTGAAGCAGTGAGCTCAGCCCGAGAGCCAGTATAGAAAGACCATGGTCAGGATTCTAGGAAACATACAAGCTTCCTTGCTCTGAAGTTGGCCACAAGGGAGGGGAGATTTCGAAGAGAGCGTGGGATAAATACATGGATAGCATTCAATCAAATCAGGGAGTGTGACCTAGGTTCTGAGCAGGGGACTAGGAGCACAGCCTCCTGAGTTTGATTGCTGACTTACTGTGTGCCCTGGGACAAGTTATTTCACCTCTGTGCCTTACTTTTCCCACCTGTGAGATGGGGCAGTAATATTCACCTAGTTCATGCAGAGGTGTCAGCTTTATCCAGTAGTACTGGTACAGCATTTTGAGGTCCTCAGCTGGAAGGCTTTAGAGCTGCCAAGTCTACACATCACAGCGCCCGCACCAGTGATTACATGGAGAAAGGCTGTGTTCATCTCCATATGTAACTGGGAGGCAAGTAACTCAGAAGGAACAATCAGTCAGATATACACAAGATATAAGCAGACAGTGAGCACAGGTGGTCCTGCCACCAAGTAATAATGTCTACCTACCTACTGAGCTTGCCAATAAGTTTTGAGTTGAGACTCACCTTTGATCCCCAGCAACTTCAAGAGGTCACAGCTGCAAATGAGGGCACTCTGCAGTCAGCAGAGGTGATGTGCATGTAGCAAGGAAACGCAGAATAGCCCTGATATGTTCACATTCCACCTCAACTTTAGAGGAATGAAAACTGTGCTTGGTGCCTACAAAGGTTTTCCAGAGGCTGAGATTGATTCAGCTAAAGAAAAAGCAACTGCATTTTACTGCCTTTTCATTAAAACTTGGAAAAACTATTTCCTAATCATTGTCACCTTTTGAATTTTAACAACTGGCCCAGGAGATAAATATTTATCAACCAATGTTATGTATCATGGGGAAACCTGGACCTAGATAACCAATTCAGTGAGGGATTTATATAGATATGGGAAGTTACCAGTATTAGGGAAGCATTCAGAGACCCACAACTGAGATCCAGGCCTCATGGTGTTATGCACTGTATATATAGGGAGTGATAGTCCCTGCTCCCAAAAAAAGAGTTGAAATAAACAGAATGGGTAGGGGAAAAGAACCAGTCCCCCCATTTTACACATGGAACACTGAGATCTAGTGACTTACCCAAGGTAATACAGCAAATCAGTGGCAGGCCTGGGAAAAATACCTACCTTCCTATCCACTGGACTGCACTGCCTCTCTAATTACAATGAACATGAGATGACACGGTTGTTATCCCTTGTGCTATTGTGCTAAGGGGCATTAGCATGCAAAAGCAGGGGAGTCTTCTCAGTAATGTTGCAGAGGACAGGTTAGAGTAGTCCTGTGAACAGGCAAAACTTCAGTGAAGGAGGTGGGAAAGTCACATGCTAAAGAAATGATTGCTTGAGGCAATGAAGCAATTTTAGGGATGGGACAATTCAAGAACAGGGGGCATGTTCCATTGTCTGTTAATTTGTGGTTTCCCCCCACCAAAAAAAACCCCACCACCACCATAAACCTAATAGCTGCAGCCACAGCATTTACTGCACATTATGGCATCTGAGAAAGTGCTGACTGGGACAGCTGACAACCGCTTGCAATGTAATTCACACCATAACATCATCTCCCAGGCTCTTGGATTTCTCACTGAAAAATTATGTGATGCTTTTTTGGAAACCCAATACGAAGTTATTGATACATAGCACACACCAAACACACACATTGGCTTTCAGCAAATTAGCTTTAGCCTTTTAAAAAGAAGATTAAAAAAAAAAATAAGGTCTCTCCCCCGTCCTCCCCAGTTTAAATGTGATGGATTTTTCTCAATGGCATCCTGAGGTTTAAGAAATATGCCTGCTATATCTGCAACATCTGGGTAACTCACTCTAGCATTCTTTTGAGTGGAGATTGTTTCCATTTGTTAATTTCTGTCCTAGGGCTTGTCCACATGGTGCTGCAGTCCAGACAATGGGAGGGTGAATTGTAGAGAACTCTAAAGCATTGGGTTCTAACTGTCCCATGTAGACCCCGCTGGCACAAACGAAAAACTGGCTAGTCCATATTTTCATATATTCCAGGGCCAGAAGGGACCAGTGTATAACAGGTCAGAGAACTTCCCCAAAATCATCCCTACAGCACATCTTTTAGGAAAACATCCAATCTTGATTTTTAAATTGCCAGTGATCCACCATGCCCCTGGGTAAATTGTTCTAATAGTTAATTACCCTCATAGTTAAAACATACGCCTTATTTCCAGTCTGAGTTCACCCAGCTTCAAACAGGACTACGCTAATGTGCCCTACATACCTTTTTGTTCGTGCCAGCACGGTCTACAGTTAGAGCACAACACTTTAGAGTACTCTATAATTCACTTCTCCCCCCACAGTCTGGACTTCAGTGCCATGTAGACAATCCCCTAGATATTTATATGCCATCACTCCCTGAGGTCTTGAGGTACAGTCCAGAAAGTTTCTATAGATCTTAGTACACAGAAATCGCTGCAAATTGGCCAATGTTTGGAGGAGGAAAGATTTCAATTTTTATTTTCTTTCATGATATAAAATATAATTAGAGCTGGGCAAAATTTGCAAGTGAAACTCCCTCCCACCCTCAGCAATAAATGCAGATTCAATTGCACCAAAACATTTCCTGAATTCTAGTTGATTTCACCTAGCTGTTTCAGTTGAAAAAAATATTCTGAAAAAATTAAAATGCTTGTGTGTCAACATTTCTGAAATCAAGTGTTTCAGTTCAAAGTGTTTTTAGTTTCAAAATTCTTTAATTATTGAAAACAATCAATAACCTTTACAATGATCAAAGTTGAAACAACATTTCAATTTTCTCAAAAACAAAATGTTTGATTCAACTAGGGTGACCAGATGTCCCAATTTTACAGGGACAGTCCTGATTTTTGGGTCTTTTTCATATCTAGGCTCCTATTACTCCCCGCTCCCGTCCTGATTTTTCACACTTGCTGTCTGATCACCCTAGATTCAACCCAAGACCATTTAAAAACTTTTCAGAACAGCCAGTGAACCAAAAAATCTGTTACTCACACAGCTCTAAATGTTAGATAATCTGCTCAAAAAGTGCTAGGGATTTACCCATCTGCTGAACAAATCATTATAGCACCCTGTATATCCCCGGTATACACAATACACTTATTACACTTAAGACTCGTCGTCGCTAAAGCTGCCGGTCAATTTAAGCTACGCAATTTGAGTTATGTTAGTAGCGTAACTCAAGTCGATGTAGCTTAGATCTGCTTACCATGGGGTCCACACTACGTTATGGAGAGCATCTCCCATCGACATTGCTTCCGCCTCTCGTTGAGGTGGAGTACCGAAATCGATGGGAGAGCACTCTTCCATCGACTGAGTGTGGCTTCACTAGACCCGCTAAATTGATGCCGCTGCACTGATTTAGCTCCATAGTGAAGACAAGCCCTGAGTATTTTTTTTTTGTACTTAGACCTTGAGCTCTGTGGGGCAGGAACGTTCTATTTGTATGGTACCTAGCACAATGGGGCCCTGAGTCCTGGCTGAAGACTGTGGACATTAACAAAATACAAACAATAAATAACTTGTATATATCTGCTGATCAGTATAAATCCCTGTATAGGATTTGCCACACTGGCTCATATACTTGATCCATTAGGAGTTAAATCCAGTGACCAAGCCTCACTGCTTTAGAAGAAAGGACAAGATGTATAATTCAACCAGATGGGTGTGTGGGAAACTGTTAGCAGGGGTTAAGCAGTTAGTTGACACCGTTAAGCATGAGACTGGATTAACTCTATTTTAGGATATCTACCTATTACTGGTCATAACATTAATTTACTTCCTTTTACAATCCAGCTATTGTCTTAGAACCCCAGACATGTTTTACTTATACAGTATATGCTACAGGACTAGATGGTTCAGGGAACAGGAAAAAAGGATAGAGCTTTTCACTTCTATGCCACTGGTTCAAAGCCAAATCTAGACTAGCAGTTATCGAAATTGTACTGTTATCCTTGCATTCACTGTTTTATTACAAAGAGCTTCTTGCTACTCACTAGTGCTCGATGAGTAGAATCTAACGAAACAAGAGAAAGCGTCAGCAAGCTTGTAGGCGGTTTTAATTTAGCTGGTTCTTTGGCTCAATGGTCATTGCCTTGCCCTTGACCTGACTTCCATTGCTAGAGCTGTATATTGTTTCCTAGTGTGGAAGGGGATGTGAACATGGAGACATATTCATGCCTTGAGGAAGGAGAGTAGGAGGAATGATGCTTCTGTCACGTGAGGGAAAGTTGATGGGTCAAATCAAGTCCTCCTTGTTCAGAGGCAGAGTGGCTGAAGCATGGGGACTCTCAGTGGGGTTATCATTTAAAGTGGGAGAAATCTCTCTAGATGGGAGGCTCTTATCAGTGTATTACATGGAATTAACATGAACTCAACCAGAGGGTGACCTTATTATATCCTAACTGGTTCATACATCCTTACTATTCAACATCACATGACCAGTCTCATCACATGGGCAAATCTCAGAAGATCTGGAAGTACCCTGGGGAGGCTCTCTAAGGGGTCTATTACAGGAGTGGGTGTGTGAGGTTCTGTGGCCTGCAATGTGCAGGAGGTCAGAATAGATGAGCATGATGGTTCCTTCTGACCTTAAAGTCTATGAATCTAAGGAGATCTCCTGTACTGCTTGAATTCACTGAGGCTGAAAACGCCACAGGAATAGTTCTGCAGAAACAGTGCAACCAGAATCAGGAAGCGAAGAAACAAGCGGAAATATAATCCATCCAAAAAGTGAAGAGACTTCTTAAATAGTTACACATTTGTCAGGGTTGATTGATTTTTTAGTAGTTTCAGATTAGTAGTTTACCTTAACAGGGTCACCCAGCCCCACTAAATACACATTTGTATACTCACAGAATTTGAGCTACCTTAAAGTAATATTAAGGGCCATGCATTCAGTCGCAGCCTCCAATTTTGTACACACAAGTACATGCAAGAGCAAAATGGGGTCTCACAAAGCTAGGTGTGTGCACAATTTGAAGCTGCAAATACCCGCATACACCTTCTTGCAACACCAAACCTTAGGCTGCTTTGATGTTAACTGAAAAATTGTTCAAAGGTCTACACTCACCCCTACAAAGCAATAGACACACAATATTTAATACTCTCAGTGCTTTTTGTCCACTTTACACATAGCACCATAAAAATTTACAAATGTTACCTCCATTTTCTAGATTGGGAAACTGAGGCCCAGAGGGACCTGGTAAGTAACTTACTTAAGTTCTCACAGAAATTCGGTCACAAAGCCAGAAATAGAACCTAGGAACTCCTGACTCCCAGTGAGAATATACTAGATGCATCACTGCCTCTCTGTCCCCATCTAGCTGTTACCTTACTGAAGTCAATGTATCTTTCTACCCAGAAAACCTCTGCACAGAATAGCATCTCCCATGAGTGACCATGCAACAGGGATGATGGTAAGGGGAGTGTGTACTCCACTCTGGCTTTGGTGGGTTTTCCACAGGCCTTCCACATTATTTTGATGCAGTTTTCTTTTTGCCCATGAATATGATCGCACACGTGACTATAGTATATTTATTCTAGTTAAGCAAAATTGCTGGCCCACATCATTTAAAGCTACAGTGTATGTTCAATCTGTACCAGTTTAACATACCAGCACCATCTGGCATTCCATAATCAGCCGCAGCATTGTACTTCATACCCAATGCTGCATTTATAATATTGTTGTATCCAGTGCAAACACCAATATTTAGAAAGAAAAATGTCCTTTTTATTGGACTCCTGCTGATACTCCAGCTGTTAGCCAACACACGTAAAGAGTTCCTCTTTTTTGTATTGGGGGGAAGCCCCAAGCATTTAAAAATAATAAAAAAATCTTACATCTGAAAGGTATATTTTGTCCTGCCCCAGTAAGTCTGTACGACTGGGTTAAAATGTGTTTTTTTATTAGATGAACTGCATCATTAAATTACATTATAAAAACTAAAAATGCACCATTAATTTTCAAAAACAATAGTACATACATCTCATCTCTGATACACGATTCTGCATTTAATTTGTGCCCTGGGCCACATTTTTCTAGCAGCCTCAGTGTCTTCCATTATGCAGACTATACAAATGGAGCTAAATTGCCAAAGACTTTTTTTTTTTTGGCCAAACGTCTAATGTGAAAATAAATGAATTTCTAATCGGCTGTTGCAAAAAGAAAAATTACTTTTTGATCTCGGCTCAGCCAAGCAAGAATCTACCTAACTTGAGTAATAAGATGCCAGGGTATTGTATAGGATGCAGAGAAAGACAAAAGGCTAGACAGAGAGACAGACAGACATGGCTGTAAATTAGGTTAGCACATTCAGTTCTATATGAGCAGCATTTCTTAATTAAATATACAGAAGTTCCACTGAGCTTGAGCTGAGTTGCTAGAGGGTCTTCCCATTTAATGTAGCTTCAGTTCTAAATATCCATGGATCGCTCCCATTTGCAAGGGAAACCAAGAATTAACAGAAAGACTCTGTGTCCCATCCATAAACCCCTGGGTGAATGAGAAGATGGAAGCGCTGGAGAAATGACATTTTCAACATTTAACGTACCAGGAATGGATTTTGACTATTACAAAGGGACTGGTGATGGTTATTACCGGCTATTGAATACAAGCAAGTGCATTGCTTGACTACGGCATGCTCTAATGCTGCACACATTGCTATTCATTGTATGACTTCTGCTGAGCAGTGCTCACCCTTCCTAAACAAGTCCCCACCTGAAAGTCTGGTGGGCCTTTTGTATAGACTTGTTCTTCAAACCCCGGGGCCCGACTTCTCCCAAGCTGGATGTGAGTAGCTCCCACTGAAGTCTATTTGGACTTCAGTTACACAAAGAGATCAGACCTCAGGTTAAAACAAAGTGGCATGATTCTCTCCCTAGGCCCCAGAACATTACCAATTCCTGCTAACTTCTCCAAGCTCCTTACAAAAGGAAGTAAGCATTATTTCCCATTTTAGACAGACTTCAGTGACAATTTAGTGTCCTTCAGGGGACAAGCAACAAAGAGTCAAGCCCTGGCTTTTAAACCAAAGTCCATCAGCTGTTTTAAAAGTAGTTTTCCTCCTTCTCCCAGCATTAGCTGCAATGTAGTAATGTTATGTTATACGGTCATTAAGGTTGAGTTTCATTCTACACCTAAAGCAAAGGATTCTACCTCCTTATGTATGACACAGACAGCACACGCTCCCCAAAATTACAGCACTAAGAATACAGAATGAAATTTACTGATTTACAAGTAAATCCATTAGTTTATGAATTAAGTTATGAATTATGTTTATTATGCTAGTGCCTAGGGTCCAACCAAGAACAAGGCCCCAGTGTGCAGGGCGCTGTCTAAAGAAAGTAGGAGAGAGAGTCCTCGCACCAGGGAGCTCATAACCTTAACAGATAACACAGACGCGGGGAAGACAGAACACACATGCAGAGTGAACAAAGTGATGGGATGGCAGCCAAGGGCATGAGAGTTTCCTGATTTTTCCCCAGGTGGCGGGGGAGTGCATTTAGTTAGGAAGGGATTAGCTAGAGGAAAAGACAACGGAAGGGAAGCAAATGAGCGGGAAAGGGCAAGGGAGAAGGGGAAGGATGAGGAGAAGGGATGGAATGAGGCTGAGGTAAGGATACAGAGTGTTGGAGCAAACAGCTAATCAGCAAAGAGAGAAAAAGTTGAGTCAAGACTGTAGAAGATATCAGTGTCCTCTGGTCCCTGCTTAAACTAATTCTGCAGCTGCTGTGCTGGGTTCAATCTCTGGATGGCACCTTCCTGTAGTTTATTTCCCCAGTGGCACAGGGCTATGGGAGAGGGGGACACGGCAGGGGTTCTAGTACCCCAAAGGGGGGTCCCTCCCACGCTGATCTGGATGGTTTGTGGGAGAGGTAGCCCCATTTCACCCTGGTGAAGCAGCACCTGCTTATACTGCTTCAGCAGCCACTCTGCTGGCTTTAACCTAGTTTAAACCTAAATTTTAAATGGTGTTTATGAAATTTAGTTTTTCCTTTGTCCCAAATCATCTTAACAGAATAATGGAGAAGCTTCAAGCTGCCATATATTTAATATTGAAGCTACATGAGCTAAGTTTGAGAAAGTTAGTTTGTAAGTAAGCTACATTGTTAACATTGTTTTATCTAATTGTTATGGTACAGAGTACAGACGGGCTCCGTTAACTTTTTATTGAGGCAACGGTGACCGAAACTCAATCAGTCACCACTCTTCCTCTACAGTAACTTGCATGCAACCGTTCTATTGGTTGTAACAAGTCAATGATATGAGGAAGACTAACACGTGTCAAGAGTTTGCATGGGTAGGTTCAACAGCAGCACAGGTTGGACCAAGTAAAGCTCCATACCCGCATGCTTGCTTGGGAATTGGCATCTGAAAGGCTTCCATGGCACTGCTGTTCCACTGTGCAGCCAGGCCGCAAGGCTGGGGGGAGCCAAGGCCAGAGCATAGGGGGAGCCCTTGCAACACAAACACTGGGACTTGGGGACCGGTCTCCCTTCACATACAGCTGGTCTCACTAACGGGTCTCTAAACCAATAAGGGAATTGCAAATCCAGGGCCAGATTCACTCGCACACTTTGGTTGTTTTGCCCTGTTCTAGTGATGCAAAGTGGCTGTAAGCTCAACTTCCATTAGCCAGTGTATTCTGGCTATAGTGGTGAGTCTGCCCTTTGAAGTTAAAATACAAAACGATTTACAGTTGATGCTGTATCGCTAGACAGAGCAGAACTCGATTTTAATATTTTTTTTTATAATTTTGATATTGCTTGTTTTAGATTTTTATGCATTTAAATTTTTACAGTTGTGGGAAATGATGGGCAGGTCCGACAATAATTATTTAAGTAGGCTCAGATTCAAAAAGTTAAATCTTTATAACCATGAAAAACACAAATTGTCAACATCACGTCAAAATATACACAGTAAATATCCTTCAAACTCTAATAAGGTCTCAAGCAGCATTTTTCTTACTTTGCCTATCTGTGCATTTCAATGATTATCAATGGAAATATTTGTGTACAGTGAAATAGATGTTTACTAACATTTTTACCCATAATCCTTCCAAGCCTCTATATGTCTTTAAATCATTAATATTACATGGTAGCATTCTCTTTGGGCTTCTTGCTTAGTGTTCATGTATGAATTATTTAAACACCCAACCAACCAACCAACGGAAATGCCAAGATAAAAAGCTAGGTTGGAATAGCAGTAAGGCTGAGAGTACAATTCATTAATGGAAGCACAGAAATCTTACAAGCGTGGCAGGAGCTCCCTTTGCCCGTAGCCCGTTCCAAACCCCCCACCCCTTGCCTTGCCAGAGAACTCTCCTACAGACTTGAGGAGGGAGAAATCGACTGAGAAATGACTCCAACACCTTTATTAGCAAACACAGAGACTGAGCCCCCCGCCCCAGCATGAGTCCCTCAGTCACTGATCAGGGACCTGAGCCTCCTTCCTTTTGGGCTCTGCTAATTCTCACATGGGGTGCAGGCTCCGTGGCTCACAGATAGGTTGCTCCCCAAACCCCCGCCCAGATTCCAAATGTGTGTCCCAGCAGCAGCTGCTGAAATATGTTACGTGCTCAGGACTTAGCAGAAGGCATTTCTCCAGCCTCACTCTATGCCTAATTGATCGCCATATTTGCGGTCAGGAAGGAATTTTCCCCCAGGTCAGATTGGCAGACACCGTGGGGGGTGAGGGGTTGCTTTCCTCTGCAGCATGGGGCACGGGCCACTTGCAGTTTTAAACTAGTGTAAATGGCAGATTCTCTGTAACTTCAAGTCTTTAAACCATGATCTGAGGACTTCTGTAATAGACCCATAACCTCTGGCTGAGTTCCTGGAGTGGTTGGGTGAGGTTCTTGGCCTGCAATGAGCAGGAGGTCATACTAGACGATCATGATGGTCCCTTCTGGCCTTAAAGTCTCTGAGTCTACAGCCAACCCCATGTCCCCACTTGGGCAGGGCTGTGTTCCTGCTTTGGAGTGGCATTCCTCTTCTCCAATAAGAATCTAGCTAGCAGCAGACAGTCATGGGAGGGATTTCCTCCTAGCACTCTACCCCAGTGGAACTACGGGGCCCTCTCCCCTCTCTGCCCACACCTTGATCCATTGGGCTGTTAGAGGTGGTGCCGTCCCTTTTACACTGCTACTGGTCTGTGGAGTGGGGGCTCAAGAATGCAGTAATTATCCCCAAAACAACCATTATAAACTCGGGGAATTCAGAACTACGGTAGAGATGAATGAAATTTTTCAGCACCAAAAAAAAAAAAAAAAGCTTCTGCATCACCAAAAATTTTAAGAAATCATGTCCATTTTGCTGAATGGTCTGTTGAAAAAGAAATCTGAAAAAGGTCAAAACAAGATAATGCCATCTTTTAAATTGCATATTTCAGTTTTTCAAGCAGAAACAACTTTTCATTTTGACATTAAAGAATTCAAAAATATAAAATATAAAAAATCCTTAAAATCAAAAAGGAAACATCATGTTTTGGGTCAAACAACCCGACCTGCAACAATACTTCCCCCCTTCCCCTCAACTTTTCAGTTTGCTATACGTTTTGAAAAATTTCATTTTCAGGTTGACCTAAAAGTGGTTTTGGGGGGGAGGGGTGTTTTGGTTTTGGGTGTTTTGTTTGTTTGTTTGTTTTTTGTAACTGCAAGGCAGTAGGAAAAATCTGGTATTTGTTACCGTTACATGTAAGAGCAATCCAAACATATTAGGGTATCGTGAAAACCCTCCCAAAACAATCTTAACTCTACCCTGTAGTGACACCATAAGTGGAAAATATATGACAATTTAAAAGAAAAAAGAAAAAGAAAACAGTTTCTCTCTAATCTAGGACCACAACCACTAAAATGTCTCCATCATAATTATTTGGTTATTCCATGACATCTCTCCATGGCAGAGTTAAGGTTGGGCGGGTGCATGCATTTCCATGCATTAACATGTTTGAGTTTCTCTTAAGTACAATCTTAACTCTGAATTGACTGGGGTTTTAGTGCTTGGTTTGAGGATACATTACAACACTATTGTAATACTTTTTACCCTAAATTACTAAATGGCTCAACCTTACCTCTATTTTAGTGTAATTTTTTTGTCTTGTAATATATAGAGGCAATCAGAAATCAATCCCGAATAACCTGAAATAACATTAGGCAAATTATTTGCAAATGGCAGTTTACTCAAAGAATAGAATTAAGCTTTCTATTCAAATTCTATTCTATCCGCAGGCTAACTTTGATTTTCCAGGACTGGCTTGTGAGTTGAAGCTATGTAGTGAATGGAGGATGTTCATACATTTCTGCCTACAGATAAATTCTGAATGACTGACATGCACGCATTCCTGCCTAAAGATTAATCAAATAGTATTCACTGCAATGGTAGCTTCAAGTACAGTAGTCACTATTACCAATTTGTTAGTCATACTGGGTGATTTGCTACCTAAAAATCACATGGCACTGTTGCTGCTCCCTGACTGGATGGCTCAACCTGCAAAGAGCTGTCGGGATGGTTGTGCTGCCACTTCCAGCATGCACAAATGCACGTGGACACATATGCATGTGAGTATTCACAACACTCCTTTCTGGGAACAGAAATGCCCTTGTATAAATGTTGCAGATAGCAAAGAAAGGGGAATCATGGATTCAGTCAAAGCAAAATTGCATGTTTTATTCAAACGAATATGCATGAACACTCTTCTGCAGTGTGTGCCCAGCTTGGTGTGAAGCCCTCATTTATACAATATCATCTAGTAGAGATCCCGATCCTGCACGATGCTAAGTGCCCTCAACTCCCAATGGGACACTGCCGGGCCAGGCCCTCAGAGCACTGGTGGGGTGGAGGGATTGTGATTGACCTAGAAGGTGGCCAGCTTGCCTCCAGGCAGAATATTCCATTCTAGCAGGGGGTTCACTGTGACAAAAGTATATAAATCAAGGGGAAAGCGAGAGCTGTGAATCCTAACTGCAAGAACAATAGAAGGTGATTACTACTCTAATCAAAGTCAGGAGAGAGATGAATATCCTCACTTCCTAAGCCACTCGCACCTCTATATCGTACTCAGGCAACTTACAAGAAGACACTGATATACACTGCATCCCCCAGTACATATTCATTTTTGTTTATTATAAGAAGCTGTGTTGGACTGAAGTGAAGCTAAAGTAACCTAAGGTCAGAGGTGGATTTTTAACAGGGAGTTTTGTAATGCACTGTCATTTTATCTTCCAGGTCCCCAGTCAGAACAGGCATCATAATAAGATGCTGCTGGTTATATAGCACAGCAGCTAATGCAGAACCAACAGCAGCTGGAGCAGTGCTGTAAAATGGCATCTGGAATTCATTAAAATCCCTCACACCACCATGCAAGAAATAATAATTCTACAGTAATAATAAAAGCACCCACAACTCTCCTCCCGAAAAAGGCTATTTCAAGCTACGCTAAATTATTTACATCATTTTATTAGCCAGCTGCCAATGCAACAAACCAGGGAAACACAAGGACAAAAGCAGATATTACAGCCATGGCAAGGAACTTAGCATCTCTTTGCGTGCAGTGTCAACAAACCAAAAGGAAATGATTCTACACACAAATTAGCATGCAAGGCCACAAAAAAAAATCCCAACAAATGTAGCACGTGAAATCAGATTTTGGAAGCAGGAGATGAATTTTTAGCATCTTGCACACTGTATATTAACCAAATCCCCCCAACATTTGTGGTGCTGCTGCCTAGAACCAGCACTGCCTTCTGCAACCCAAAAGCTCCTATAACCAGCATTGTCTTCTCTGATCTGCACTGACACTGAAGTTTTGTGTTGCCGCCCTTTGACCTATGCAGATAGCCAAATTTCAGGGTCTTGCAGGGTTGTTTCCATTAGGATGAGAAATTGGTGAAACAGATTAGGCAAGTCTTGGTGTAGATTATTATTATGCACTTTTTTTCCTTCCACAAAGCCCTGTTGCCCTGAACACAAGTAGAAACAAACAGCAGGCAGTTTCCTGGCTCTGAAATCCTCAAATTTGCCCATCCAGCTAGCTCTGTGCCCAAGTAGCTTTATAATTCTGTTTCCACCCAAAGTCACACTGAATGCCTTGTCCTGGCATTCTTCGCTGCCTCCAGCACACAAGCTACAAACCCATATCCCAGCCCCTGCATTTGCAACCACAAAACCCCTTCGTTCCTCATGGCTTAGCTCTGACCTGCCATGGGTGCCTAGGGTGGTAGGCTCTATTGTTTGCATCCATCTCCACCACATGAAGGGGCTTGATTGCTCCTTCCGTTGAACCCACTGGTATTAACAAGGTCTGCGATTGTATTTGGATCCAAGACTCCACCAATGGCAGCCATTAACCCGTTTTTCATGTTCTTTTAGTGCTGGTGAAAGATGCCACATCGACAGCCCTGCAGACTGACCCTCTCTAAGTACAAAAAAAAAGTACAGCATGGGCAAGAGTGGCAAGAGCTTTTCCACACTGCCCAACAAACAAATGACAATGCTGAGAAGGGAAACAAAATAAATGGGACCCAGCAGAGGTCATGGGAGACAGGATACATGCAAAGGATACACATGATATATCCATCTTTGACACCTTGTAGAAGACCCTCCATTGCAGTTCTACAGTGTTGGGCCTTCGCACAAACTTGGACATAGGAGACAAAGTAAGTGGAGCAAGGGAAAAGCCACTCTCTGCAGTATGTTCCCTTACTGAACCTGAATATAACCTACCAGGTGTTACACTGTTCGTCACAGCGACAGGGGAGACGTCATCAGTCAGTAAAGCAATCCAGCAGCACAGCTTTGCAGAAGCACTGGGCCTTCACAGCTCTCAGAAGATAATCTTTTCTCCCTACAGTTCCAGTGGGGAAAGCATCTGAAGACTCTGGGACCACTGGATACAGAATTGAGGCCTCTTGGGATGCATGGGGCAGTCTTGGGAAGCCTGGAGATTGGAAGCAATTCTATCTGGAGAATTAGGGCCCCCTAATATCTGTGTGTGAATATGGTCAATTCTACTAGAAGGGGGTCTGGGTAACATATAGAGAGAGGCCAGTTATCTCAGGTGCTGGTTGCAGCTGGGTCATAGTCTCATATTGCATTTTAGTGGGTGCTACTGGATGGATTTTCAGGGGTTACTAGAAGGTGATTCGAAGTGGGATTTCTCATCCTCAATCCCACTGAAGACAAAGAGAGCCTTTCTGTTGACATTAGTGGGAGTTGGATCAGCCCCCCTATCAGCGATACTGGCAAAAAGGTGACACTACCATTGCAAGCAATGCCCACCCACATGAGACACCAAAATGAGACCCTGTTCTCAACAGATTATGCATGAACATCTACACATTCTCTGAACTCTGATGGTCATATTGGGGTTTGAATACACTCATGGACCCTGCTGGCCTCTTTAGGCTTGATTTCCTTTCAGTGGGTCTCAAGTGGCCTGTTGGGTTAGGCTCCTTCTCAGTTGGGAAACAAATTAATGGTGGATCTCCCAAGCTCACCCAATGCCAAAATGAGCTATCACCTAGAGTGGATTTTGTAGATCTTCTAATCTGCCACTTCCTCTCCTTCTACACAATGAGATAGCAATGATAGTTAATGCTGGCATTTACACTGGGCATCTGTGTTAACACCCACTAAGATGAATAGGGACCTCTCAGAGCTAATATTTCATGCTCTCCGCAAACTCAGGCAGACATCACTGCATCACTTAGCACGCAGGACTTCTCTATACACAGTTTTTGCACCAGTTTAACTACAACAGTTATGAACCGTTTTGATTAAATCAGTACTGCAAACCACCACCTCCAGTGGGCACTCAAATTGACTTTCAAGTATTTTAAATCAGTTTAGCTTAAGCTGATTACAAACTGACTTAACTAAACTGCTTTAGGACCCTCTTGAACCAATTTAAGAGTATCAGACAAAGTTGCACCGATTTAACAAGGTCAATGGGGGGAGGGAGGAATCACACCTTTAGTTAGACCAGTGCAACTTTGTGTCTAGACCAGGCTTCAGTTCATGTTTTCAAGGTTGTCTTTGCAAGCGTAACACCTAGAGATTTGAAAATGAAAGCAGCGGTTCCAGAGAAGAAGAAAGGCAGTTGGAGAGAGGCAGAGGTACATGTACAGCTGCATACCAGCCCAATTCAAACCCTACCCCCAACCTGCTTTTGCCTCAGCTGACCCAGGCAAACATGGGTAATCTAGATAAAGTCCTGTGAACTCACTGAAATACAGATGCCTGTTCCTGCTAGATCTCACCTCTGTGTAGAGTCTCTAACATGAGCACACCTGCTAAGATCAAAAGGCTTAATTATCAATTCCATTCGAGGTTGACCTGGCCCAGGAACTAAAGGGGGTACAAACAGGCTAACAACCCCCATAACTTACAGCAACCACAAGGACAAACTTAAACCCAGCTGCTTATGACCACAAGGGGTAGTTCCAACACCTGAGACTACAAGGTCCCAGTAGCGCTGGAGCCACGTCCATTCTCATGGGCTGCACCTCCTGCTCCATGGAGTAATCAAGTGGATGAGTGCCGAGCCATTACACCCCTCTCTGGCAGCTGAGGAATTCCTGTGCATCCCTAGTGACCAGGTCCGCTGGTCACTAAGCCCCCCTTGCTCCATTCAAACATAACAAGGAGTTGGGTCAGATAACTGGGCCCCCGCATCAACAGGGCTTATAGGATTAAACCCATTGTGTTCACCTAAACTGAGCCTTTTCTGGGCTAGGCACATTGCAATCACATTATAGGGTTTTCGCTAACCCAACACTAACACACACACGCAGAGAATTCTATGACCATTTCCTGATCAGCCTCTAAACCACTAACTGGTTTGGGGAAAAAAAAGACTCATTCTATTTTTAGAACGCATATTAATTACCCTTACGCAGGTGCAAAATCACCCCCCGTTTATTATTATTTCTTTGACTCTTTAATGGCAGTTGTGAGCAAATAAATCCAGCTAATGCAATAAAAGGATTTATTGTCACCCAAATTTACGCCAGCAGTTTAATCATCACACCTTTTCATCTGACAGACTTTTTCGAGAACAGTTTGCCCCACAATTTGTCAGCAGGAAAATGGCCTTGGATAAATGCTAGGAGGAAATAAATGCTAATATGTGGCAGAGTCTTTCATTCTTCTAATTGTCCAGGGAATTTAAAGGAGACAGACTTGTTTACTCAAAGTAGGAAGTATGCTGCAATAAATTATCACCATTATAGGCCTAAATAAGTCCCTGACAGTGGCAGAATGGGGAGGAATGATGGAGTCCTGGAAATTTACATGCCAGTAAATGGGTGTGTGAAAGCATGTATATCCATGTTAGTAATAGCAGTACTGAGGTATTAATATTCAGTATCCATATGGGACCCGCATAAGACATTCCCTGCATTTTAAAGAGACAGCCTCTTGCCACCAAGTTGTTCCTAAGCAGATAAGTGGCAGAGGTTGTAATGTTAGTGTCTCTCTCCCCATGCTCCAAAGGTTCCCTTGGTGGAGTGGAGTCAAACCTTTTCATGCAACTGCACCAGTTTCCCAGGCTGAGACTTCAGCTGAACCAGCAGGTAGCTGCTACCTCCCATTTGGCTGTGCATGTTCTAACCCACCATGCAGCTCAGGCTCAGAGCTATGTAGTGCAGGAATCCCCTAGGAGAGAGAGGAGTTGCTTCAACCCCCTTCCCCAGCAGGCTCCCACCATCCTCATTTCCCCTCCCCCGCACCCATGAAGATCTCACCATTCTCCCCATTCCCATTGCTCAGGTACTGGAGACAGTTCTGCGAGGGGCTGGTGCCTCTCCATTCTGAGTGCCTGATTCTTGCAGGACAATGTATCCCACCTGGTTTTGCAAAGATTTGTTATTTCCACATCTAATGTCAGGCTGCTTAGCCAACTCACAAGGAGATGGACTGCTTTGGCAGTGAGTGGAAGCCTCAAGCAGTAAATTTTTACCTGGGGTTCAAGGAGCCAGCTAAGTCCCCAAATCAAAAGTCTGCAGGGGAAAGTGTGTTGGAAATGGGCCTGAATTGAAACCGTGGATATCAACACCTTGCAATTTTGGGGGAAATTCCCATCTGGATTCAAACTCTTCAGCTCAAAGAATCCTCCCTGCAAGATTAATGGTCAGGAAGCGCTCTTTATGCCTTAGCCCCAGTCACATGACTGGAGTCTTGCTTATAAAGGTCAGCAGCCTTGTCATATGACTTCAGTGGCTACTATAAAATGCTCACATAGATGTAAGTGTCTAATTTAGCAGCCAGTTTTGACAGGTTAGCTGCCCCTTGTGTTCAGTGTAATTATTTAGTTTATTAAAGTTTAAGATACACGGAGGCATTCAGATATCAATTATTAGCAAGCCAGCAGAGAGGTGAGTGAAGGTGGCATGAGCAAGAGAACCTGAACCCAGCCATTCTCTTCCCCAAACAGGTACAATACACGTCTTCCTCTCCTCTGTGGACTCTTAATTTCATGCTAGGCACAGAGTTGCCCAATAGGGGCCTCAGGTCTGTCCTTGAAACTGGATATGCCCATTGCCATAACAACTGGCTGCTGGTGCTGGAAAGAGGACAGTGTTTCTCTTTTCTTTTTAATTCCTTTATTTTCTTTTCCTTTTTGTCATTTCATTGCATCCCTCTCTCTAAAAAGAGAGTCTCTCATTTCTCTGAAACAAATTGCCCACAGCTTGCTTTCCCATACATCATAGAGCGTGGACCGGGCCTTATCAACATGGCTCTGCTTTTCTCATCTATTACCCGGTTTGTTTGCACTTTTATCCCATCGTCCTTGCACAGGGGAGAAAACATCCATCATCGGCACATCTGCCACCTGTCACGGGGCTGTCAACGCTGTGACAGCCAACATGACAAAACTGTTGTAACACCGCGCTGGCTCTGGGGCTCCAAGTTAGAGATTAAACGGCATAGGGAAAAAAATGGAGAGATAGATGGAGCAGTGACCAGGAATAAAAATAGCCCCTGTTGGGAGAGAATAAAGCAGAAAGTGGCAAACAATTAATATGAGTGAGTAGTGTAATTGAGAAGTGCCTGCATGGTGCATCTGAGCTATGCTATACTGTGGATTATCATTTTACTCAGCTGGATGTTACTGAAGCAAATAGCTTTGGAGCCTATTCTGCCACCCTTGCTCATACTGAGTGGCTCTACTCCTCAGGTAGTTTCAAATCAATGGGACTACTTGAAAAATAAGGTCCTACTACTCAATGATGGCAGAATCTGGCCCTTGGTAAATTACAAAGGTTTACACATTCACAGAGTTAATCAACATCACCTGCAATTATGCCAGCTAGGATAAATATTTCTTTCTGCTTCTTCCCTGCTGTCCCCCATGTGTTGTCACTAGACCTGGAACGCCATCTATAGCTCAGACCACTTTAACTGTCCCCTCCACCAAATCCTTCTTTAAAACTCACTTCTTCCACAAGACCTGTTAGACCTCTGCTTGCCCATTGCCACAAGGAGCTAAGGGGGAAGAGGCAGAAGGAAGGAAAGACTAAGGACTTGTCTGCACATGCAGCTGTCCCAATTCCACTACCCCTGGCTAAAGTTGTTTAAGGAAGTAATTTAGGCCTTGGCTACACTTGCAAATTTGCAGCGCTGCAGCAGGGTGTGAAAACACACCCTCTCCAGCGCTGCAAATTGCAGCGCTGCAAAGCGCCAGTGTGGTCAAAGCCCCAGCGCTGGGAGCGCAGCTCCCAGCGCTGTACGTTATTCCCCACAGGGAGGTGGAGTACGGACAGCGCTGGGAGAGCTCTCTCCCAGCGCTGGCGCTTTGACTACACTTAGCGCTTCAAAGTGCTGCCGCGGCAGCGCTTTGAAGTGCAAGTGTAGCCATAGCCTTAGCTATGCTGGCAGAAATCCTCCTGCCAGGGCTTACACTGCATCTCCCCTAAGAGGCTATACCAGTATAGCTATGCCAGCAAAACATCTGTAGTATAGACAAGACTTTAGTGTGGATGCAGGATAAATAAGGTTCCTTTTGTAGCATCCCCTTCCCCGTCCCTCATCTGCTCATTGTCTATTTAAATAGTAAAGCCCTTGCCTTCTTTATTGGCTTGTAATCAAACCAAACACACTTTGGCACCTATGGGAATAATAATAATATAAGAGCAATATAAATCCTCATGCTTCAGGATAAAAGATGCTCACTGTCTGTGGTCAGTAAAATATCCTCCCTCTAGCCTGTGACATTGTATTGGGCAGTTAGATGTATATAACATAATATATAACTACCTCTGAGGTACCCAGCATTAATGAGTAGCGGAGACAAGACAGCAAGTGAGGCTCACGTCATATGAGAGGGAAACTTTCCAGACAACATTTCTGGAAGCAGCCACTGGTTTGGGGTGCACAGTCGGAACCCCTTTGAGCCAGATTTTTCAGAAGCCCTGAGTACTCACAGTTCCAAAGGGATTAGTTCAGGTGCATAGCACCTCTGCAAATCAGGCCTAAAGCATCTCAAGTTAGGCAGCCAGAAATTTAGGCACCCAACATCATCAGCTACTTCTGAAACTCTCTTTGTAAAGGGTGCAGCCTCATTCCTGCCCATCTAACCCTCTATTTACCTATCTAAGCATTTTTTCAGCATTCATGCTAAGGCTGTCCAAGGGCCTCCCTGAGACTGAGTGTTCAATAACTCAGCAAAAAGGACTTGACATTTCTAAATACTGCTGCTATTCAGAGAGTTTGGTTCTGCAACCCTTCCTTCAATTGATTAGACTTTTCCTGTTGTTATGCATACTTCCACCTTTTCATGTTCTCTGTATGTATAAATATCTCCTGTCTGTATGTTCCATTCTATGCATCCGAAGAAGTGAGCTGTAGCTCACAAAAGCTCATGCTAAAATAAATTTGTTAGTCTTTAAGGTGCCACAAGTACTCCTGTTCTTTTTGCGGATACAGACTAACACGGCTGCTACTCTGAAACCTCACATGAGGTAGTTACTCTTCAATACGCGATTAAAGAAGCAGGCCTTAGACTGCCTGTGATTTGTGACAAGAGATAGCATTCCTGTTACTCTGCTTTTACCACCCAAATTCATAGCATTTAACTTTGTTGTGAAATGGAACCAGTCTGTAAAGAGAAGTACGAGTCTGGGTGTGCCTGTAAAATAGCTCAATTTTGGCAAAGAAGTCTATACATTGTAACAATAGCAAATTATGTTCATATTGGCTTTTTCTGATGCAGGGTGCAGCAGGGTCAGTCACCGCCTATATGCCCCCTCACGGCCAGGGGCATCTCTGTAGTGCCCTGCTAACAATTTCTCCCATCTTCAGGGCTCTCCCCTTACACTCCCGCCAAACAAAGTCTCACAGACCCTTCTGGCCAGGCTTTTATTCTGTTTTTCATTTTCCCAGTACAGCCAACCAAAACTGAACCAACAAAATAGCATTACCCTGATGCTCTTGATCCCCCTCAGGGGTATCTCTTCCACAACTTACTTCCAGGCCTCCTACCTGTGGGAATCTCAGGAGCTCTTACAACCCACACCCCTTCACTGCAGCTTCTTGATGCTCTTATCCAGCCAAGGTACAGCTCCTTCACAATCAGGGTTGGCCAGCCCTAGGCCCTGTAGCCCTACACCAGGTTACACAGGGGCCTTGGATGTTGGTACACCTCAGTCCCTGCTGTTCTCTGCCTGTGACACACAGTAATTTACTCTCCTTAAGGGCTGTAATATTTCAGCCTAATTCTGGTTGCTGGGCTAGAGGTGTAGGTGCTGGATAGTGTTTAGAGGCCTGTGACATATAGGAGATCTAACAAGATGATTTGTTGGTCCTTCTGCCTTTAAACTCCATGACTCATTAGAAAGTTTCACAAATATTCATCCTCAGAACACCCCAAAAAGTTAAGTATCATTAAAGAGAGACCATGGGGAAAGAGAGTTAACCATGGCTACAGAGTCACTCATTGTCAGAACTGGAATTGGAACTCAGGATGCCCTAACTCTCAGGCACTTAGAAGCGTATCTGCTCATTGGCCCCAGACATGTTTCCCCACATTCCAGTCCCTCCTCACAGAATTTTACTTTTCCATTTCCAGAAAGCACCAACATACATTCATAAGTAGGGCTTTACAAAAATAACTACCCATTGTCAAACTCTTAATAGAGGTCAGTTTGGATTAAGCTTCGGGTAGAAGTTCTAGGGTACTCTTATTTTTATCCAAAAAAATATTTTTTCCTCAATAATATAGGTATGCTGAAGTATGCTCAATAGGTATGCTGGGGGAAATTCCTATAAAAGGGAAACTGGTGGGGCTTAGGGAAAGGTACTACTGTTAACTTGGAGGCTAACCTCTTTTAAAGAAGAATGGGAATATGGCCCCTTTTTGAGACAGAAAGGGAAGCTATATGAAATGTTAAACCTGATTGTTCTTTACGTTGTTCCCTACATCCACAGAACATTGGAACATGCCCTGTAGTGCAATCTCTGCCTGTACTTTAAGTAGTGTAGTGTATATTTATATATTCTATCCTAACAAATAGTAAAATGGCAACCTGGTTTCTCTAATAATAATGTATCATATAATCCTGGCTATCATAACAACACATGGAGATAAATGGTAAATCTTACCCTATCCTGTTCTTGGTCCATGATTTTAACTTTTCCATTTCAGCCTCTTGCTCTCACGGAGAACCATGTTCCCTTTACCTAGAAAAAAATAAGGCTATTCTGATCTAGAGAAACCAACACCTGGAAAGTAGACTTCTCCTGGTGGACAATGGGTAGCTGAGCACCATAGTGGATTAATGAAATGCCCTGTCCCTTCATTGATGCAGGACCTGGTTCAAATCCAACCCAGTCGCAAGCAATGTGCGTCTGCTGGTCTCAGCCTTATTAATTTCCACCATGAAATCGTGTATGATTGGCAGCCTTTGCTCAGGGAAGAACACAATTGCAGATTAACTCAGAAAAGCATTAGCAGAAACTGGGGTGGGAGACAGATTTTTGCCAACTGCGTGCCTACTGTAGTCAGGTGCCATCAGGCCCTCACTTTCATGAGGCCCAAATTCATCCAGCTGTTACATGCATAAGAGTGACGAGGGAGATAATTTTTTCCCAGGCTTTATTTTCTTTGAATTGGGACTATGACCATCCACAATTTGACCAAAGTGCTGCCTGACACTTTGGTGCCGTAGGAAATAAGGATTGTTATGGTTAAGAAAGCATGGAAAAGCTTGTATGTTCCTTTCTCCCAACTACTGTAGTGCTTCTGCTAAATAAAAATCCATTTTTATTCTTAAGGGAGCTGAGCAGAGAGATGTTGTTTTACGTCCCAGTTTTTGCCAGTGATGATGTATGTCCCTTTTACAAACTTATCTCTGGATTTTTGCTCAGTTTATAAGCCAGGGGCAATCTTTCTTTCCTAAAGCCTCTTTCTCTCACAGTCTGGAGGAACCTTGAGATTTCCTGCTGGTGATTTAAAGGGCTATAACACTCGCAGGCTAGATTTGTTTTAGTGTCCATAAAACTCAAAAATTTCATAAAACAATTGGTGAAAATAAAATTACCAAAAAATGATGTACTGCCAGCAGACTGTATAATAGTTACGGGGAAATGGAGAATATGATTCACTGGGGTATAAAAATGACAATGTATTTATTGCAGCGCAGTGACAAGAAACTAATTTGTCCCTTTTACTTTTCAGACAGGGCTAGAATTCCGATTTTTCTCTCTTTTGCTTCAGCAGTGACAGGATAGCACTACACAGGCTGCTCGAGGGGCAGCTGTACACTTAATTCACCTACTTGCATCTTACTGGTTTTTATCACTTCTACAGAGCTCTACAGTCCCAGAGTGCTGCATGAATATTAACTCATTCCCAAACAAGCTTGGCTAAAATAAGAGCCCACCCAAAACTCAATCAATCTATTTAGACATTTGAAACAGAAAGGGGTTAATTATCCACAGCCCATTATTTTTCACATTGACTCAATCTCTGCACTTTCAGGTCCTGGAGAGGGTCAGAGTTTGCAAAGGCTTTTCCTGGGACTACACGCTAGCCTTGATTCACCAGAGGACTTGGAAAAAGCAAAACATCAGTAGTAGCATGAGAGTTTGTAAAATGGAGGATCTGGCTAGATGAGAAGTGGCCTTCTCTGTACTCCAGATGTGAGAAACTCAGATGATTTCTTCAGCATTGTCTGACTTTGGACATGCCGACCACAGGCTCTTCTTGCACGCTCCAGGGTTGGGGAACCAGAAATGCAGTGAAGAGTACATTTCTCACTGGCATTGCACTACAATCTGTCAAAATGAGTAACCAGGAGTAGAGCTGGTTGGAAAATGGGTCTTTTCCAGGGAAAACTTTGGCTTTTCATCATCAAAAAGGTTGGTTTTCAATCAAAACATTTTGGTTTCTGGCTTTCCAACAAAAATCAAAAATTAGAGGAAAGCCGACACTTCCTGTGAAAAATTAATGATTTGTCCAGCTCAATTGTCTGTTGAAGGAACGTTTCAACAGAAAACTTTCAACCACCCTTACCTGGGAGCTGTGGATAAAGTCAGTTAAGTACAGTGACTGCATTTCTGATCCAAAGGAAATCTGAAATTGCCTCGTTCCCTGCTTTCTTGAGATTCTCTGCCCACTTATGGGCCCAAGAGATTCAGATAATCTACAAAGATCACAAATTATTGGTTGGTCAAATGAATCCCAAGTCTGGACTCTTCAAGAGTCATTGGTCACCAATCTTATCTTCAGCTCTTCTACTAGTCATGGAAACATTAGAATTCCAGATGGCTGGAGAAGCAGATATTACTGCCTCTTCTGGTCTAGTATTGGGAAGATAATGCTTCATCTGACTCACCACAGCAAACAACCTCCAGCACCTAGAGTGGCAAAGAATTTGATTGGTGTCGAGTGTCAGAGGGATAGCCGTGTTAGTCTTTATCCACAAAAACAACGAGTCCGGTGGCACCTTAAAGACTAATAGATTTATTTGGGCATAAGCTTTTGTGAGTAAAAAACCCACTTCTTCAGATGCATTTATTTATACCAAAATAAATCTGTTAGTCTTTAAGGTGCCCCTGGACTCCTTGTTTTAATAGTTTGATTGTGAGGGTGGGGACATTCTACATAGTCTTTTCCTTACCTGGTGCAGAATACTTCTAGTTTAACATATAGCAGCTATAGCTACTTTAGTTTCCTCAGATTCTCCTACTAGGAGTTAGTAATTACTAAGCATAGAGCAAGCAGAAACTTGCATAGAGCAAGCAGAGCTTCCTGATATAAACACTTTCAGCTTCAGAGTCAAGGAGTCATAGTCCAGATCCATACTTTGTGTCTTCAACCAATCCCTACATGCGTGTTCCGCATCCTATTTGCTTGAGAGTGGACAATGTTGGTTTATCTCAGTAAACATCCTACAGTAAACCCACCAGCCTACCTTCTAGTAACTGCCTCTGAGCCACTCATCTGGGGGCTTGCTGAATTCCTAGAGACCTGTACTTTGTCCTTAAGTAGAGGAGTTGAGTGTGATGCCCTATAATTCTCAGCAGCGAGAGGGAATGTTCCTATAAATTTGGTATGGCCGCCATCACACAACTTCCCTTTCCCATTGCAACAGCAGAGCCAAACCCTGAAACAACAACTTTGCAGACATGTGTGCAGATCCCTATAGAGGGCCCTAAATCACTCTCTCTGGCCTGAGCGACAAGAAAGATTAATCTATTGGCCTCTCACTGCTGGATATCTTAAAATTGGGTGGTTCCATTCTACATCCCTTTGCCACATGTTCTGTCCACATCATAAAATCCTGGTGCCACTGGCAGTCTCTGCTTTGGAGGGACCCAAAACTAGAAAAGGGTGGATGCCAGCTAGGGTGACCAGATGTCCCGATTTTATAGGGACAGTCCCAATTTTTGGGTCTTTTTCTTATATAGGCTCCTATTACCCCCCATCCCCTGTCCCGATTTTTCACATTTGCTGTCTGGTCACCCTAATGCCAGCATTGAGGTGTGGAAACTGAGTTTTATGAGGGAAATGTAGTAGCTGCATAAATTGCCTAAGTCATTGTCTTAAAATGCACCATTGAATTGCTTTAAGTTCTTTGTATTTTGGGGGTGGAGTGAAAGGGTGGCTGTTTGTTTAGTTCACACTCCAAACCTAATACATTTCAACAGATCGTAGAAACCCAAAATTAGATTCAGTTTCAATTTGTGGTTTCAGTTTGTGCCATTCCATCTAGTTTGTTACAAGGCCCTTTAGGCCTGGTCTACACTAATGGGAGGGATCGATCTAAGTTACGCAACTTCAGCTACGTGAATAACATAGCTGAAGTTGACGTACTTAGATCTACTTACTGTGGTGTCCTGAACGCAGTGAGTCGACTGCTGCTGCTCCCCCGTTGACTCTGCCTGCGCGTCTCACGGTGGTGGAGTACAGGAGTCGACGGGAGAGCGCTTGGGGGTTGATTTATTGTGTCTAGACTAGACGTGCTAAATTGATCCCTGCTGGATCAATCACTGCGCGCCGATCCGGCGAGTAGTGTAGACATACCCTTAGTTTCCTTATTTTTCAAAATACAGGGGACATGCTGGCATTGTACATTCCCTTTGAGCCCCACCTAGGCCTCAGGGTTCCTGAACTACAGACCAAGCAGTAGGCCAGGAATGTGTGGGCCAATACATGGGGTGAAGTGATGGGCTCATTCCAGGTGCTACGTTCACATTGACTGTGCGGTCATAAGCTCCAGAAATGTGGATAACGGCTCTGCAAGAGCACAGCAGTCAGAAAAGCCCTGTTCACTCGTGTAAGTATATGAGACATCCTTTTAACTCAATGTGGGCCCATTAGTGCACGCTGTTCTATCACTAGAGAATTCAACGGGTTTTTAACTTATTCTGTTTGCTCTTTGTTACACATATTGTGGGGGAGAATGGAGTAAGTCCTTCTTCTGTAACCGTGTAACCTGGAGCTGTCATTTTGTTCTCCCTTAAACTAAATAGGTTTGGACTAGGCCAGTATTTGGATGGGAGATTTCCAAAGAAAAACCACTTTGCTGCAGCTCTTCCTTCTGAGTCAGTATGGAACAGCACAGTACTTCAGTATCACTTTTTCAAAGAGACAAATCCAAGAACCTGAGCACTTGTGGATATTAAAAAAGCACATGGCACATCTCATGGGAGGCAGGAGGCAAACCCTGATCTGGCCCAGTTTCAATTCAGAATTCCATTATACCACCTGAAATACTCCCCGTGATGATGGGCTCACGCCCAGACCCCTAGGCCTCAACTCAACATCGACAAATGCATAGCTGGAACCCAGTGTGGCTCACCTGTGTGTTAGCATTGTTAAAATAGGTATTAGATTTACAAAAATGTATTTAGTGTTTAGACTTTATGGAATGCTTGTAAGCTGCTGCATGCATTAATCTCACTTATAACCACTGTATCCCATGTTATAAGGTAATATTTAAGTGTTTGCTCTGAAACTGTAAACCACCAGTCAGGAGAGAAGCATTGTCAGGTGTGAAATACTGGTTTGCCACAGGCAGTGGTGTATCCTAGCCTACAACAGAAGGCCCATCGGCCAACCAGACAAACCATTGTGGAACATCAGAAGACAAAAGACTGTTAATTGCTCCCTCTCACCCCCATGAAGAGGAGTCCATGTGGACTTATCCCATCAGCTTGCACTCTGGGGGAAGGAAATAAAAATCCTTGACAAGAAGAAATTGGATCTCTGTGCTGCTTGGACTTCAGGAGGGCAAGATGTCTAATCATAAGCAATGGATGCTCAGCTGCTTAGCACTAGAAGACATATAGAGCCTGCATATTACGGCAGCTTGTATTACCTTTTGGAACCTAAGACTGTAACTCATTTGTGTGTGTATGTTTACCTGCTTTAACTTATAAATAACACTCATGTCTTTCTCTTAGTTAGTAAATCTTTAGTTAATTATAGGATTGGCTACAAACGTTGTCTTTAGTGTAAGATCTAAAGAGTCAGGCTCCGTGTCTGTCACGGATTCTGTGTCTTTCTGCAACATACGTGACTTCTGCAGTGGCCAGTGTGGCTGACCCCAGGGTCGCCAGCCACACCAGCCATTGCTGGAGCAGCTCTGCAGCCAGCTGCTCGGGTGGCCCCATAGCCAGCCGCACCTGCTGCTGCTCAGGTGGCCCTAGGCAGCTGGCGTAAGGATGCCCCCTCCCACCCAGTAGCAGCCCCCCCCAACATTTCGTCAGGAGGATTTATAGTATAAGTCATGGACAGGTCACAGGCCGTGAATTTTTGTGTATTGCCTGTCCATGACTTTTACTAAAAATACCCGTGACTAAATCATATCCTTTCTAAAGAGCAATTGACCTGGAATAAGTGACTGGTCCTTTGGGACTGGGAGTAACCTAAATATCTATCACAAAGGCAAGCTTGCCAAAGTGGCAAGATATAGACCAGCGTACCCAAGGGGACTCTGTGTGACTCCATTGCTAAAGCTGATATAGTGCTTGAGGAGTTCACACTTGATGCTTGGTTGGTGAAATCTAAGGGCATGTCTACACTACTCAATTAAGTTGACCTAACTCACATCTGCATACAGCCATCCCAATAATTACATCTCTTGTGCATGCCTACACTTTGCTCCTTATGTCGGCACATCCTCACCAGAAGCGCTTCCACTGATTGAACTGTCACTGTGGGGCATTGTGAGATGGCTTCTGAAAGCCAGCAATAGTCCATGTAAGCAAAGCAGTGTCTACACTGACACTGCATCAGCCTACCTGCATCGACATTGGCTCTACGCCGCTCACGGAGGTGGAGTTATTGAATCAGTGTAGCACGCAAATTACCTTAGCAGGAGTGAAATTTTAAGTGCAGACACTTACATATTTAGGTAGACGTAAGCTGCCTTGTGTCAATCTAACTCTGTAGTGTAGACCGGGGTTTGGTATAGAATTCACAACCAGTTTGGGGTTTATGCCCTTGTTTGCAACAGTCTGCCCTGAGCTTAGTACTCATGCTCTTGTGCCACTCCAGACTGCTTGATAATCCCCTCAATTTTGATTACAAAAGATAGTCATCTTCCCTCTCTGTCCTACGCTTATATAACATTGCTGTGGACAGTTAAACAGCTGCCATGTTCCATTCCAGAAGTGGCTGCATTTTAATACTGAGTGAAGAGAGCTGGTATTCTGCATGTAACTAGACATTCTGTAAAGTGATTTCAAAAGGTGCTATATCAAAAAAGCAGTTCCTCTCTCTTTATTTCTACCCCCATCCTCCTCAGCCTGGGCCTGACTGCCTTTGAAACTAGTTGATCAGGACAGAGGACATTGTTTAAAACTGAAATATTCCATTCACCTTCTCCATTCCATGGGTTGAGTATGCTGTTTCCAAAATCTGGTGCTCAAGAATAGGCAGGGCTTGTTTTTTTTTGTGGGATTCCAAGTTGTGTGATATTTGGTGTTTTCCCTCAAAGCCCCAGCTCTTGGAGTCATGTGATTATGTGAGAATCTCAATTTACACGTTTAATAAAAAGATCTAGGTTTCATGGTTGCAAAGAAAAGCTTGACAAGGTGACCATATTAAAGGCTCAGAAATGAGAAGGCAAATAAAAAGAACCCTACGTTTACTATCTGAACACTGTGCTCCACAATGTCTGTTGCAAAGGTGGGAAAGTGAGCCACAGTAATGCAGAGTGGTGTACTGCGTTCTTCCTGGCTCTGCTGTTTTGGGGCCTGTTAGGAATTGGGTGCTGCTTGATGTATGCCTATGAATATAACACTGTCAATGCACCTATTAATTCTGCAGTGCTTGCTGTACATTTATGATTGATTATTACGCTGCTTGTCACTGATCCTATGGGTTGTGTATCATATTCAACACTTGGCATTGGCAATGCAGTAGAGCCTCAAAGATATGAACACCGGAGTTACAGACTTACCGGTCAACTGGACACCATGTGGAACTGGAACCGTCAATCACCGCAGCAGGGCAAAGACCAAAAAACCCCCCAACACAGCAAGTACTGTACTGCCTCCAGGCTAGAGCCCTGGGGCTCAGAGCTTCAGCCACGGGGAGTTGGGCTGCAGCTGCAGAGGGGGAGGTCAGGACTCTGCATGGGGGGGAGGAGGCTCGGGGCTTCCGACCCTTGGGAGTACTGGGGCTCATGGCTTTAGACCCGTGGCGAGTGCTGGGGTTCGAGGCTTCAGCCCCGTGGCTCTGTTCCCGGCATCAGCCCTGTCGGGGTCGCTGGGGCTTGGGACTTTAGCTACAAGGGAAGCGGCGGTTTCAGCCCCAGTGCTCCCCCTGTAGCTAAAGCCCTGAGCCCCAGCGCCTCTTCCCCACAGCTGAAACCTATCTTAACAGGCTGGCCTACACGAAGCTTTTGTGCTGGTGTAACTATTTTGCTTGGGGCAGAGGGGGGTTATTTTAGTTTAAAAACAAAAAAAAGCAGTACAGGTCCTAGTGTAGATGCAGTTATACCAGAATAAAAGGCACCTTATACCTGTATGGGAATAGCTATATCAGGGCTTTGCTACACTTGCGAGTTAGAGTGCATTAAAGCAGCCCCAGCCACCCTAACTCATGACACGTCCACACTGGAGAGGCATGTAGAGCGCCCAGACTCCGTGGCTGGAGCACTTCTGGTAATACACCTCCACGAGAAGCATAATGCTTTCTGTGCCCCAGCTGGAGCACCACAGTGCCGGTGTGGATGCCCTGGTCTATTAATGCGCTCTGATTGGCCTCCAGAGGTGTCCCACAATGCCTGTTCTAGCCACTCTGGTCATCACTTTGAACTCTACTGCCCTGCCCTCAGGTGACCAACCGTCAGACCCGCCCTTTAAATTCTCTTGGAATTTTGAAAATCCCCTTCCTGTTTGCTCCGCAAGGCATGGAGTGCTCTCCGCGAATCTTTCCAGGTGACCATGACCAAAGGCTCTTACGTAAATTAAGCTGCCATCGGATAAAGGGGAAGGTCCTTTCATGGATTGAGAACTGGTTAAAGGACAGGGAACAAAGGGTAGGAATTAATGGTAAATTCTCAGAATGGAGAGGGGTAACTAGTGGTGTTCCCCAAGGGTCAGTCCTCGGACCAATCCTATTCAATTTATTCATAAATGATCTGGAGAAAGGGGTAAACAGTGAGGTGGCCAAGTTTGCAGATGATACTAAACTTCTCAAGATAGTTAAGACCAAAGCAGATTGTGAAGAACTTCAAAAAGATCTCACAAAACTAAGTGATTGGGCAACAAAATGGCAAATGAAATTTAATGTGGATAAATGTAAAGTAATGCACATTGGAAAAAATAACCCCAACTATACATACAACATGATGGGGGCTAATTTAGCTACAACGAGTCAGGAAAAAGATCTTGGCGTCATCGTGGATAGTTCTCTGAAGATGTCCACGCAGTGTGCAGAGGCGGTCAAAAAAGCAAACAGGATGTTAGGAATCATTAAAAAGGGGATAGAGAATAAGACTGAAAATATATTATTGCCCTTATATAAATCCATGGTACGCCCACATCTCGAATACTGTGTACAGATGTGGTCTCCTCACCTCAAAAAAGATATTCTAGCACTAGAAAAGGTTCAGAAAAGGGCAACTAAAATGATTAGGGGTTTAGAGAGGGTCCCATACGAGGAAAGATTAAAGAGGCTAGGACTCTTCAGCTTGGAAAAGAAAAGACTAAGGGGGGACATGATAGAGGTATATAAAATCATGAGTGATGTTGAGAAAGTGGATAAGGAAAAGTTATTTACTTATTCCCATAATACAAGAACTAGGGGTCACCAAATGAAATTAATGGGCAGCAGGTTTAAAACAAATAAAAGGAAGTTCTTCTTCACGCAGCGCACAGTCAACTTGTGGAACTCCTTACCTGAGGAGGTTGTGAAGGCTAGGACTATTACAATGTTTAAAAGGGGACTGGATAAATTCATGGTGGCTAAGTCCATAAATGGCTATTAGCCAGAATGGGTAAGAATGGTGTCCCTAGCCTCTGTTTGTCAGAGGATGGAGATGGATGGCAGGAGAGAGATCACTTGATCATTGCCTGTTAGGTTCACTCCCTCTGGGGCACCTGGCATTGGCCACTGTCGGTAGACAGATACTGGGCTAGATAGACCTTTGGTCTGACCCGGTATGGCCTTTCTTATGTTCTTATGACCACGCACCAGGCGATCCCCAATATGGAGCAATGGTGAGGTGCTGGACATCATCAGTGTTTGAGGGGAGGCAGGTGTCCAGTCCCAGCTGCACTCCAGACGTAGAAATTACAATACCTTCAGGCAGATATCAAGGGACAGGATGGAACTGGGCCAAGACCAGGATGCACTGCAGGGTTAAAGTCAAGGAGCTGTGGAATGCCTACCGCAAAGCACATGAGGCAAACCGCCGCTCCGGTGCTGCCCCCACGACCTGCCATTTCTACAAAGAGCTGGACGCAATTCTTGGGGACTACCCCACCTCCACTCCAAAGACCACCATGGACACTCCGGAGCCCAGTTCAACAAGGTAGGAGGAGGAGGAAAGCAGGAGCGCGGGTGCTGAGGAGGAGGGAGACAGCCCGGCATCCCTAGATGCATGCAGTCAGGAGCTGTTTTCAAGCCAGGAGGAAGGTAGCCAGTCACAGTGGAAGGTGCTTGGGGAAGAACAAACACCAGAGGAGATGCCCGGTAAGCGGCTTTTATTTTGGGAAGGAAGTTGTTCAATGCGGACTCTTGGGGTGAGGAGGGTTAGGGCTGCATGCATGCCTAGATGAGGAATAGGGTGTTGATGTGCTCTCTGACATCGCTGTCTGGAGTTGCCAGCTTCCAGATTGCAATAGCCAACTCCTTCTCCACCGGCAGGGCAGCCCTCAATCTCGTGTCCTTGCGCCGCAGGGTGGGGGCAAGCTCAGCACACAGTCCCATGAAAGTGGCTTTTCTCATCCGAAAGTTCTGCAGCCACTGCTCGTCATCCCAGACTTGCGTGACAATGTGATCCCACCACTCAGTGCTTGTTTCCTGAGCCCAAAAGCAGCGTTCCACTGTGGTGAGCATGTCCGTGAATGCCACAAGCAATCTCGTGTCATATGCGTTATGCGAGTCAACATCATTGTCAGACTCCTCACGGTCAGTTTGTAACTTAAGGAGTAACTCGACTGCAATTCATGATGTGCTGACGAGACCCATCAGCATATTCCTCAGCCGTTCGGGATCCATTCCCACAGAACAAAAGGGAAGACAGAACACACAGTACAAAAAACATTGAAAGATGGCAACAAATGTGGACGGAAGCACAGGGATTGCTGGGATGCGAAGCGATGCATCATGGGGTGTTGGGACAGGACCCAGAATGACCCGCACCCCCTTCCCACAAGCCACAGCACCAGAATGGGAAGAGGTGCTCTGTGGAATAGCTGCCCATAATGCACCGCTCCCAATGCCACTGCAAGGGCCGCAAATGTGTCCACACCAGTGTGCTTGCAGCTGACAGTGTGAATACACTGCAGCGCTTTCCCTGCTGCAGTCTCTGAGGGCTGGTTTAACTCACAGTGCTCTACATTTGCAAGTGTAGCCATGCCCTCAGTATAAAGCACTTTTATACCAGTATAACTGCACTCACACTGGGGGATTGTGGTGCCACTTTAACTATACCAGGATAGTTAAAGCAGTACGACTCTCATGCAGATAAGCCCTCAGATACTCAGTTTAAAGCCAATGCTATTTTTCTCTTGTGATACAGTTTCACACAAAACTCTACTCAGGTGAATGTGTCCCTTTCCCTCCTATCGCATACTGCCCAGTATACATACTTAGATGTGGATTTGATGGATTTTTTCAAAAGTTTTGGCACGGAATAAACAAATAGTGGGTTCTGATGCATGAGGGGAAGGTGTATGGAGGGTTCTGCGGATGCCGTTATGCTGCTTCGCTCTTGCACTTGGTTGCCTTTTGTTTGTTCCAAAGATGTTTTCAAAGGTTATTACATTTGCATCATTAGTGTCTCTTTCTGAATTCCTGAACCTGATTATGGGGGCCCTTAGTTTGTGGATTTATTATCCAAATGCCACGAGTCTTGTTATCATGGATGAACTTTGGGAAGTCAGATAGATGCAAGCGGTGTGGCTTGTTGACTTAACTACTGAAAAATTTTACTTCTCTTAAATCCTGCGGGCCAGAAGGTGAATGTTTGCCTACAGTCAGAACTGGTAACTCTTGATGAAGATAGGTGTGGTGACCACTGCTTGGTATAAGTGTGACTTCCAGACATCTGTAGATCTTGTGATAGAGCAAGAGATAGGCCACAGCCTCAAAGTTTGGATCCAAATTTCCCTCAAACGTGGGGGTGTTCAGATCCAGGAATTGAGTTCCACCCATTCTAAAGAGTGGAAAGTTATGAAGTTTGGGGCTAGAGAGGAACCTCCTCAAATCCAGGGATTGCTGAATCTGGGGTTTGGATGCACCTCTGGATATAAACAAGCTTTTTATAATCAACTTTTGCTCAAGTGTGAATAAAACATGTTTGATTTTCACCTAGTTATAACTAGAGATAAGCCAGTAATTTACAATGAATAACTTACTCCATTAATTTAGCCTCTTCTCATGGGAACACCTGCAAGCAAGTACCCTTTATTCCATGGATTATAACTTTAAAATGTGAACTGTTTTGTGATCGATCAGATAAGTAACATAGTGTGTGTCTGGTTAAGCACAGACATTTTTTGTATGAAAACTTGCACATGCCAACTATTAATTTGGTACATACAATAGTCCTGAATGTGACTTTGAACTCTGCTTTCCATAAACTTTTATGCCAGCATCATGTTATAATCCAAATGTTCATGGAAAGTGCTTGACAAAAAGGCTTGCGCATAGCTGAAGCAAATTCATTTAAAATACTAAGCCTTCTCAACCAAGCACTTAAGCATGTCCTTGAAGTTACACATCTGCTTAAATACTCTGAACTGGAGCCCCAATGAATATTCACAGGAATTGTTGCGTTATTCACTCAACTCTTGTTGAATTTTCTTCCATCCACACACAGGAACAATGTTACAGCACAGCTCTGCCACAGCTGAGTTAACAACCATTGTTAAGACATTAGAGTTTATCTACACAGCCAAAACCAAAGTAAGCACCCCAGTAAGAATTTCTTGATACTTATTCTTCCAACAGCAGCTTCCAGATTAAATTTGGGAATCAAGCAAGGCTTTTCTTATTGCCCGGGCTGTATACTTACAATGGCGTCCAGAAATCAAGTTCTGTTGTTTCTATTCCGAAATCTCTAGAGCTGAGAGAATAACTCACATGAACCGTTCATTAGATACATGTAGCCTTTTTCCTGGTTTGTGAATTGTCTAAAAATGCTCTATGAATAGATAAAAATGCTGTAATACACAGCATCCATAAATACCATGTTGTGATCAAACAAAAGCCTGCCTGTAGGTTGCTTTGTGAATGGTTCACTTCAAATATTCAACTAGTTAGTATTTGTGGTTTGATATCTGAGCTGTGATTGGTCACCTATATTGCTTGGTTCTGTTCCCTGACTACATGAGCTAGCCTAATTAAAGAATATTAAAGATTCCCACATTAGCACTGGGGCACATACTTGTGAAAAGCAAATTCAAAGGGTTATAGATACCATTGAAGCAAATCTGGAAAAAATATTGGCTGTATTCTGCCAGTTCTAACCTTCAAGAATGGATTCTGAATCTGAGCTAGTTAGCGATTCTGATCCATGGATGTAGCTCACTTCTTAATACTGTATCTGCATTGGACTAAATTCCAATGATAGAAACCCAATAGCCAACTCTGGGTTGTTCTCAAGGTGGAAAAAAATTCACCATTTAACGGCAGCTTCCAAGACTCCTGGTGCTGCTAACATAGCAGGTCCTGGTTTCAGAGAGAGCATAGAAACACAAAGAAGGTGGCAAGTGAGGACTTTCAAACACCATTAAGGAACAGTTATACTTCTTGGCCACTTCATTCCTTGGAGCTGAGTTTCCATTATTGCCAACCCCAAACATTCAAAAAACATGACCCTGGACCCCAAAAACAACAAGTGGCTTAAAAATCATGAGGCTTTTTTGTGACCATTGGGTTTTTATTTGCCATCTGGCCTTTGAGCCTTTAGGGTGGAGTTAGAGACCATTTTCAAGTTATTCTCCGCAACCACAAAGGCTGGAAGCTTTTTAAAACAAAAGCAAAACTTCTCCTGCAATCACTTGCCTCCAGCAGCTGGGATTATGAATACACTACCAAATATTTCGAGACTCTTGATAAAAATCACAAGAGTTGGCAACATTGCTGCAAGCTTTGTTCACAAGAGGACATACACTAAATATTAAGGAGTTGTGACTAGGAAAACTATGATACAAATTGATTGGCCCAGTTCTAATTTTATAGTTAAAGCTCTATAGGTAAATATGCCTGGTAAAATACTATTCTCCAACGCATCTTTGGGAAGCAATCTTTCTCTTGATGGGGAAGAGTGTACTGGCGTATAGACCTAGCGCTGGCTCACTGCACAGGGGTGAATTTCGCTCCCACTGAACAAGTCTCTGTAGCTGGAGAAGCCAAGACAGACTCTTGGTTTGACTGTAACATCCAGCTCTCTCCGGGTCTGTTTCAGCAGGTCTGTTTCCTTTACTTCTAGCTACTGATGTCCTTAATCGAGAGCGAGCGAGCGAGAAGAACATGGGTATTTGGAAAGGGTTTAAAACCTTCAGTTAAATACAGTGGGAGTTGGTGCACTCAGGTTTTATTGTCAATTTTACATTCACATAAAATTTTACAGTGGCAGGTGACCCTGCGTGTGTGTCTGTGCCACAGCACTGCTCGCACACCAGCCATGTTCGCATTGACCTACCCGCCGCCCTAGCTCAGCTCACTCATCTCCCTGCCTCTCTCCGTAATTGATTATTTATCTAATGCAAGGCTGAAATTAAATCCTCATGTCAGTTTACTGTAAGAGGAGAGAAAGGGGCGGAGAGGACTGGAACACATCTAATAAAGTATGGATTTCGCCATTTGCTGTATGGTCTTATAGACCTAATCTCTGAACCCTGAAATGATGGATAATGGCCCCTGGCATATTGCTTATCAATTCCAATAGAGGAAGCAGAGCTGCATGCAGGTATCAGTGCTGACTGCCAACCTGCAAAGACCAGAAACACAGCCCAGCTCAGTACAAGCCAGTTACACAGCATCAAGGGACTGCCTCCTCATTCACTAGACCAGCTGTTCAATGACCAGTTACTGCAGAACTAAGTAGAAGAATTTGTAGCAGTGCTGAATGTTATGCATGCAGGGATTGAATGTTATAAGACCTACACACTGATTGCAGTCACCAGAACTTCCCACAATTTGGGAAGGGCAAGGACTCCAGATCAGGGGAAGAAAGTGAGGGCGGCTGCTGTGGGGCAAGCAAAATGCAGCGGAGGACAGAATGCTCGTAGAATAGTCTTACCCCCATACACCAGATGTGCCCAGCTGTTAGTTGGCAACACTGTTCTCCTAAGCCTGCTATGTGCCAGGCAGCATATTTGGAGTGAGTTGAGATGAGATTGAAAATAGGGGACTCTGCTGCACAACTACAAAGACTTTTCTTATCTGTCAGTATTCTCCTTTCCTCTAATCTTCTGTGTTTAAAGGATTTACCACTTTTATTTGTCTTGTAAAAGCAGAGCAACAAAACAGGCAGTAAATGAATTGTACGGGAACAGATGCTCTTATCACAGAAGAGTATGGAATAAAAACAATGTCCTTTTATCTTAACATATCCTGGGTTGGCCCATCTTGGTATCTTGTCTCTGGCCTCTCTCAAAGGAATGCAATCCCCCTTCCTACACCGGATTTAATAGTTCTTATCCTTGCATGTATAAATAGCAATACTACTATTGCTCTGAATTTTTATATCAGTACTAGTGATATGTAGGGGTTCGGCCAGGGCTCCCCACCGCCGGGGCAGCTGGGATCCAGGCCACCTCACTACATGATACTACTGTTAAAAAAAATTACCCTGTCCTCTTCTGAATCCTGCTACAAATATTTGACTTCCTGCTGCAGTAAGAATGTACAGAGGGTGAAAAATGCTTAAACAGACGTGCCTCCAGTTCAAAACAGATTGAAGTTGCCTACAAACTTTCTAAACAGTAACTCTGACATTCCTTGTCTCACAAGGACAAAAGGAGGTTGCAGATGAACTAATCCAATTAAAACACCCTTAAACTGAATTAAAGATGGGAAAAGATTGGGTCATATTTGCTAACGTACTCTACATATAGGCTCTAATGGGGAGCAGGCAGAAGAGTAATTTATATGGTGGCTGCTTTAGGCAGGCAGTTTTGTCCTCATAACTAGATTGATGGGCCTGATGATTTGGACCAATCAATTATGGAACAGAGAGAAATGAATGGATGTCTCCAATATGCCACTATTCTGATTCTGCCTGCAAGTATCAAGAACTGGAGCAGTGAGTGAATCAGCTGTTGAGAAGTCACTGTGTCTAATGAAATCTTAATTGGCTTTTCTTCCACTGATATTAGACTCAATAGGACTAATCACTCTCCCATGAATGAATGACTTACAAGCCCCATGAAAGATCACAAAGCACTATGGAAACAATGAATTACGCCTCATGTCTCCATTTTTCAGATGGTGAATCTGAGGCAGATAGAGGCTAACTCAATGTGTTGCACAATCTCTGGAAGAGCTGGGAAGTGAACACAGGAGTGCTGACTCCCAGACCTGTACAGTCAGTCAGCATTTCTAAAACTCAGCAAGCAGTATGGAAATAAAAAGCAAACCATCCAGCCTGGGTTATCCCATGTACACACTTACAGCTCTAAAAATAAATAAGCAAAATAAAAGCTCCCCGCCTGGTGCACCAAAACACAATGGGCATCAAATTGCATTAGAATGTTTATATTGAGGAAAATTGCATCCTGCAAACTTAAATTATCTCTCTCTTCCCTCTCCCCTCCCACCTGCCACGGCCCATTTCCTATTATATTTTTCTAACAAACCAATAGATGCTTGAAATCACAGAAAGCCATAAAGAATTGGAATCAAATTAAGTCTACATTCTAACTGCATTAGGTGCTGTCAAGCATAGTTTACTCACTTTTCACAGTTCTATCTAGAGGCTAAACAATTTTGTACCCTTTCTCTACTAATCAAAACTGATTACTCTGATAATGGACCCCTGACGCTGAACACTTTATGAAGGTAAATTATGCCATATCGAACAGGAAGGGAATGGAGAAATCATCCAGAGATAAATAGGTCTAAAGATGCATATATCGATCTTGCCCTCATTCTTTTCCTCTCTTTCAGTGTCTGCAACAGCCAAAGGTTCAATCAATACTCTCATTGCTGTAATGCCATCTTTTATAATACCGCCATAATTGGCCGTTATCACAGTTTGCCCTCTGATTGGCTTTTTCTAGGGGCCTTTTTTTCTGAGGTTTTTTGTTTTTTCCCCCTGTTGAGTTTCGTAGCCCAAGGGGTAGGCAAAGCATGGCCTTTGGAATTCTAAGATGCAGGTCCCCTCTATGCATCAGTGCAAGGGGAGGCCAAAAATTATCAGCTATGACTTGTAATTGCTGGCAAATTCAGTCAACAAGCAAGTTCTAATTCATTTACCAAGGAACATACAAGTACAAGCAGATATTACGGTCGAGTGCATTGATTTTTGACTGCAATAGACAATATAGCTTTACAGTCTTGGAGCTTTAAAACTCCTCCTGTCCCTGCAGGAAGGGAGGGTTTCATATTACAGGAACTCTGTCAGTCAATGCAATTGACCCTGCTGCCAAGGAAAACCCCTGTAGGTGCATCCTGAAGGTGAATTTTTAAGACTCCAAGCCAGTATATAAAAATTCAGAGCATGTTTTAGGCTCCAGGCAAGCTGCCAATGTGGCCCTCAGTGCTGTGAATTTGGGCACCTGAGTTGCAGTGGAATCTGAGGGGTGTTGGAAATACAATGAAGAAATCCAGAGCTTAGGGGTTTCATGTTTGTAACTTCCTTGAGCATTGTCTCCATTTTAGCTGATAATACATTGGTTTCCTCTGTCCTAATTGCAGCAGTGGCTTATTTTGATTTTCACTTACAGTGGTTGGCAAGTACCCTCCAATGCTTTCTGCATGAAATACTGTAAATACAGACAGTACGCATTAATCTTCTGGACATGCGAGTCAACTGTCAAACCAGGTACTGCATTTACTTGCTTTCTGATGTCAAACAGTGGAGATCTCCCTTAATCCTTAACATTTTATATTATACACACACACACCCCGAGAGAGAGTCAGAGAGTTGTTTTTCTGCTCTTTATTAACTCCAAATAAAGATCCTCCTGACATGAAGGAGCTAATTCAGAGTGTAGAAAACCCTCACTTAAGTACAAAAATTTAAACAGATCTATGCAACCAAGTGGGAGAACTTCACAGCGCAGCACAGTGGAGATGGTGGAGTTCACTGATGATTGAATATCAAGTCAAATGCAAAACAGATTTTAGATACTGATAAAAGATTGGTGCAGGCCCCAAGCAAGAGTAGGGTGGATCCCCACCCCCACCCCCAAAAAAACCAAAACAGACTAGCCCCATAGCCCAATTCCAATGCAGCAACAATGTATTGGAGAAACTTGGAAGTTTTCTTAAGTGGGGACAGTATTGGCCCCTTTCAACCACTGATAAGACAATCCGGGTGACTGAACCATTCTGGTTTCTGCATGCCATTGTGGGGTGGGACAGCATGGCAGGGCAGTGTGTTTCCAATGTATTTGACAATAGTCTGTCAGTTGATGGAATGAATACATTTACTGTTTTAAGATAAATAAATTGATGGGATTTGGTGACTTTTTGCTAAATACAGGCAACCAGAAGGTGAATAAAATATCCACCCGTATGTAAATCCCTGTGGTTTCATATTGGAAATATTTTTCTCAAATAAAAAGATTATTTTTTCCAAAGAGAGGAATCACTGTGGTGGGTGTTGAGTTTAATTCCCATCTGATCCATACTGCATCCCCTTCCCTAGAGCAACCTACTAAAGGTAACATGTAAAGGAAAATGTGAGTTTATGCCCTCTTGATCTTTATGATGGATAAAAGCGGCCTGAGATTTCTCCCTCACACCTAAAACACAAGGGGCCCAGGGACATGCACACTGGGTAATAAAACACCTATCAAGTTTCCCAATTTGATAATAAAATTACAGGGCTTGAGGTGTGGGGACAATCCAATGTATTGCCCAGCATGGGCCTCAGGAAAAGATTCAAAATGACTTTTAAAGTGAAACATTTTCACTCACATTGTAGTAATTCCTAGAGGCTTCAAGTAGTCTGGGCCCCATCATGCTAGGAGCTGTACAAAGACATAGAAAATGACAGTCCCTGCACCCACAACACTAAGACCATCTAGATAGAACATATTTTTTCCTCGGTTTCAGACATCTTTGGCCAGACTTTCTCGGTGGTCAATAGTTCACACAGTGCAGAACTTGGTCCATGGCCTTTCTGTCTGATGTGATTGGCTTTTTACAAAGTAAATGAAAGTTAAATGGTCAGGAAGAATCTGTTCAAAGCCACAGCGGCAAACTCAAGGGCATTCACATGGTGGGAAATATTTCAACAAAATTGGAGAAATAAGTTTATGAACATTGCCGATTTTTTGCAAAGCAAGATTTTAAAACTGCGCTTTTTGCAACTTTCCATTTGCAAAAAAGCAATTGCTTTGCTTATGGCAAATATGTATGAATTACTTTCAGCGGTTACCTTTTTCATATAACTTTAGCTAAAAAGAGGAATGAACTGTTTACTGCTGTCTTATCTAGACACAAACACAGAGAACAGGGGCTTGGTGAGTGAAGTGTAATATGCTGGCTGCTATTTGCATACCACTGCCCTCCACTGGATGGAATCAGAACTACTCACCTGTCTTGCAAAGATCCTACTCTGCTCAAAGGGTTTTTGAGTTAAAGTGGTAAAAGGCCAGTGCGAGTGGAGTATTGGGATCATTATTGCTGTTATCATTAAATTCCAAGCAGCCATAGGGAGCCATATAACAACTGAAATTCAATGTGGTCATAGATTAAACATGTGTATGTTTGTGTAGAGACTTATGTAAATCACCTCTACTTTACCAATTGGTGAAAAAAGCTGAGAACTGCATCAATAGCTACTAATGCACAACTGGGATGGCTTATTGCTATTCGAGTATGGTGCCTTACTTCTACATTTCATTAAAGTATCTTGTAGTATGTCATTCAATGTATCCATCCACTACAAAAAGTAGTTCCTACTAAAAGGATAAGAATCATAAACTTTAAGACTTTAAGGTCAGAAGGGACCATTATGATCATCTAGTCTGACCTCCTGCACAATGCAGGCCACAGAATAGCAAGTGCTAAATTCTACTTGCCCGTTCCTAATACTTGTTGCTCACAATGGGTGTGATGTTCTGGTATCAGAGACAAAGTCCCAGCTGTGCGTTGGGGAGAACTGGTTCATTGCTGTGACAGCACAGGCCCAACCAGCCAATCAACATGGAACTTTGGACTATCTGTGTCACCCAGATAGATTCTACTTGTTGCAACAGCCTGCAGTGTTATACGGTACCACTGATGACTAGTGCATGATCAAACACTGCAGGCTCGATACAGCTGTCACCAGCCTGGTGGCTTCCTTCTGACATGCACAGCATTACGCTTATTTATTCTTGCCCTTTTTGTAATAGGAAATAATGGTCTCCAAAATCTGTCAGGTGTCAAACTACCCTGCAGTCTGTCCCTCATGGCACATAAAGGAAGGTAAAAGTCCCATTCACCTATCCATCATTATACCTGCACAGAAGGAGAAAACACTGAGGCCTGGTCTACACTGGGGGCGGGGGTCGAACTAATAGCGAATAGCGTAGCTGAACTCGAACTACCTTAGTTCGAACTACTCACCCGTCCAGACGCCGCGGGATCAAAGTCCGCGGCTCCCCCATTGACTCCGCCACCGCCATTCGCGGTGGTGGAGTTCCAGAGTCGACGGGAGCGCGTTCTGAGTTCGATATATCGCGTCTAGATGAGACGCGATACATTGAACTCCGAGAAGTTGAACGCTACCCGCCGACCCGGGCAGGTAGTATAGACGTAGCCTTAGATACCTTCACACAACTTCTCCTAAAGGGTGGTAGATAATTGGTTATGCTGTATTGGGCATGATGACATACTTGACTTCACCAAGACTGGATAAAAAACTACTTCTACTGTCTCAGTTAAGGCCAGAGTGCAGCCTTGAATAATGAGGGGGACGGGAAGAATAGCTCAGTGGTTTGAGCATTGGCCTGCTAAACCCAGGGTTGTGAGTTCAATCCTTAAGGGGGCTATTTAGGGATCCGGGGCAAAAATCTGTCTAGGGATTGGTCCTGCTTTGAGCAGGGGGTTGGACTAGATGACCTCCTGAGATCCCTTCCAACCATGATATTCTATGATCTAGAAGTTTATTAGTATTGCAAGGTCTACTAATAAATTAAAATAAAACACTTGGAGGGAAGGGGCTTGAAGCTACAATTTGGATAAGGATCAGAACATCCCATACAGTTTACAACTGTTTAGATCTTGATGGAAGGTGGTGGTTTACTTCCCAAACTAGAGCTGTGCATAGAAACAGATTTTTTAAATGTTTCATTTCACAAAATCAAGTGTTTTTCACTTAGACCTGGACAGTTTTTTAAACATTTTTCAATTTTCTATATAAAATTCAAGGAAGTTTTTAAATGAAAAGTCATCTCAAACAAAAAAGAATCGAACAGTTTCTTTCCAAAATGTCAAACTGAAACGTTTCCGTTAATTCAGAAATGGTTTTTGATTTGTTTTGCTAAATGAACAATTCAGTGAAACCTACAAGAACTCAAAACTTTTTGATGTTTCCAAATTTTCTTTTTTTTTTTTTTTTTGCTGAAAAAATATTTCAGCCAAAAAATGTTCCCCCGCTCTGTTCACATCTCCTCCCAGGATCTGTGTAAATGAATATGAACTTTAGGAAACAGAATGTGAATGAATATTGTCTGATGCCTCATGCTATGAAATAATGGTAAAAAATACAGTTCCCCCAGCACTGTCACTCACTATGGGGCTGACGTGTACATATGTACATACACAAACAAACACACACACACACACTGGTGTTCCTGGACTGTCCTGCCTGTAGCTGAAGCTCAACAAGATAAATGCTCTCCTCTCAGAGATGAGATACCTATCCCACAAATCACTGCTCTCTTCCCTCTGCACCTTCCCTTCCCTCTAACCCTCCTCCATTACTCATCCACTGGAAGAAAATGCAAAGAGTAATAATAATTAGACAAGTACAAATAGCCAGATGGTGATATGGATGGCGTGTTCCACTAAATAAAGGGCCGTTACCATACCAACAAGCGGGCAGAGTGCTGATCTAACAGAGCTCACAGGCGCTCAGGCAGTGGCACATCATCCGTTATCCGACAACTTGGTCTGGCCTCTCGGAGACACGAGACACTGCCCAGGTCCGGGTGCCCCATCAGTTTAAGTCAAGAGGAACTATTGTTTCTTATTATGGAGAGTTGTGAAAGCCTTTGTAGTAGCAGCAAATTAGGCAGAAGTTCAGCACTGCGCTGGGAGGGAGGGGGAATAAGCATCTTGGGCTGTTCCCAGGCAGTTAGCAAACAATAATGCCAATGCCCTGTTAAATCAGAGGGCTGACAAGGCAGGAGTTGGCCAGGGCTCAGGTGGTTAACCACAGGCTCAGCCTGCTGGGCTGGAGTGCTGAAGTCTATTGTGCATAATGGAGGGAGAATGCAAATGTAACCCAGGCTTACTCAGTGTGGTGCTCTGTCCCCTTCTAGTGGCTGGGCCATGCTAGAAGTTTGAGTATGCTACAGCCTTGGAGCTAACAGATTTAGGTCACTTAGCTCAGACAATAGAAGCTCATTCTTCTAGATCCAGAGATCCTGGGACTGATTCTCATGGCCAGTGACACACCCAGGGGCTTTGTGTTAAACAAGCATTGGCCACCTTGCAATTGGCACCCCCAGCAGAATTCTGGACGGCTTAGGGGTTTTCTGCACTGGTGAAATCTCTGAGGATGAACTTCCTGCACTGGTGTAAGAAATGATTTGCACCAGTGTAGCTTACCTGAGTTGGAACTCCCTGGGAACAACTGCTAAAACCCAATCAAGACAAGCCCATCACCAACATTCCACCCAAGTTCCGGGGTGTGCAGCTGGAGGGGTAGGTCTGCCCCTGCTTTGGAAGGTCCAGTGTAGGCTAAAACTGTGGGGGAGGAAGGAGCCCAGTTTCTGAGTGCTGATGTCTCTGCACTTCAAGGACACTCACTGTGCTGCTGCCTCAGCAATACTACCTGGGAACACAGCGCAGCTGAAGCAACAGTGCCATGGCAAGTCTTTGGAACCCTTATGGCTGGGCAAATTCATAGGGACTGGGCTGCCTACCCTCTGCCCAGTGTATAGCCTTGATCTTCCCAACGTGACACTCTCCCCGCTCCCTGCCAGGCTCATGTACATCCCTGGCCTCCCGCACAGCCCCCGTATTGCCACTCAATCCCCTGCATGCCACCCCCATCTCTTCTCACACCCCTACCAACTCCTCCCCTGCCATCAATGCTACTCAGTTACAGCCTTGCTTTCCCCACCACCTGCCTCTCTGCTGCTCAGCCAGTGGCCAGATTTCTGTAGATAACTCAGTCAAAAGGAAACAGATATTCCCTTTAGTTATGACAGAGGAGTTCCAGTTTCATGCTCTGGATGTTTACTTGTATATTTACGATAATTAAATATAAAAAAAATTTACTCTGCATCTCAGATAACTAAGCTACTAAGTCAATAGCAAATTAAGGGGCAGATTAATTACTACACTCGCTGACATGCACTGCTCTGATGGCAATGCAAAGCAGCTGTAAACTTAGATTCACTGACCAATGTGGCCAGGCAGGTTCATGATGTTCCTTTAAAGATGAGGCTAGGGGTGATCTGGGAACTAGACCAGCAACTCTTCCTTGTGTATTTAGTTAATTGGTGGAATTGTAAGACCTCTAGATGACATGTCATAGGGACAAGCCACCATTATTTCAGTAAAGGAGAATTGTATCTCTTGAGATAGTTGGTACAGACGTTTTGGGATCCCAAAGGGGCCCGTGTGGTCTTTGTTCCCCCATACCTTACTTCTCCTAATAAAATGCAATGCTCAAGATTGAAGACATGATTTTTGGGTGCCCAACTTCACACATCCCGAAAAAGGCCTGATTAACAGAAAGTGCTGAGCCCCCACCCTCTGAAAATCGGGCCCCTTCAAGATGTAAGTCAGGTAACCAAAAATGGAAACCTGAGATCACTTTTGAAAAATCTCACTCCCAATCAGATATTGACCAAGAAGTTTGGAGAAACAGGCTTGCCTTAGAAGCGTAGGTGGAAGAAGGCAGGACAGCTGCAACTAACCTACAACACAGGCAGCCTGCTACTGATCTGCAATGAACATTGATCCACTTCTAGCATCTGAATCTGGATACCATGCAGACCTTATACTGAATACAGAAGTGTTCCTTTCCTTGTGGACTTTTCTCTGGAACCCATCACCACAGTATCTGAATGGTTCAGTTTTGCAAATCAGGCACTAAGCTGTTTCATGCAAGTTCAACATCCAGAAAACAAGGCACATAGTGGCCACCTGTGAAAATTTTGGTTTAAGTTGTTTGCCCGGCATCATATAGGAATCCTTTGGGAGATGCAAGGATAGAACCTAGTTCTTTAGGGAGGCAATTCAACAACCTTAACCATGTCACCTTCCTTTCTCTTCCTACAGTGCCCTGCTTCATTCATTAGACACCTTCCAACTTCTGCAACAACTGAACAAGGAGTCTACAGACACTCTTGTTCACTACTCAACACAGAGCACCATCCACCCGGTACAGTGAATGTAGCAGAGGTCCCTGTGGAAAAACAGTATGTGATTGTGTAATTAAAGACATATGCATATGTACAAGGGGGCTGAACTAAGGTTACACAGGCAACTTTAATTCTGGCTTTTGCAAACTTTTGAGTGCTTGACTTCGCAAATTTAATGTTTTAATAAAGTTTTTAGTGTAGTTTCTTAAGCTTTTAAAAAAGCAGACAGAAAACCCAGAAATTCCATTATGTGGAAAAACATTGCCCCACAATGGTCATCAGTAGAGTTAAGGCCTTTAGATCCACAGCACAGACCTCTCTACCTTTGAACTAACTTAGTAATTGGTAGCAGTAGTAGGCTATTATCCTGTGTGCATCAGCCATTAGAGGAGGATGAGACATCATGGGTCCAATTCCAGCTTGTGTTCTCTAGTGGCTAGACCTTTCTGCTCTTCCTCTCCCCCAGCTGCAAAATTGTCCTCCGCAATCTACTCCTCCTCTGCGTACGGCAGTGAGTCTGCTTCTTTTGACCAAAGCACCAGTGTGAACTCAAGATAGTCACCCTGCTCTTAGTTCTGGTGCCACAGCAGCCCCCGGCAGCCAGGTGGAGCAATTCTGGGACAGGTCCTTCAAAGATCCTGTAGCCCTGGAATGGGGCATGTTCAGTTGCTCTGTGGGACGACATATGCACAATCCTAGTGCACAGGAACTGTGTGTGTGAATGGAGCATGCTCAGTGCAGATGAAATCTTCAGAGAATAATGCTGCTAACCTCTAAGGAGCATGTGCTAAGTGCTATTTTTGGAGGCTTGTACTTTGGACAAATTTAGGCAAATTTTCACAGTAACAACAAGAGGCACATTTCTGACTGCAGGACAACCTCCCATCCCCCCGCCAAATTTTTAGTCCCCACTCCAGGGAATGGAGGCACTAAAGCTTTTAAATAAAACTGTTGTAAGAATTTAACATGCACACGGTATATTTTTCCAACCTGATTCTAAAAAACAACTGAGCAAGGTTTTTCTGAAAGTTGTTTTTTTAAATTTAATCAGCCTGATGCAGACCCCTAGCATGGAAAATTTCAGCCTGGAGGGTTAATGTTTGGCAAACTTGGAGGTAACAATTAGGGACAGAGACCTCTCAATACATACCTGAGTCAGCCAAGGTGTCCTCCTGAGGGAAATTAGATACTCTTGAATTTTCTAAAACTAATAAAGCAGGAGGAAAACCCATTCAAGCCTCTTTATATGCATCAGAAAAACAGCAAAAATGGACCCTGTGATGGGTTCCCCCTGGGATGCCACTTGGAACTGGGGTACCACTAAGGGTAGGTCCATACTTACCCGCCGGGTCGATGGGTGGCGTTCGACTTCTCGGAGTTCGAACTATCGCGTCTAATCTAGACGCGATAGTTCGAACTCCGGACGCGCTCCCGTCGACTCCGGAACTCCACCACCGCGAACGGCGGTGGCGGAGTCGACAGGGGAGCCGCGGACTTCGATCCCGCGGCGTCAGGACGGGTAAGTCAGTTGAACTAAGGTAGTTCGACTTCAGCTACGCTATTCACGTAGCTGAAGTCGCGTACCTTAGTTCGACCACCCCCCCCAGTGTAGACCAGGCCTAAGTCTGCCTGACCCACCAGCCTGGGCTCCCTTTCACACTGTGGTGCTGTGACAAGTTGCCAAGCTTGCTCTTTCACCAGCATACACACAGATACGGACACACCCAGATGCAGCTTCACACAGATGCTGAGATCAGCTCTGCATGGAAAGGCTCAGCTAAGTAATTGCCCAGTACTCAAGTGCACACCCCCCTCTAGAGGGTAAACCCAAAATTGTACCATCTTGCACTGCACAGGGAGCTGTACAGCATAAGCTGATAAAATTCGTCCCCTCCCTCAATGCAGAGAGAGATATGCAAAAGCTTTCTGTCCCACGTTATAATTTCCACACACCTGTTTCCAACAAAACAAAAACAAGATTATTAACTACAAAAGGGTAGATTTTATGTGATTATAAATTATAGCCAACAGATCAAAGCAGATTACCTTAGTAAATAAACAATACCGCAAACTGAGTTTGACACACTAGCTAGATAGGATATGAATTAGCAATTTCTCACCCTGAGTGATAAAGATGCTGGCAGATTCTTAAGGCACAAGTTGCCTTGACTTTCCCAGGTTTTCATACACAGGATAAAAATCTCTCTAGCCTGGGGCCATTACTTCCCATAGTTCAGTCCTTGCCCCTCGGTGTGTTGTTGTAGGGAGAGTGAGGTCCCATCATGATGTCGTTTTCCCCCTTTTATATCTTCTTCCCACTTGCTGGAAAGCTGTTTTGCTGTGACCTGGGTCAGACAGTTCCATTGTGTAGTGCTATCTCTGAGAGGTTTCTATTGTACACAGTTCCTAGGGTAATTATTGTGCTTATGTGCATTTCCTCAATAAGCCATTAACATTGTTTGGCCTTTTTACTGTTGTGCCTGAAAGGCTGCTTGTGGGTGTTTTCAATCTCACAACATGTTTCAGTAACGTATACATACCCAAACTTCATAACTTCACATACAATCCAATCAGATATTAATGTCTAGCAGATCAAGACTTTTAGAATGATACCTCACAAGGTATATTTTGTACAAAACATATCCTAATTGCATGACAGTGATGAATATTGGGGTACCAGGCTGTCACGGACCCATCCCTGTTTCATTTTCCACTGCAGATCACCTTTCACTACTGAGCCATTTTCCATACCTAATTCTACCTTCACCTCGCTGGCTCCCAGCACATCCCTACTCCCTCTGCAGCCTACCTCTTTTCTCTACCTGTTTCTCCTTAAGCAAAATCAATGTCAGCAGAAAATGGATGCTAGTTCAGATGGACACATGGGGCTTTGCAGGAAAAAAAAAAAAAAAAAAAAAAAGATTGCTCCGTGGCCGCTACATAAATTGCGAGCAGCATTCAGAGGCCAGACCCAGGCTTCAAAGATCCAAAGGAGCATTCTCCCAGCACACGGCTGCCAAAAGTATCCTATGGGGACTCCCTGGCAAGCCCCAGTACAGGGGATGGTAGGAGACATGTCGAAAAGGAGTCATTTCATATGATGCTATGGATAGACTGGGCTGCTCTAGACAGCCCAGCATGCAATCTGCAGCCATCAGGACATGATCATAAATAACTTATACAGGGGGCTATTCTGGTCCCCCTAGAAACCCGAGGATGCTAAGGTGGCTTAACCATTTCTGTCCCAACCATCCCTTCCTGTGCTGCAGCTTCTGTAGTTATTCCTAATCACAGCTTAATTAGTCTCTTCAAAGGCAGCCCTATCAAAAAGATAATGGAAGGAAGGAATCGGGTCACTTGCTAGAATCACCTGAGTAGAGCTCACTAAATCAATTCCCCGCCATCGCAGGGAGCTCAAGCCCTGGTACACCTCGGTCCTTCCTGTTTTCTACCTGTGGCACATAACGGTTTTGTCTTGGATCTAATTCTGGTTGTTGCACTTGTGGCTGTGATCCACAGGAAGCCGTATGATCTTATGGTCCTTTCTGGCCTTAAACGCTATGACTCTAGATCCAGTCATCCAAGGACACTTGCAAGAGATTTGTACCTACATTAGCTGATTCATTGGCCCCATTTGGAAGTTGTACCCATTTTCTATGGCAGACCTGTCATTACACACATGCAGTTGGATGGTCTTAAGGACTGTAAGAAGAAATGGTTTGAGAAATATAAATAAATCTTTCAATCACCATAAGATTAGTTACTCTTAGGAAACTAAAAATACTGGCATATGCCCAACTACTTACATGACAGCTTGTAACTGAATGACAAGCCCACTAACCAAGGGCCTGATTCAAAGCCCATTGATCCCCAACCTTTAAGGCAGTCATCACCTGATGATCTCCAAAGCTAGCCCTGTGTGGGTCATGCTCCCATTCTTAGAGGGGCCAAAAATGGGAGGAAGGGTTTTAGCTTTACAAAGTCTTATGTGGCCTGGAACTCCCAAAAGGAGTTGCAGGCAATCACAAAGGTGCTTCACTCTCCCTGTTCCTCGGGTTGGGAAAGTGAGACAGAGGTGCAGTGACTCACCTAAAATCCAAAGGTACAGCCTTCAGGAAAAGAACTCTGAGCGCAAGACGGGAAGTCCCCAGACTAGTCCCATTAGACAACACAGAATGGCTCTGTCCCAGGACACTTGTCAAAAGTTATCCTCACTGAGCTGGTACAAGTGAACTCTGACCATTACTCTACCCAGAGTTCCCATGACAACTATAGGGCTCCTGTCTGTGTGTATGGGACACCAGCCTAACTATTTGTATATGAAAGCCCCAACATCCATGCCACAGCTTGGGTGTGTTTGGCCAACACCAGGTTTAAATGGGCCAGAGTAATTAGGGTGGGGGGGACTTCAATCTGAAAGGCGCCATAAACAAAATTGGACAAAATGGCTTAGATCTGCTCAGACAGGTGCTTTGCAGGAGAAGCTGGCACACTGACAGACTCTAGACATTGCTATTAGCTCCTCTTTTTCACAAACATTAGATCCACCCAATTTGCAGAGAGTTTTATTAATATATCAAAATTTGGGAGGGGGGGGTTTAAACCCGCTGACTGAGCCTCTCCACCAGGCTGTTTCTTCCCTTTGCATTTAACAAGACGAACAAGGTGGTTAACAAGAACTTTCACAAGCTAAGCTTTTTCTATGGTTTTATTTTTTTATTTTATTTTTATGACCTTCGGAAGCCAACTCATCTGCTCTGATGGGCTCCTTGCTGATACGTCTCACTTTATTAGTGAGTTTGGCCTTGAGCGTCTCAGCTCTTTGATCAATACTGCGGGGGTCAGTGATATTTTCTCACTTTTAGTGTCTGGCTGCCTTTAACTTTGTCACCTGATGAACAGCGCTACCCCTGGAACGCTTATCTCGTATCGATTTTCTCTGGGCTCCTACTGCGTTTCCAGCTGTCCCACCATTTCCTCCCCTGTCACTGGATGTCCATTTAATGTTAACTTATCCCCTTTCTCCCAGGTTCCTCGTTCTTACAGGGATTTTCCCCCACTCACACACAATAGCAGATTGTCAGAAAAACAATTTCCTTTTTTCGCCTGACTCATTGTTATCCTTCAGCTGTTTATTCTTTGTCATCTGGACTCCTGCTTTCTCCCCTACCCCACTCCCTCATGCTTGAAATGGGGGACTGCTAGGCTGGAACCTTTGTTAGAAATTCATCCAGCCATTCCCCCACATAACCCTAACCCTCAGTTCTCCGTGCTGGGGTGCAAAGCCTTCTGCCACCATAGAACCCTACTCTGGAGGACTCCATTCTTCACATTCTTCCCTTAGATCTCTCTGCCACACATTCAGACTTCCCCCCACCATCCGCATGCTCCAGCAGCCCCTTTAGACTCTACAGTAATGGCTCACAATGCCGCAGTTAGCGTAAGAGTCACTGTTCAGGACCCGTCCCTCAAAATATGGCAGTGTTTACAAAGGCCACGGCTTTTACTCTCAGCACCCACACGAACACTGCCTCATTGACACCGGAAGTAAACAGGGGGTGCTGAACTCTTCTGCCTTGTTAGGCTACGGCCTCGCCATAATACCATGAACTACCCACTTACAGCAGAGTCCGAAAGTCACCCAACTGCTGGTGCCTGCTCACTCCTAAAGAGCGAATGCAAAAGGGCTGGGGTTTATGTAACACTATCAGTGAAGAACTATCTCTGCGGGGGACAGGAGATTATCATGGACAGGATTTGCCCTGTTATAGGCTCTATTGTGAGAAAAACAGCATGATTCAGATGTTCCTGGGTCCCTCATTACCTAGAATTAATATGCTAAGATTTGCTATTAATTTGGGTGTAATGGTAACAGCTGGGTCAGGCCAAGTAGTGGCTATAGAACCCACCACCCCCAGTTGGACTCCAGCCCAGGTTTGTAGCCAGCACAAGCTGTTAGGTGTAAGCTCTTTGGGGCAAGGAATGCCTCTTGCCATACATTACACCATTGCCATGTAAGTGTGAAATGTAAATGATTGGAATCCCTCCTGGGGGAACCTGCGTCAAATGGACTGATAGTTTCAATCTTGGTGACCCTGGAAATATCCTGTCTCAAGCAAACACCTTTGTTAGCAGTCTCGGCAGAGAGGCTAAACACCAAATGGGCCTGCAGACCGAACTGCCATCTCATCCCTAGAGATTGTGCCTTTTTATGATGATGATGAATTATTATTATTTGTATTGTGGTAGCGCCTAGGAGACCCACGCATGGACCAGCACCGCACTGTGCCAGGTGCTATACAAACCCAGAACAAAAGATGTCCCTGCTGCCAAAGAGTTTACAATTCAGTATAAGACAAGAGACAACAGTTGGGGGTGTAGAAGGAAGCAATGAGACAGAACCGGTCAGCATGGCAGACAGTGGTCTCCGCACACCAGCGGCCTAACCCTTGTTACATTTTTTGTAGGCATCGCAGCAAGGAGAGTTTTGAAGGAGGAGGATGAAGCAGCTTTGTGGATGTTTATGGGAGGGGAGAAAGCACAAAGGTGCTTGTTTGAAAATTTCATAATGGAGGCAGGCATCAAGGGCCCGTCGGAGGTGGGAGTCAATCTTTTGGTATTGAATGAGAGAAGGTAGAATGGGGATAGGCCACAAAGGCCTTGAAAGTGAAGACAAGCAGCTTATATTTAATGTGATAGAGAAGGGGGAGCCAGTGGAGGGATGCAAAGAGAGGGACAAGGTGGTCAGAGTGATGGAATAGGATGATGATCTTTGCAGCAGCGTTCTGAACAGATCTGAGCAGGACAAGGTTGCATTTGTCAAGGCCAGAGAGAAAGATGTTGCAATAATTGAGACTTGAGAGGATGAGAGTTGACTCTCTTGGTCAGGGTTCACTCTGAGCCACATTGCCGGTGGGGCATGGGAGAAGCTAGCACTGCCATTGCTAGTGTTGTACCACAAAATGACTTGATTCACCAGTACTGTCACTTACACTAGCACTAAAACCACACACTTTAAAAAAAAAAATCCACTAATGTCATCTGACACATTGATCTGTCTAGTACTGGCAGAGGTTGCCAGTTGCACATACTGAATAGGATTAAACACCATCTACCTAATTAATCAAAGATGAACAGTGGGGGAATCACCTTCCTAGCCAAGAGGGGAATTCTTACATTCACCTTTCTCCTGCGACACTGGGCTGAGGAACACATCATTGGGCAAAATAAAGTGCACTTCATGTTCCATGAAAAATGTTGAACCTCCCGGCGAATTGTTCCCAAGCTCCTCTCTCTACTTTAAAGTAATCTAAGCTTAATCCAGCTATGAAAGATCTACTGGGAAGCTCTCAAAGCACAGATCTTACCACAAGACTTTCCAAGCCCCAATCTGTTTAAATCACACTGTATATTGTCCTGAGATAGTTGGAGCATGGCAGAACTTTTCCCTATCATGCTACATTACCTATCACGCTACATCATCAATTTTAAATAGTTGGTTCTAAAACTAATAAGGTGCTGGCCCCTGGAGAATCAAATCAATATTTCTCATGAAATATATCTGACTGAGAAATATTCCAGGGCACAAATGTCACCACCCACAAATGCTCCTGCTTCCCAGAATTTTGGGATCTTTAATTGCAGACTCTCCTCCCACCATTTGGTAACTGCAGAAAGAGTCTCACACATCCTTCACGTAGAAGAGTTTTGTTATTAGGAAAAACAACCCCCACATTAAATGCACCTCTATCCATGCGAGTTCCTATTTGCATGCGCACAGGTTAAGGGACTCCTGAAGCCTGTAAAAAAAACTTGATCCAAAGCAGTGGTGGACAACCTGCGGCCCGTCAGGGTAATCCGCTGGCAGGCCGTGAGACAGTGTTTACATTGACCGTTTGCAGGCCCAGCAGCTGCTAGTGGCCGCGGTTCATCGTTCCCAGCAATGGGAGCTGCGGGAAGTGGTGCTGGCTGCAGGGACGTGCTGGCCGCTGCTTCCCACAGCTCCCATTGGCTGGAAGCGACTAACCGCAGCCTGGGAGCTGCGGGCGGCTGGGCCTGTGGACGGTCAATGTAAACACTGTCTCGTGGCTCACCAGCAGATTATCCTGACGGGCCACGTGCAACCTGTGGGCCGCAGGTGGCCCATCACTGCCTACAGGATGGATTACCTATCTAGCATGCTAGTGGTAGTAGCAAGCATTACAATCACTAGCAAACATTTCCTGGATCAGTCCCTGTATTTGGGCAGAGACTTGATACACAGCACTGTAGGAAAATCCCGTTGAACTGACAAAGCACAGCCTATTTCTTTTAACAGGCCTGTTCCTTTAGGTAAGGCAGGCCTTAGATACTGCTTTGAAATACCATGTGTCTTGGGGCACAGAGAAGATCAGTTACTTTAGGTCAACTTTATTGCATTTCACTGATTGGTGCCCTGAGAGTTTACTCCTATATGAGAGTACCCATTTTCACTAACCTTATCCTGTTTCGGCATATAGCAATTGGTTTATGCTATTGAAAACTAGTTCAACAGATAGTCGTTTAATGGAGGAGGGTATGTGGAGCCCTTTCTTGTGACTGGGACCAGATCATCTCATCTCCTAAGGGAAAACCTGAAGGAGAGCTTCAGGAGATGAACTCTGCAGGTCATCAAGCTGAGTCTTCGCCAGGCAAGCTGGAGGAATGGGGCAGAGACGGGACAATTAGGGGATAGTGTTTTCCACTGCAGAATGAGCAAGAGGTTCTGACGCAAAACGGCAGATTCCACACAAGACCTGTGGGAGGCGAGGGGTGAGATCTTTGCCAATGAGGGGCTTGCCTAAAAGCTTCAATTCCCCACTAGAGCTGGGGGAGAGGAATAAGATTCACAGAGCACCTGTCCCTGGAATAATGCCAGGGTCCCACAGAGCTGCCCAGGAGTAGCAGGGGATAGTGCTACAGAGGGGTTATCTCCCTTCCATGTAAAAAGAGGGATAGCTGCCTGGATCCCATGTGTACATCCCAGATGGGCCAATCAGGACTCTGTTTTTTTTTTTTTCATATTCCTGCCACTTCGGCCCTATGAGACCTTTGCCAAGTCATTTACAGCTCTCTGTGCCCTCTTTTAACCTTCTCTAAAGCGTTCCTAGAACCAGACCTCCCTGACAGAGATCCTCTGGGACTAGAAAAGCGCTAAGTGCTAACTCTCAAACAGGCCTGTGCAGAGAGTTCTCCGTTCACTATGGCACCGGGGTGAGGGGGCTGCCAGCTACGCCGGCTTGGAGAGGGAGATTTCCATCCCGTGGAGCACATCCACAGGAAACACTTGGCGTTTCCTTTGAACGGCTTCACTGGGTTTAATGTTTCTTGGTCGGGGCAGCACGCCTGTTGCAGAGCCTGCACCTTGCAGCCCTGTATCTTTGGCATGGCATTACGCTCTCTGATTTAATGTAGATGTGCCCTTTTATTCCCCGAACAAGTTTATTCCTTTGTCAGGGGCAGCCCCCTATCAAAGGGCTTTGGTGAGATGGGTGTGCAGAGAATTTATTGCTCCAACAGGTTTATTTGTACACCAGCTATTCATTTATGCAGACTCCCCTTTATTTGTACATAAATGGGCTAAGGCAGGGCTCTTGTCTCTACAGAGGTGCGCAAAGTGAACCTTCAATGCCCCCTAGTGGTCGGCTGGTGCACCTGGAGTCCCGAACATTAATCATAGCAGCAGGAGTGTAAAATTCAATTTTACCTCTCCATTCATTCTGAGATGAGTTGAAGGCCGGCCTTGTACATATGAACCACACTTTACTTCATCAGAGCCTTGGTAACAAATGGAGTGTCTTCTTCGGGGAGTTTAACCATCAGAAAACACTGCGCCAGTTAATTCCACTTGTGCCTAGGGTCAGAGGAGGAGCTCTTGGCATCAGCAAATGCCTCAGCCCTCAACTGCGCAGTAAACTATGTTTTAGAGATTGTTCCTCAATATGAAATGATCAGACCATTTATCTACTAAAGAAGCCTGTCTCTTTGTTCAGCCTCCCAATATTTTTTCTGCTGACCTGATCTGGACAATAAACCAGAGTCGTCTTAAGATATTCAATTTGTTCAATTTGTTACTTGAGTGCCTCCGAGCCTGGCTGTCTCTGCTGTCAGCATCCCAGACTCTCTGTAGTTTTCACTTTTGCTCAGAGTTCCTGGGTTTAACTCCCCAAGTCTAAGGGGATCGGAGCCAGCACAAAAAGTGGTGAGAGCCAGTGATTCCAGGGAAGCGGCTTAGCACCCAGTAATACTGGATCACACAAAGGGAGGCAAATTATCTATCTTAGGTACTTCTATGGCCCCATCACCATAGTATAGGGTGACCAGATGTCCCACTTTTATAGGGACAGTCCCAATATTTGAGTCTTTGTCTTATATAGGTGCTTATTACCCCCGCCCCCCAACCTGTCCTGATTTTTCACACTTGCTATCCGGTCACCCTACCATAGTATCACAATGTCCCTAATGAAATAGAGAGGTGCTGTTAACCCCCTATTCAAAACAGGAACTGAGTACAGAGAGGCTCAGTGACTTGCCCAAGTTCACACAGTCTGTGGTGATGGTGGAAGGCCTTGAACCTAGGTCCACCAAGTCCCTGGTGTGCTAGCCCCTGGACCACCCTTCCTCTCATAGACAAAGGGCTGAGCTTCACGAACAAGCTGGCCCTTTAACAAAAACTCCTACAGCCGTTACTGCTAATCCAGACACCCTGGCCACTTTCATTAGTTCTGTTTGCCATAGGATAGCAGTATTCCTCCTTTAGGAACGTAGGGAATGCATCATGATAAAGATGTACACCAGGGGATAATAAACATTAAGGTTTTATAGCAGCTGGTTAATAATGAGTTTCTCAGCACCTCCTGTCTCGGCCCCTTCACAGGACAAATTTGGACCAATCCAGCCAAACTAATGCAGAATCAATGACTGAGAAATTCCCATAGCCTAGAATCTCATTTCCTTCAAAATAGCTGGAGGGCTGTTGCGCCATGTGTGGGTGTGAAGAATGTTGCTGTGGAGAGCTGAAGCCGGAAGGGCCGTAGCCAGTAGGGCTGTAGCCCTGTGGAGAGGGTGGCTGTAGAGAGTTGGTTATGTGGGGCTGCAGCGAGAACCTGCAGAGCTGCAGCCTGCGGGCCTTGATCAGAAGAGGCGATTAGATGCCCGGCTAGGACCCTGATTTTCTGTAGATAATCAGCAGAGCAATTCAACAGGTCATACATGGATCTGCTCGTATTGCTTCACTGTAATAGTACAACGGCTTGCAATCTCAGCAATCTGAATGCCTTATACAATGCCTTCAATCACGAGAACTAGAGCTGGCTCATGAAAGCTTTTCATTCAAAATGGGTAGGTCTTAAGCAGGAAGTTTTTATTTTGTGCCTAATTAAAATGGTCTTTGTTCTCCCTGTTTCTATCACTTTTTTTCTAGTGGGGGAAAAAGGTGGGGGAGGAGGAAGGGGTAGAAACAGGTGAGCAGTAGAGAATCCTGTCTCTCATTGTAACGCCTTCCATACTTTTCCAATTGAAAAAAAAAGTCTTTGCACCCATTTTTCTGTCACTTGAACAAAGTGAGGGTGGAGGGGCGCAAGAGGGTGTTTTTTTTCTTCTTTCCCTCCCTTTCTATAATGGGAAAAAGTGGGGAGTAAACCCAAATTCAACCTCTCCACACAAAAAATTTAAAAAATGAAACAAACAACAAAAAAGTTTTAAAAACAAACAAGAAGTGCAACTCAAAGCAAAACCATTCATTCAGCTTTTTCTGTCAAAATCAAAACATTTCATCCAATGACGCGTTCCCACAAAATTTAATTTTCAGCAAAACCCCATTTTCAGCAGGAAAAATCTTCACATGAACAATTTCAAGCAGCTCTAACTAGAACCACTGTTAATTTGGGCCAACTTGTCAAAAAACCTCTGCTCTTCCATAAGGCATCTTATCCACAGATCTCAAAGTACTTTACAAACATTAAAGTCCCCCAGTCCCTTAGGAGATAAATATTGCACCCATTTTTACAGCTGGGTAACATAAGGTACAGAAGGGAAATGAATGGCCCACTAAGTAACAGATCCAGGGTGAGAACTCAGAATTCTTAACTGGGTCCCAGCCTCTACGATAAAACTCTTGGGAGGTGGAAGAAGGACCCCATGTCATCAAAGCTTCCACATGGCTGTGTATTTATGAAACGGCAAGAAGCAAGGCATGCTCCATAGGAATCAATACTGCACAGCTCTCTCAGGCTGTAGCACTGCCTGCCAGTTCAGGACCAGCCTTGGGGATGGCTGACCAGTGGGGCATCCATAGTTGTTTTTATGGACGCTGTCCTGGAGTTCTCTATGTAACTATCTCCAGTTGCAGTATTTGCCTGGGAATGGCCAAATTTTGTCCTGTCCAGGACACTGTGACTCACAATGCACCTGAGGCAGGGATTCTAGTGCAGCTTGAAACACCTGCCTTGGCAGGAATTATTGCTCACTTTAGGTACAAGGTCTCCTGGAAGAATTCCAAGCCCTAATGGAAACTTCACTCAAATGACCAAGAACGGAGTAGTAGTCTTCCATATATTTCAGTCTACTGGCCTTCCTCCTGGCCTGTACAATACATCTTTCCTCTGTCTAGCACTCTTCATGCAAACTGTAACCTCTGTTAAATAGAGTTAAGAGCAAACTGTGGGAGCGGGACAGGTACTAAGCGGTACAGGTAACAGACTCTCAGAGGGAGAATGTCTGCGGAGGAAAAACAGGGAGCAGGAGCTACAGAGAAGGGTCTCACTAACCGTAGTATTACCAGCACCAATTTTGACCACTTGGGGTCTTTCCCAGCAGTCTGGGTAACCTGTTGAAACACAAGCATTATAATATAACCTTCTACAGCTGGCCTTCAGAATTCAAGTGTGCATGGACAACCATCCCCAGACTTATTACAGAAGCACTGGGAATACTGACATTAAGGCAGTTGGGAAACAGCCTCGACTCAAAACTGAGAACAGAATCTGGGTACAAACCTACCTTTATCCCAACTCTTTACTCTTCAGTGTAAGAACAGATGAAGACTCCACCAAATGAAGACTCACTGCACAGGGTCAGCAGCATTTTCCAAGCAGGGGGGCTTCAAAGCACCAATTGTCTTGACAAGCCATGACGCAGACCCCACCCAAGAGGCCTTCTCCAAGGGCCTGTCAACTGAAAAGCACAACTAAGGTCAGTGACAGCGCCATAGCTGCTCCCTACTGCCTCCATGGTAATCTGTGTGGCGTGTAAAATGCAAATAGCCCCATGTTATAAACTAGATCTAACCCAGGGCAGCCAATGAGAACTGTAAGTACAATTAATAGCAAATAGACCTACCCAGAAAGTAGTGAGAGTCCTGTTGCTGGAAACCACACTTGTCTATAAGAACTAATCAACCCCCTGATTCTCCAGAGTGTGTGTTGGCAGGATACCTCTAGGATGGGAATCTGAATCCAACCCAAGTCAGAAGACCCTGAAAACTGTCCTGGGGCTATCTAGTGGCCTCGATTGACTTTCTAGCATATACGTCCCCATACTGCTCAGACTAGCTGTGCCAACTGCAAAGGTAGATTTTGTGAAAAGGCCAAGGACACCATGCTCTGTAAATAATGGACCGGATTCATCATTGCTCTACAGCCCTTTTGACAACCAAGTCATAAAACAAGTGGGACCGGGGAGGTAGGAAGGGAGAGTGGGAGAAAATCTTACTGATTAGGCTGAGAAAAACAAGGGAGTGAATCACATGGCGTCAACAGTATCTTAGCACTAGAAATGAACTAAAAATGTGGTGTCAGCATCTCTGCCATGTGTAACCCAGAGCTATTTGTGCTTTATGGAAAGGCTAGGTAGGAGTAGGACAGAGCCAGGAGGTGGAAAAGCTATAAGGGGTGGGGTAAGGCCAGCACTGCTAACTTTCAATATTTTAGGAATCTGACAATATTTGTGTTTCTCAAAGGTCCAGCTCCTGGGATCCTGTGATTATGGGGAAATAAGCTTCTAGCCTTCATGGGTATGGAGAAAAGCTTTGAAAATATGACATGGTTGTACCCTAAAGGCTCAAAAATCAGAAGGCAAAGAACCCAAATATTATTATTTTAAGCCAATCTCATGATTTTGTGGGGCCTGATTCACCACTTCTGAAAACTCAGGGTTGGCAATATTGGTAAATACCCCAGAGAATACCCCGGCTGCAGAGAGCTCATGTGCCAGATGCCAAGCCAGCTCTGAGTTCTTCATCAGGCATGGAGAGCTTGCAGTTAACAGCTACATCATTTGTATTTAAACATTACAGAACCCAGCGATGGGAAGAGGTGGTTACTCTCTTTGTGCAGTAACTGCAATTCTTTGAGATGTGTCTTTCTATGGGTGCCCCATGTCAGATGCACATGTGCCACTCAAGCTCTTGATCAGAGATTTTCAGTTAGCAGTGCCCATTCAGCCCACACATGTGCCCTATGCGTCCTTGTGCCATATACCAATGCTATATTGGATGCGCGAGTGAACCGTCCTCAGTTCCTTCTCCACCCAAACATCCCTGAAGGAACAGTCCGAAGCAGAGGGTAAAGAGGGCAGATAGTGGAGTACCCATAGGGACACACATCTCAAAGAACTACAGTTACTGCACAAAGTGAGTAACCTCTTCTTCTTCTTCTTCTTCTTCTTCAAGTGGCGTCCCTATGGCTGTATTCCCAGATGGAGGAGGGAGCTTTGGAACAGAGTCCAGAATTGAAGATAGTACTGCAGAACCAAGTGCCTCATCAGATCTGACAGCATGGATCAGGGCATAATGTTTTGAAAAATGTATGTATTGAAACCCATGTAGTGGCCCTACATATTTCAGATACTGGTACGTTCTTCAGTAATGCCGTAGATGTTGCCTATGATCTGGATTAATGTGCTATTACCCTTTCGGGGGACGGACCCACATCTGCAGCATCATAACAAATGATAATACATCCAGATATCCATCTTGAAAGTCTCTGAGCAGAGATCAGGGACCCCATGGATATATCCTCAAAGGAAATGAAGAGCCTAGGTGACTTCCTAACTTGCTTGTTAGAAGGCCAATGCCCTTCTAACATCCAGAGTATGTAAAGAGGACTCCTGTAGAGAACTGTGTGGCTTTGGGGGAAAACACTGGTAGGTGAATGGACTGATTAAAGTGGAACTCTGATAGAACATAAGATAAGACTTTAGGGTGTGGATGTAAAGAGATCTTGTCCTTAAAGAACACCATAAAAGGGTCATCTGCCACCAAGGCTCCAATCTCCACAACCCTATGGGCCAATGTGATAGCTACTGAAAAGGCTGTCTTCATAGATAAATGAAATAGAGAACAGGTTGGCATTCATTCAAATGGAGGTCTCATAAGGTAACTGGGTACAAGGCTGAGGCCTCAGGTCGAGGTAGGGTTTTTAATCTGTGGATAGAGATTCCCCAACCCTTAATAAGCATAGACAATACTGGATGAGCAAATATGAAGAATCCTTCTACCAAAGGATGAAAGGCTGGTACTGCAGCCAAATGGACCTAAATTGAACTAACTGATAACCCTGGATTTCTTTATATCCAGCAGACAATCCAGGATGACTGAAAGTGGTACTGAATCAGGCAGGAGGCAGTGAGAATACCACCAGTGAATCTCTTCCAATTCTGCAGGTAAGTAGTGCGGGTTCATCTCTCTACTATTAACACCTGCTGTACTTCTATAGCACAGTAGGATTCTAACGCCATGAACCATCTCTTCATCCCAGAGAACTGCTAGGTTGGGATGAAGCACCTGACTCGCATCCTGTGACAGGAGATGAGGAATGGTTGGGAGTTTGAACAATGGTTGGACACATAGATGAAGCAGGTAAAGGTACCAAGCTTGTCTCGGCCAGGTCAGCATTGTAAGGATAAGTCTGGCTCTGTCCAGTCTGATTTTGTTTGTCACCCTTACTATAAGCAATGTTGGAGGAAATGCATAGAACAGACCCTCTTCCAAGACAGAAGAAAGGCACCTCCCAGGGAATGATGGCCCAGACCCCTTAGAGCAGACCCAGATCCCTTGGGTCTACGCTTGACTTCCTTGCTGGTAGAAGGTACCAAGGCCCTATCAGAGCCATGTTTCTCCTTCATGTTCTGGAACTTTGCAGACCTGCTGGTACCAGAGGAGGAGTCCTTCAACTCAACAGCACTGAGTCGAGAGGTCACGGCTCCAGAAACTGTAGATCTCGGAGGGGACTTGGACTTTTTCAAAGCTGGCTCCTTAAGGTGAGAGTCCACATTCCTCTTTTTGGAACCCTTCCCTGAAGTCTCCAGAGTCTTCCCTTTCTTAGGGGAAGCCAGTGCCAAGGTAGGAGGGGCACTGGATCTATCTGGAGACAGACATATAAGCGGGGGACATGCCTCCTCACCTGACTCAGAAGCTGGCCGAAGGGACTGTTCCATCATTAGCAGTCTGTATTTAATCTGTTTCTCCTTGCCCTAGAGATGAGGGCCAGGCAGAAGTTGCACTTCTGGGTGATGTGGGATTCCCCCAAGCAACAGGCACACTTAGAGTGGCCGTCACTCACAGGTATAGCCTCTCAGCAGAAGATGCAATGTTTGAAACCTGGCAAGCATGCATGCCCTGACAGGAAAAAAATAAGTCTCCACAAGGGGAAAGAAGAGGACAACAGTCATCCCACTACTTATCTGACTAACTATAAGTATTAACTATAAAAACAATCATAACGACTACAGAAATATTAGAAAAGCTGAGGCACACTCAAGATGGACACTCTAGGGCTCTGTCTCAGGACGAGGCAGTTGAGAAGGAACTGAGGACGGTTTGCCTGCGCACTCTTATATAGCTTCAGGATCCAGCACGAGGCTGCATAGGGTGCATACATGGACCAATCAGGCACTGCTAACTGAAAATCTCTGATCAAGGGCTCAAGAGGCACATGCACACCTGAAGTGGAGCACCCATAGGGACAAAACTCAAAGAACCACCTGCTGTGAGCTTCAGCCAGTCACAGTCAGTTCTCTCCCCTTCAGCCCAAACTGGAGGCTGATCTTTGGCCTTGTCAGTCATGCCCTAGGTAAGCTGTGCAGCCGTGTGGCCATGCAGCAGGCTATTTAGGGCCGCACAGATCCCCTGGCCCAGCCAAACCCCTCCAGAGCTGCCGGGGGGAGAAGGCCCTCCCCCAGCCCGGCCCCACCAGAGCTGCCATGACAGGGACAGGTGCCCCTCCCCCAGTGCGGCCCAGCCCCGCAGGAGCTGCCGGGGAGAGGTGCCCCTCCCCCCCAGCCCAGGTGTTGCTGCGGGGAGAGAGAGCTGCGGAGAGTCCTCTCTCCCCATTGTAGCCATAGGGCAGCCTGCACCCCAGAGCCTGCACCCTGCAGCCAGCGCCCTCACCCCCACATCACCTCCATATTGGTGCACATAACAAAATTCCTTCCGCACATGGGTGGGAAAAATTAGAGGGAACACTAGTCACGCCCACCTTCTTATATAACAGCCATAGTTGCTCTATATCTCACCTCACAGCATCCCAGGTGTTAGGTGTGGGAGCAGAGATGGGGGACTGGGGCTGGGGAAATTTGGCCCAACTGGATCGGTGATTCTGCTACACATAGGGGCCGGTGAAGTGGCCCCCAGCTGTTCCTCCTCCTGAACTGCCCCCAAATCGTCCCCTTTGTATAAGTGGTCCCTGCAGCTTGGAGCCAAGCTGTAGGTGCGGAGTGCTATGCAAAGCTGGCACTAGCACTGCATACACTGAACCTGTTCTGGGGAATCTCCGGCAGCTTCACTCTACAGAGCTGGCAACCCGGCCTTTCCACCAGCGCTAAGTTCTTTAAGAACTTAAGAGCAAAAAGGCCTATGGACACCACCCCCAAGGGCAGCTGAAGCTAAGCACACCCCAAGTATGCCTATAGAGGTGCTAGAATGAGCTTTTTGTAGAGCCGGAAAGGGAGATCTACAGGACTGGGGATGCTGTTCTTACCCTACATGTAGCTGGAAATTAACAGCTCTGCCAGGACTTACACTCAAGCAGAACAGGACACTTTCCCCTCCCAGCCCCCTCACATCTAACCAGAAGTCTCTCTAAAACCAGAGGACTTTGCAGCCACTCTGATCAACCCCCCTTTCTGGCACCTGATCATAGAAAGTCCCTTTCCCATTAGCAATCTTCCTGCCATGCAAAGGGTTAAGTGATCAATAGCTGCAATTTCCAAGAAACTGAAACAATTTCTAGTAAGACAAGTTCATCCTCTGCCTGCTCTCTGGCTCTGCACACATGTAATTTAGCTCTGAAATACGTCCCTGGGTTCTCCTCCCCGACCAGCACCTTCCCAGGGGAGCAATGAAGAGCCCCTCTTGGTGTTCAGACCAATTGGATGGTTATCAGTGGCTATCAGCAACACCACTTTATACTGTCTGAGCTGGTATTTACATTTCAGGCCTGTTAGTGCGATCAATGCTTTGCAGAAACACTAACCCTAATCTATGGCAAGTTCATGACGTCAGAGATCTGTTGTCTCTGGCTCAGGGTTTGGCTCCCTGGCTAACAGTCAGTCCTTAAAATGCCAAAGAGCTTCTAGGCTGTGTGAGATGGAGATGCTGACACCACATTTCTAATTCCTTTCTTTTAGCACTAAGCAACTTCTTGGCACAGTTTTACTCATTTTCTTTTTATCCTTGAAGATAAGAGTTTCATCAGCGGCTCTATGCACACCTCCTACACCCCTACTTATTTGCATTACACCAACATCTAGAGACCTCAACTTATATCCCAGCCCTTTGGCACGAGATCTGCAAACACACAGTGCAAAGATCCCTGCCCCAGTAAGCTTGCTAACTAAATAACCAAGACAAAGGGTGAGGGAGAGGAGGGACTACCCCCATTTTACAGATGCGGGGAGGGGACTGAGGCACAGAGACTAAGTCACACTTGCCAAGCTCACATATAGTCTGCAGCAGAGGTGGCAATTAAGCTTAGATCTCCTCAGCTCCAGGCCAATGCCCTAACCCCAACTATCCTTCCTCCATCCAGCAGGTTCCAGATAAGTAGGGCTCCTAGCCACTTAACTCTCTGGGTGATTTAAAAACTCCTGATAGCCTGTTACATCCTATGGAAGGGAAGGAGAGCAATATCTGATTCTTAAGCATTATCCATCCCAGCTGGTTCTGTGAAGCTTGCTCCATTCCAGTTGGTGAAATCAACCTGTTGGCCACCAGGCATGCAGGAAAAGTCTCACACTACCTGAAAGAGCTGAGAAAATCTGAGAGACCTTTGCAACTCCTTGTTTTACATTTGACCTCATTAAAGATCTACTTGTATTTGTTTTAATAACTTTTCACCTCCAGGTACCCAGTCAAGTCAGTAGGGATTGAAAAACATTGGCATTTGCTGGCTGTTAGATGACCTAACCCACATGGAAATGAGTTCAGTGGGGCTCAGTGCAGCTCCCAGTGGTCAAGGATCCACAGCTCCAAAACAACCACAGCTGGTAGTAATTGACCCCTTTGCTGGCAGTCCAGGGGAAGAGGCTACGCAGCAAATGGTGCATGGAGACTGAACTCCCCATTCAGCCCCCACAGGTACCCTCTCTAGGTTGGGATTGAGGGCTGCTGATAAGGAGTAACGGGAGTTTGTGCTGCCATTAAACTTGCTGAGGGTATAAATTAGCTTTTCAGAGCCGTTAGCCTGGTTCCTCACACAAGCCCTGAATTTTCAAATGCAGGAAGAATGGCCTGGGAGAAAGGTTCTTGTGGGTAGGAGGGTTCAGAGCTCAACTGAAGAACAATAGTGAAAGGACTTTAGTGTCAAGTTTAGTGCTTAGTCATGCATCCTTCAGTTAATGTACTGTACTGGAAGCCTCTATTGTGCTAACACACTAAACTCCTCTGTATGAAATAGATTGAAGAGAGGGCAGTACGGCAGGGAAATAGGAACTTGAGGCTGTGTAGGATTGGACATGCATGTGTACAAATAAGTATAAGTGGTCTTTTGCCCTCATACAGGTTATTGACTTTTTTTTAGGGAAGTGTCCTACAAAAGTTTGTACTGTAGGGCAGGGCACCTTACTGCTAAAGAGACAAGGGTTGTGCACTGGAAAAATGGGTTTACAAAAATTACCCTATGTTTGGGGGTGCTCGCCTGCACAGTTCTGCATCCAATACACTGAACACTTGAAAATCCAGTCACTATGGAAACATGTACAGGGTAGTACATGGTAGTACTTGGCTGTACATGTACACTACCACCATTCATAGCAGTAGCCAGTAATGCCTTTTCTCTACAAGATTGCACCCCTTCTGTTCATACATAGACCTAGCCATAGCAACTCACGCTGTCATCTCTAGGCTGGACTAATACAAAACATTTTCTATCTAGCTTTGACAGTGGAGATTATATACAAACTGCAGCAGCCTGCCTACCTAGCAACAAAGGGAAAAGTGCATGTCGCATCAACGCTTTGCCTTCTAGATTACCTGCCCATCCAATTTTGGACCTGATTCTGTGTCCTAGGGCTGACCGACTCTGTGGTTTACCACAGCAGATGCAACTGGGTGGAGCTGCTGTTGCTGAGTCCAGGCTGATCCACACCTCGGTTAAGGTTTGCAACCACTGAGATTCTCAGGAGAAAGACACTGGATACTACAGGGCTTTGCCGAGGATAGCTATAGATAAGGGGAGTCCTGTGGGGATCAGCTGGATTGCCTCAAATAGGACTCAAAAGCAATTAGCATTCTGGGTATTTAATAAGTTAAACAAGCCAACAACTATAAATGAGCAGTACTAAAAAGTTTCATTCCTCCAGTAGCATATTCTTCCCTACACAGCCTATGACAGCTGCCATTTTAATGACCTGGTAGTTGGGAGAGTCCACCTAGATAACAACTTGTGTTTTATGGGCTTTTCCCATCCTGTCTGATGCCAAAGATATTACCTAGCTATCTGGGCCATCTTTTCCACTTGTTTCCCACTCCTTAGTGCTACCTGCACCCATGAAATTGTAGTTTCCCCTCCCTCTATTTATCACTCAACTGTTTTGAACCTATCTATTTTTCTAAAGTTCAACAAATGGGAGAAGGAAGAAGTAGAGATTAAAAAATTGGCCAAATACCTTTTCAATAAGAAACTGGCTCTGGAAGTTGTGATCTGCTACCACCTACTGTTGGCTTTCTCAAACTGCAGTCAGCATTCATCTCTCTGAAAAGGGACTGTACAAGCCAAAGGTGTGGCTGTTTCTCTGACTTCCATGTCAAATGTGCTCAGCTTGCAAGTGATTTTTTTTTCATAAGTGCCAGTTATAAACTCATCCTTAGATCTGAGAGTCAAGCTGGCTTCTGTCCTTCTCATGGATTGCTACCAAAATCAGCTCTCAGTAAAACCAATACAACCTAAACTCATCCAATTAAGCTCCTAATGATACCTGTCCTAACCTGGCTACTGCCTTTACTGGGTTTGTTCAAGAATGACTGTCTGGCCTGATAACTGGTACTTAGTAGTAACAATATTGAGAAGGAACAGCTGCAAGCTCACTTGCACAGCTGAGCTGGATCTGAAGAGTTGACAGCAGTAAAGTGGCATTTAAAAAAACTTGATTTTAGTCACTAAAGAAAGCAGCTCAGACATCAATACACAAAGGAGAACATCTGCAATGTAAGGAGATTAAAATTTTCCATTTTCAGAGCAGAACCACACTTTCAGATCAGAATGGATTTTTGTGGATGTGTGGGACAGGCGGCAAACCTGCTTCATTTTTAGAGTGGGGGAATTCCCCACAAGCCAGGCACTGTGCTGATTGATGACAAAACAGCCTCTAATAAATTAGATGAAGAGCCTGCTAATTAAAATACCAATAGTACACTGTAGTAATGTCCCCTCCCCCAAACAATATAATCATCAGCACTTCTTTAGTGCTAGATCTTCAAAATACTGTTTGGAAACATCTGATCCTCACTGAAAGGGGAATCATTGATCTCACTTAACAGAGTGGAATCAGAGAGCTTTGTTTCTAGTAAACAGGATCCTCCAAGCATAGCATTGAAATGATGGCAACTTCTACACCTTTGTAAGTGGCCAGAATGATACTGCTCTGCTAGCTGCTCTCTGCCAGCTGACTAATCGTAGACTGCCTCTGCTATTACAAAATGCCAGGTTTAAACAATGAGGACCTATGTAGCAAGAAGGTAGAACCATCAAGTCATGATCTGGTTTAGGGAGTCTAAGACACTTTCACAAGAAAGATGCAATCAGCTTGACAGCCTTTTTATGTCCAGGTGCAACAGGGTGTCTGCCACCTTCCTCCTCCACAATTGATCATTAGTTATTTGACTGGTGTGATGAAATTTATGCACCCTGGAGCTAATCTTGTTCCCCTCAGGTGCATCTCCTGATTCACTGCTTCCTTTCTGCTGACTCCTCCTATCTCTCCCATTCTCATCATTGAACTCAAGGCCTTAGCTTTCTCTCAGGGTTCAGAAATATTCCCCCTTTCAAAAAGGGTCAGGCTGGTGTTATTTTAAAATTCTTTATCTCCCACCTCAGCTTCCTGCAGGCCTGTCTCCCTTCAGGCAGAAGTGCTTGGAGGAAGTCTCCATGCTGCCAGTCCTTCCCTTCTTGGTCTTGCATCTCCAGTTGCTGGCACAGGATAAACATGTACTGTCTGCACTGACCCATTAGACAGAGGAGTAGAGAAGATCCTGGTGTTTCATTAGTCAGGGGGCATATAGAAATAACAGAGCAGAGTTCAGCTGCTTTGATTTTGGCAATGCACTAAAACACTTTTTTTGGTTTAAGAATACATGTAAACTAATCTGCCATGAACAGATTATGTAAAGTTCCCATAAGGATGGTGAATGTCGTGGCCAGGAACAAGGGCACAAAATGGAGTTAAGGTACAGCAGTGTATCCTGAAATTAAAGGAATATTCTAGTGGTTTTTTTTAAATAAAATAAGCCAATTAGAATCTGCAGGCAATCTGGTTAATATACTGGGCACTTGTGTAACAGGGCATGGCTACAGAACTAATGGAAACTGCATCACCTTAAATCCATCTGCCTGAGCTTTTCATTTTCGCGCATGCCTCTTCCTGGGACTGGCTGAAGAATGGGCCACAGCTGTGCCTGCTTCCCCATCAATTTGTCACAGCCACCGTTAATCTCCGGGAAGTGATTTGCATTTCAATTGCTATTGCTTTGACTGAATTTCTCCTCCAATTAGCTTCATATTATTTCTACCATTGGCAATCCTTTTTTATAGTAGGCTATCAATACAGTGAAGGTCTTATGCAGAAATACTAACAGCACCTTCTATTGCTTTAGGGTCATTTAACATCTAACTTCAGTGGGTAGTGAGGGAGCTATAACATCCTTTATTTTTACAGGAAACATCTCTTCAAATACAGCTTTGGTGATGCAGGAGCATAATACGCTTAATCACCCTCCCTTCAGCACCAATGATGTTTCTGCTAAGACTCTGTGTTGCACAGAGCCTGCTTCAAGCCAGCATTATCAGTCTCTGTAACCAAACTTATTTAAAACACAGTGCTATGAATCAAGCAGGCAAAGCAACTGAATTTCACAGACCTCTCAAGATCCCTGGCTCAAAACCTCCTGCAGCCTCCAATCCACAGGCCGACTTCCCCCCCCACCCCCCAGACCTCCGACCCCCCCCCCCCAGGCCTCTGCAGGGGAGCGAAAAACCTCCTCCCTCCCCCAAATAATTCCCTGGGAAGATTCTTCCCCGACCCCAGCAATGGCGAGCAGCTGAACCCTGCAAAAAACCCAGACTCTCCAAACCACATGAAACCAAGATACTACCATCAATTTAATTGACCTATTGTATTATGACCCAAGCATTCCTATTGACCTATCCTATCACCCTATCCCATCATCTCATCATCCCAATTAAGCTTAATCTTTTAATCTTAAAGTCACCTGCCGTTCTCCCCTGCTGTTTCCTTCATGCACTTGTCTCCGTGATGGTCCCTACCTTCGCTTCTTCCATAAATTTCTTTCCTGACTGACTGACAGTTTATATCTTGTTGTCCCCACATTCACATCAGCTTAGAGCTGGAAATTTTTCTCCTAATCTGGTATTTCTCTCCCCTATATATCATTTAAAAAGTGTAATCATATCTCTCTCTCTCTTCTTTTAGTTCTACAAAAAACAAAACAAACCTCCTTCCTCCTAAACATGCGAGAAGGCCAGGCCTTCCACATCCATCATTCTTGGCTTTCTTACTTGTGCCCGTTTGAATTCATCCTTCTTAAACATTTAAAGACCAACCAAAACTGCACACAATAAATGAGGTCTCAACTCCTTAATTTATATAACACACCTCCTAGCCTCCTTATCCCTACTAGAAATACTATACCCTAATGCAAGACCACCCTATTTTTTTTTTTCCACATCACACCATCATTTACCTACTCATAGTCATCCTCATCCATCACTCCTAGGTCCTTCTCCTCCTCTCCCTCTTTCCAACTGGTGTGTCCTCAGCTTATAACTAAAGTTCTTGTTAGACATCCCAAATGCATATAACTTTACACTCTCACTATTGAATTTCATCCTGTTACTAATACTCCAGTTTACAAGGTCATCTAAATCTCCCTGGAGAATATCCCGATCCTCTTCCGAATTGGCAATACCCCCCAACTTGGTGTCATCCGCAAACTTTATCAGCCCACTCCTACTCTTGGTTCCCACAAAGCAACTAGTGATTTTAGTAGCCTCACCCTGTGGGTGAAAGCCCTTTAAAGGGGACTGATTTTCAGACAGGTGGGAGCATTGTACTCGGTTCTTTTCTGTTAAGCTGTCTGTTTGGATACCAAGATATTAAGGCAGCTAGTATCATTAGTCACCCTTGGCCCAAATCTTCAGAATCAAGTGCGTCTGTTCTGACAGGGTGCTGCCTCTAGCACTGTTAGTACAGCGGAAACTTAAGTAATTTTTTGACTGGGATTTCTTACACAGACCTATTCCACTTGTTCAACTGAAGATGCAACTGGTTACATGTTGTGACACCACTTTCAAATCTCTGTGCTCCTAACTTTGCATGAGTCACAAAGGCCTTGCTGGGTACAAGGACTCAAATGATTAAGAATCAAATTATTTTGCAACAGGAAGAAACATTGGCCACGTAGCAGTGTCAGCCTCTGGAGCACAGAGTTCAAGTGCACCTGGTATTCCCGGAAATGCCAAATTAATTGGATGCTCTGCGTGGCTACATCCCAATGCAGATAGGCATGCTACAATCACGACAGAATGGCAATAATCACTAGCTAGCTAGTTGGATGTGTGGGAAGGGATACGTTCTCAAGCCTTCTTGATTCAATTATTTTATTTCTCTAGAGAATGTTTCCGGAGGACAGAGCAACATGGAAAGTTTACAAGTCTTTGTATTCAGCTCGCTCTCTCTTTCCTTTTAAGAGGAAAAAACTACATTGGATCTTTTTATTTAGTGCTTTTGGTGTTCTTCCCACAGTACAGTACACAGACACTCCCTGCCCCAAAGAGCTTACAATCTAAGAGAAAGATACAGAGAAGATGGGTTGCACTGGGAAATCCAGGAGGGGCGGGGGGATGACTGACAGTTTGTCATACTACCAGTGCCACACACTGAGGCTAACATATCTTATTTTCTGCGCTGGCGATGAGGACCTAGACACTGCACAGATCACACACTTCACATGACAGAACAAGCTTTGTGGGAGGCAGCAATGTAAATGAAGTTTTCAGAAATGATGTGCAAGGCAGCCCTATGGCAAGAAGACATTTATTCTATGTAGAAAGTTTCACTTATTTACACACTTCTTAGAAATGGAAATAAAATTATATAGTTAACATGTTCCAAAGAAGCACATCAACCAAACCAATGTCCTTACAAAAATAAAACTTTCAAACCACGTTTCTAAAATAAATATCATCAAAAGGGTAAGAAAAATAAATACACATGTACCCAAACAACTGTGCTTAAACACAAAGGGGTAATGTTCTTTATGAAAAAGACAGCCATGGGGTCTCAGTTAAACCACTAGCTGCTGAAAATACCCCTGTCCCACTGGCATAAGAGGAGGAGAGTCCTCAACAGCAAAGAGCAGATTGTTTTAATAAAAATATATAAAGGACTATGTTCCTGATCGAGGGAAGTACAGAGCATTTTAATCTTTGCTGAATCTTGCTAAAAGCAGCATTCCTATGAGGTTTCCCTTCTGAAATCTCATGAGGGTTCTAAGTGTTAAGAGAGGCTGGCACATTTATTTTTACTCCGAAAATAAAGCTAAGCCCCATCTGTGAGTCTACATAAATCCTGTTCCACAACAGAACATGTGCAAACATCTCACGGTTGATCAAAATGTAGCCCCCTCCTAAACGGCTGAGCAACAGCAAACCCAAAGAGATTTCCCCACTGCTGAATAGTGCTTTTCAAGTATGGAAACCATTAATTTCAAATACAGCACTATCTACAGAACAATTGTTACAGGATAGGGAAAGCTTGACTCACAGAGAGGAGGATTCTGCAGCTTCAGGGCAACATCATACCAATTAGGCACAGTTAAACACAGTATCAAGGTTTCCATGGCAGCCCCTTACATTTTAAGGGCCAACTCATTGTCCTCCATCTACCCACTTTCAGCAGTCTCAGGATGGCCAGCAATATTCACAGTGCTCCAAGAAATGGGAAGCAGGGCATCCTGAACCCTGGTCCTCTCTCTCAAAGGGTGCTGTACCATGCTAAGCATTTGGTTTCTTTCCTGGAGGTTTTGAGTCTTTGTGGTCCTGTGTCCCCCCCTCCCCCTTTATATTCTGATCATTTGTCTACCTATTAAAAAGAGCAACATATCCAGGTTACAGAGAGTGGTCAATTAGGCCAAGGAATAATATGTCCACAACGCAAGCTCTACTTAGGTTTACAATGTATTGGTCATGCATAAACCCCTACAGGATCCTGGCAGGCATTTAAACATTTAATTGATGTGGGGTCAGGTTGCTAAATGAACGGACTGCTGAATGGACTGTAGCCAGCTTTGAATTAGTGGTGGGTTTTGCATCTGATGTCACAAGGCTCAACAGGCACACCAAATCAGTGGTCATCTACTTTAACTCTCTTTGCTTTCAAGGAAAGATGCTGCAAGAGAAAGAAAAAAAAGTGCTTAATACATATGGCACAATCTCATAAAAATCCAAGTACAGTGTATTGAATCAGTCTCCATATCTGTAGCTCAGAATACTTTATAAAATCAACATAAATCCTGTTTTTGTGGTTGTGGGTTTTGTTTGTTTGTTTTGGGGGGGGGGGGTTGGTAAAATGCATCAAATCTTAATGCTCCTCTGGAAATAAATGCAGAAACTCCAAAAGCCAAATTTTCCCTAAGGTATTTAACTGGTCCTAGTGCACACATTAATACTTAAACAATTTGCAAGAGGAAGCAACTCGTCAGTGTCTACTAATGCAGATTTTCTATGCACAAAATAGTATTTACCTCTACCTACCTGCCTGATCGTGCAATTACCAGATGTGTGCATGCAAAATGATATATTTACTAATGCTGCAGCTGCAGTTCTGTTGGCCCTTTGAATATTTCACCCTTAAAATCTAATAGGAAAGAAAAAAGTGCCATGGAGAAAGTGCATACCGAAGGGGACCCAAGAAAGGGTACAATCCCTCAAAGGTACATTCACTTTAAGGAGTGAAGCATATGTGATTACTGCTCATGCTTGTGACCAAACCACAGGAACCGAAAATATAAAAATAAAAACAATTAGCTTTTTGATCAGGGATAATTTGTTTTAGATCTAGTGATTGAAGGTATCAAGGTTCCAATGTTTCTGGGGCCTGGTCTACACTAGGGTGTGGGAGGATCGATCTAAGTTATGCAACTTCAGCTACGTGAATAACGTAGCTGAAGTCGACGTACTTAGCCCTACTTACTGTGGTGTCTTCACTACGGTAAGTCGACTGCTGCCGCTCCCCCGTTGACTCTGCCTGCGCCTCTCACCGAGTTGGAGTACAGGAGTCGACAGGAGAGTGCTCGGGGATCGATTTATCGTGTCTAGACTAGACGTGATAAATCAATCCCCACTGGATCGATCGCTGCCCGCCGATCCGGCTGGGAGTGAAGACATACCCTTAAACTTCTTAGTGCGCCACAGAGATTTCTCTGCTAAGCACTCCCAGTCGATGATATCTTGACCTAAGTGGTTTCAACATGAGACAACTTTACAGATGTTTGGGTGATTTATTTTTGTTTGCCTGCAGTACTCAAATACCACTGCTTCTGCAAGCATCCAGTCATATGTTTTATGGTGCACCAAGGATAACACCGAGGTTCTGGTACCTTTAGTCCATGAAAGAGAAAGCAGCAGAGTTATTTATAAATTAACATCTGCCATTTGTGTGTCTTAAAAAGCACCTAAGACACTTCAGCAAGATATTGCATTAGTGAGCTTTCCCAACGCCTCTTTGAAAGACGTTCTTCCCTGTACCCTTGTGGACTCTTCTATCATCACCAGTGGGGGAAATTTTTTTATTCCTTAAAAATGAGGAAAGTTTAACGTATTCTTCAAACATCTATAGTTAACTGTATGTTAATATATGCAGCCAACAAAAACTCTTTCATATGGGAATGTCGCAGTTCATATTCACGTGTCATTGTGTGGGATCAAACTAGCTGCAAATAGCTTGTACAATCACACTTATGTGAGACTAGCATCAATGCAGAGATCACCTAAGTGGGTTTATATTAGTGTCATGCAAACAGCATGTTTCATGATTAACAGAAGAGAAGACCCCACAGGGGACTTAGGAGCACTTAATTTTTTTTTTTTAAACCCTCCATGAATTTGCCCAATCTTAACTCACAAACCTCCTCTCTATACCCCTCACTGCTTACCTAGTGTTGTCCACCACCCTGTCCTTTCACTTGGTCTTTCCCCTGCAGCTCCTGTTTGTCTTACAGAACACAGGCAGGGCCATAACAAGGCTTCCCGCCACACCCCAAATAACTAATGTATTTTTTCCTTGCCTATTGCCTGTAATTTCTCACTTCCTTTGCTACTAACTCTGTATTAACTAAACACTGGGTTTTGAGATTAGGTTTATGATTACACTGTCCCCCCGTAGGTGAGAGCAGCGGTGTGCACCAAAGTGCTGTGCTGTAATTTCCCCGTGTGAATACTGCAGGTGCCAATTAAAAGGTTCCTGGTTTGCACTAACGTAATCCTCTTCACACAGGTCTACATTAATGCGAACTAGAAACCCCTTTTAGTTGGCGCTCGCAGTGTCCACACGGAGAAGTTACAGCACAGCACTTTGGTGCTCACACTATTCAGACTCCCATAGTCCCAATTTAAGGGCAGTGTAGACACGCCCTTAGTGAAATATGCTATAACAAAATTAAGTAGTTCATTTATTCTGATTTTTACCCCAAAAAGGCAAAGTGAAACTAAACCAAGGCTCTAGGCACCACAGATCGAATATAAAACAATGTTTATCTTTTATACATTCAGCAAATTCACCTAAGTCTTGGGGCAAAAGGGGAAAGGCAAGCAGAAAAACAACAAAACCTTTCCCTCCCTAGGATGAAAATGATTCTTAGGGCATGTGGCAAAGCTGAACAGATTTGATCTCTTTCAGACCAAACAAGAGGGTGATGGTAGTGGAGTGAAGTCTCTATTAAACCAAAGGAGCTTTTAGATCAAGCATTTTCAATCTTCATAATGGTGGCAATATCGCACAGGGAGAGAGATGGTCACTCCAGATAGGCAGGTCCTAAGCCATCGGTATAGTGTAAAACACCAACTCTTCCAAATTAATCATAATCCATGTAAAGATCTGAGCCACAAGGATTCCAGAGGCAGATTTGGTACAGTGGGAATGTTGGCTCATTTCCTTCTAATGCCATGCTTGAGGCACGTGTACTGAACAGCAGCAACAGAAGCCCAAGGCCTGCCTTGCAGTGTCATTACCACCTCAGCCAAGAGAATGATGGAATACCCAGTAGAGACCCTTCAATCTAGGAATCATTCTGGGCAAGTTCTATGGCCTGTGTTATACAAGAGGTCAGGCTACATGATCACAATGGTTCCTTCTGGCCTTGAAATCTACAAATCACCTGAGAAGTCCATTTATAGCATGATAAGCATCCTATATAACAGATGAATTATCCAAGTTTCACATTTTAGAAAATCTCTGAAATCACTTACATGGACAGAATGCCAATGCTCTGCCGTATTCACATTGCTATGTCTTGCTAAGAAATGAACTCACAAGTTCATGTAATAATAAGAAGCTCTCATAGGCATATCAAATCTTTAAGAGGATAAACTTCCCTAAAACTCCTTCAGTGTCGCCAAGAAATATGGACAATAGGGATCAGATTTTCAAGAGGTCAAGTTCACAAATATGCATGCAAAACTATGTGCAAAATTAGTGTGCACAACCCCCCCCCCCAAAAAAAACAAAAAAACCACCACACACACATGGCTATTTAGCTACATTTCCACATCCAATTCTCTTATTTGCATGTGCAACTATGGAATTTGCTCAGGTAAATTAGGCACGTAATTTTCACTTGATCTTTTGAAAAATCATGTCTGAAGTTTTTATTACAGTATTGTCCTGCATTTGAGCATCACAATACCAGATCTCATTCTAACACAGACTAACAGGTTTCCGTTCTGGATCCCTCCACATCGGAAGAGGCTTGTTCCACAAGTGGAGCTGCATATTCCTATTCCATGCAGATTGCTCCTGCACAGATGGTAGTGGCTAGCTTGAATAGAGCCTCACAATAATACTGCTCTTTGTGTGCCCATTTTATGCCCACCCTGAAAAGTATCAGAATTTGGCTCTTTGCCACTGATACTCCCACATCATTGTTTTGCTGGAATGTTGCCCATCAGAATTGCTTTATGAAGATTCACACAGAATCTCATGATGCATGTGGAATGAGGCTGTTTGGCATTGCTTTATAGTAAGTACCTCTCAAATTCCACTAAGGTTAGGACTGAGTAATTAGTCTTCCTCCCTGAATGATCACACACGTGACACCCATTTGGTCACCCCTACTGTTCAGTGTTTATGTACAGTCTGCTATTGCAGAGACTAGCTTCAGTGTCACAAGCACAGGGATAATATTCCACTCTACATCGAGACTGCTCTGACAGTGCCTAATGAAGGTGGGTAGATGAATGAGAGCAAAGTCTAAACAAGACGAGGTGCTGAAAGTTGGCAGGAATAAGTGGCAGCTACTGAAGATGTACATCTATGCTCTTTGTGGATATGACTCATGACATTTAGGGGCCATACTCAATCTGTCACTGCTCCTGTCTTCCCAGATAGCAAGAACTTGTAGGGCCTTTATTCATGCAGGATCAGTCAAGAGACTGCAGCATCTCCTCTGAGAGAGACCTTGCCACAGTGATTGATACATACCCATCATTCACAAGCTACATTACAGCAACAAGCTCTGCTTAGGGCTACCCTTGAAGAGGATTCAGAAGTTTTAGCTGGAACACAATGTAGCAGCTTGCCTCTGAGATGCTACAAGGCTATTGTGCCAATGCCTCATGTTCTGCATTAGTTACCTGTTTGCTTTTGGATACTATTCAAGGATGTGCCATTGGTCTAGGACCCTATTACCTAAGAAGTCACCTCTTTCCCTGTTCCCCATTGAAGCAGTTATCTGCTGGATGCTCTTGCTGTTCAGAACTGGTGGCAGGGCTCTCTCTGCTGAGTGTTCCTGCCTGTGGCACTTACTCCTTTCAGGGGGCTAGGGCCAGAGTTTGGCTACTTTCAGGCCCAGAGCAAAGCTTTTGTTTTTTTAAATAGGCTTTTAGCTAGAGGGATAGCATCAACTGGAAAAAATAAGAAACATCTGTCTGAAAATGTGGTGCCTGCTGTCATTATTGGTACCTGCCAACGTGGCTCATTTTTCTATTATTTCACTTTGTGCATTTGAGCCACTTTGTGTACAGGGAAGCAAAACAATTACCCTTTTTAATAAATAAGGGATGTACTATTTCAAAGGTCACAGAGAAAGAACAAGCCACTACTCCTCATTCAGGTCCTGTGGCTCTAATCAACTTCCAATTTAACTGCTTGAAGCCTAATTTTTGCTATTTAATTGTTATGGTGCCTTGGGGCCGCAGGAATACATGTTATATAACTATCCATCCAGCTACCTCACATCTTGAACCAATCTCTCTAATGTAAGGTGCTAAGTACACAAATGAACTTGTATTAAGTTTATCCATAGAAGGACACTTCTTTTCATGACTCCAAATTTTAACCTCTAATTTATTTTCCTAAGTAACAGAGCAATTATCATTTATTTGCTTGAAATAATAGTGTTGGGTACTGCCAAGAAAGACTTTTCAAGGCACATGACGATTCGGGCCATCTCAAGTTTACACTTACCTACAGCAAGTCAACAGAACTGCTGAGAGAAGTGCTATTGAACACATATCTCTGAGGATAGACTAGTTCTGTGCTGAATTTCCAAATGGACTTCAAATAGACAAATGCAATTCTGAGCTAGCGTCTAGACACGCTGTACTCCTGTATGGCAAACAGAGCTCTTGCAAGGGTAATGCAAAGCAGAGTTTTATATATTAAATCCCCTTAAATGAGTTACACCCCAATTTGTTTCTATTCCCATCAAACAAAAGAAAAATACTGCAAAAAAAAACAAAAAACCTTTAAATACAAGAGCTGTCAATACAGCAATGATACCATTTGGTGTCTATGTCGAGTCCGTACCGTTCCTTCTTGGTAAAAGTGAGGTGCCAGTTCCAATAGCCAAGTGGATTCAATAGCAGTCACATCTCTCATGTAGTACCTGGAGGTCTGTATGACTTCATTGTAGACTACCCTGAAAACACAGATAGAGAAAAAATGAGACCATGTTATATAGCAGAGAGGGACTTGTTCTGACCGTCTGAACATTCCACACTATAGAGATTACAGAGTTATTTCACGTAGAAGATGCTATTGGGTAGTCTCTGCTGTGCGGGAGGAGCGTCAATTATAAAATGCCCTCCGACCCACGCCCACCAAGGTGCTCAGAGTATTGTATAGCAGGGCAATAAAAAGATTTTTAAAACTCCACTAAAAAAATATCTCCACAAAACCATCTGGAAGAACAGACCGAGGGGAGGGAGTAACAAGAAGAAAAGAGAGGGGAACTTGTAATTATGGGGCCAAGAGCTCTCATACTAAACACCTCTAAAGGGGAGATTTTAGGTGTTGTGGGTGGAGTGTGACTGAGAAGGATGTCGAGGGTTGAGTGCAAAATTCTAGGCCCATCAGAGTTTAGTAACGCTCCACAACCTAATATGACGGTGGGATCCCTGACTGCAGGCACTAGTCAGGAAGAGTGTGTTTTGAATAATGCCAGGACATACACTGCTTTGAGCTTTAGAAAGCAAGCACGCCAGTTTAGAAATAATCTGCTACATCCTAGGCAGCCATTGCCAAGAATGCAGGAAAGTTCTCTCTAAGGCCTGTTACAATGACCCTCCACAGGGACTAGAGCATCTCCAGTCCCACACCCTGCTCTCTCACTCATCCAGTTCATAACCTCACCACACGGAGCCATCTTCCATACACAGGAAAAAAAGACAAAGCAATCGCCACGCTGCTTAGAGGGGGCAACTCTTTTGAGAACAGAGGGTTAGTGAATGGAAGCAAGAGGAAAGTTCTCACTCTTCCCTTCTTCCCCAAGACAACCACTGACCCATTCGAATGCATCTAAAATTTGAGGAAAACCAAATTAAAACAAGAAGTGAGACGTCACTATACTCACAGTTGATAGACAAAACACAGAGCAAAATACTACCTTCTTCCCTTACTAACAACAAAGAGCAAAACCAAATCAACCAAGCGAACACTGTCCATAGCCCAGTATATTGATTCACACATGAACACGCCCTAAAAGCACAACTAAACAAGTGGAGGTGGAGGAGGTAAGTTCTAATAGAACCAGCACAGTTAAGACTGAGTGATCTGAATTCTATCTCCATCTTGAGCATCAACAGAATTGATTGCTAAGTTCCAATCAGCTACACCGGTGCAAACGCTGTGCACAGGTGTCACTGAGGATACTATTCAAAGACAATCAAGTTGCACAGGTGTCACTGAGAGCCTAATTTAGCCTGCAAAGTTTTTCTCACTGGTGATTATGCACAAGGTTGCAAGAACCTAGCTCGACTCCAGGAGCCCAGGCTGCAGTTGCTAGGCTGCCAATTAGAAAAACATTTTCATTTGTTTACTGAGCACTTTTGATATGGAAATCAATGACACACAAACATGTAATATCCCAAGAGGACATGTGACTAGAATCACATTTTAAAACCCACTTCTTCCACAAATCTGTTTATACTGTCACACCTTCCTTTTCCTGAAGTATTTTGTCTCTTCCATTTTAGATCGCAAACTTCCTGGAGGAGGAACAGTGTCCCGGTGTGCCATGTACATTTACTGCACTATATAAGTGTGTAATAAAAGTAACTACTACCTTGTATCGTTCAAATTTGTCTTTTTAAATGGGATGGCCTCATTAGCCTCCACATTAATATCAACATCACTGAACTAAGATAGTCAAGGGACCTCCTCAGAGAGCAATTCCTGTGAGTGATTTTACCTGCAGCACAAGGCTCTGGATTCTGGTATTTTTTAGGAAGGGGCCACCTGCCTCCCCTCTCTCGTCTTCACAGCTCTTAATACTTTTTAGTACCACGTTAATGCCACTTTTCCATATGCTCCTCACCTCGCAGTTTTATTTGGATGTTGCCTAAAGACTATTGCAGAGGAAGCCTCCTTTGAACTTACATTCCGGAAATCAGGATCTTCCAGGTGTGTTGTTACACTGATGCAGAACGGAGTTATTAATGGGAATCTCCTAACAATGCCTGATGTGGTGTGCCTCCTGATCTAGGCAGACAAATGAAACCAGCTCTAGCTTACCAGCGAGGAGGTTTCTCTGCATACAGCACTGAGGTGGGATGGATGTGCAGTTCCTGGTCATCACGGATAGTCCTTGAAGAGAGGGTATTATTTCAGATTTAGCAATTGCAAATTTATTCTTAAAATTTATTTACTGGTGACCTTTCAGCCCCAGTCAAAATGCTAATAAATTTGAGTACTGAAAGGTACTGGAGCAAAGTAAAGAGGTGCAAAGCTAATGCACTGGCCTTTCAGTTGCAGAGATCAGGCCCAAATTCTGGCCAAGACACCAGTGAAAAAGTTTGGAGTTATCATTCTATGGGTTTGTCTACAGGAGGAGTTATTCCTGATTGATTAACTCCATTTATAGACATTCTTATTCCAAAATAAGAATATCAACAAATGGAGTTCATCAGGAATAATTAATTCACTTTAAATTCATACCCTACATCATTCCAAAATACTTTTCATGTGTAGATAAACCCTAACACTGAATGGTTTTCTGCCCAAATCACAAGAACAAGGTCCTGAAGGCTTGGATTAAGGTGCATTGGAGGTGCTATGGAATTGAAGCATTTATAGTTCCTGCTCACATTAGCACATTAGTTAGTAACTATTAAAAATTCCCCTCTATCAACCTTACTAACTGTCATCATTTAACCAACAAGAGAGGTGATAAACAAGCAAACAGCATTTGGAAACTGTTACATGCGACACTGCAAGACCTCATTAATTTAATGAACCAACAAAACTTTTCTTGCTAGTCTATCTAGAGAAGCATCTATTTGTTGACTATCCAGATCTGTCAATTCATAGAAGCATGCTAAATAAAAGGACAGTTCTAAGGAATTATATAGATCTACATACATATTTTACCTGTAAGCTCCAGTGGAGTGGCATTTAGCTGCATTAGCAAAGAATCCAGAAACTATACACCTCAGAACAGGATCTGGGTCACCTAAAGAATGGAATTGACATGTTATTCTGCAAAATGTATTTGATAAACTAAGAGCTGATGCAATGACAAAAAAATCCCCTAAATACTGCTCTGTCATCAAAAGCAAGAGACTCAGGATTCTTTATTTCCCTCTCTCCGGTTTCACAATAAATCTCAATTACTATGTAAAAAACAAAGGTGCCAGAGTACCTCCCATGGAGATAGTACCAATCGTAGCTATCTCACAGGGTACTATGAGGATTAAGTGGTTGCAGAGTGATTTTTAGAGATGCTGAGCACTTGCAACTCCAACTGAAATCAACAGGAGCTAGGGGTGTTCAGCACAACTGAAAATCAGCTCCAAAATGTTTATACAATGCCTTGATCGTAATGAGAGATTTTCAAAGGTATAAATGGTGGGTGCGTGAAAATCTCCCATTAGGTTTTATCTATGAAGTTATTCTTAATTACCACTACACAACACTGCTGCTATCAATTAAGGCACCAAGGTTTGAAGAAATTCTAATTGTAAAAATGGGCTCAAGTGCTGCTCTGGAAAAGTATATTTTGAAATCCCAGTTTTATTTAACATACATTATTTTTAGGCTGACAAGACAACAGTATTTCTTGAATGTAATAAGAAAATAAACTGACAGTTGGGCGACTCAATATTCAGATAAACTCCAACAGGTATGACACAAAAATCCTCGTTCAGTGGCTCCTACCTTCACTGGATTTCTTTGGTACTTTAAATTTGACAAGAAGCTTTTTCAGCTGCTCCCTCACAGTGGTTGCTCTGACAAGCCCTTTGTAGTTTAGAAAGTGTTCCTGACACCACTGAGAACTCTTGCTGTGCTGTATAGCAACAACAATACAAGAACAGTTACAAATGCCACAGTAAATCTCCCTACTGCAAAGTGTAGTCTAGTTCTGTTCCCCAACCACTGTGCTGTGTTCTGGTATTTACCGATTTGCAGTGGGAAGTAAACTGCAGCCAGTATGCATATGAACTGCCACTGCTTGCACACTGTATGTCAAATAGAAATAATGGCTTCCAGTTCATAAACTCATTTCCAGCACTTATTTCCTAATATATTTGACTCATTTCTTGGGATGTGGTGGGGGAGAACAGTGTCAGCTATTTCATACTATCACATAAAAGTGTTTCATCTCAGTATAAATTAAATCTGAGTCTTTTTTTTTTTTTGGCCCAAAGACATAAGTAGACATCTCTGTACTTTGTTTTCCAACATGCACAAAGATAATCAGTTCAAAATACATTTAAGGCCTGGTCTACACACAGTTTTTGTACCAGTGTAACAACTTCGGTTAGGGTAGAGCTCCTAGTGCAGACACAGTTATATACGTGCCTTACATTAGTATAGCTTATTACCTTTCCCTACACATGTACTATCCTGGTATAGTTAAGGATGTACAACCTGAGTATTTAGACAAGCACTAAGATTTCAATTAAACCTCACCGATCACCAAGCACTTTAAGCCATTGACAAGACTTTATATGATGATTAGGGATGGGATTTTCAAAAGGAGCCTGCAGGAGTCAGGTGCCCAACTTTCATTGAAATTCAAAACTATCAACAGACAATAAATGAGAACATGAATTTCCCATGTTCCTTTGAATGTCCCAGGATAACTGAAGATATGGAGGTTACAGTTAAGGGCCTGTGCCTTACACAGCCACAGACTTTACGTCTTGCCAACGCAGTGGGATTATGTGAGCATCTGTGACAAATGTAGCCGTTAATTAATTAAACAAAAAGGTATATTAGACACTTGGGTCCATAGCTTACATAGGCTCAAGCTTCTAGGATTTTTACAGCAGGTCTACACTAATGCTTAAGTCGATCTAACTTACATTGCTCAGCAGTGTGAAAGACACACACCCCCGAGTGACAAGTTACAGCGACCTAGGTGCTGTCCACACTGGTGCTGTGTCGGGGGAGATGCTCTCCTTCTGACATCACCTCTGCAAAAGTCAGAAGCTAAGTAATTATGCCGATAGGAGAGAACTCCCCTGTCAGCACAGAGCATCTTCACCAGACACACTGCAGCTGCACTGAAGTAGGGTTTCTAGTGTAGACCTGCCCTTAGTTTTGAGCATCAGGCATTAAAACCACTGGAACCCACCCTCTCCCCTTCCTCATCCTCAGGAATCCACATGCACTCTAACCTGCTTACTTTAATAAAAGCTTCATAAACATTAAGCATAGTGAGATGATCTCCCTCTTCCACAGCAAATTTTCTGTGTTTCCTGATCTGGAAAAAAGGGAAGAAATGTATTTTTATATATAAATTAGTTTTTTTCAAAGGTCGCTCCTGCTGCCCTCAGTTCTTACTGTCTTGAGTATTTAGTGACCTTTAACTCTTATCATGTAACACCTCTCCCTTAACTGATATGCATGTTTCGCTATCCAACATACTATATTTTCAAGGCAGAGCTCTAAAACTGAAATTAAAACTCATTTGCACAAAGGAAATGGGATTTACTTACTGTATGTAAGGTTAGACTCAGGAGGATTTCTACCTCTGAATTAACCATTTCATATTAAATAATTTTATCAGCCTGAAAATAAATTTACTTTTTTCTCTCAAAGGGAAGCTCAAAACGGACAATCTTCCTTTCCATGCACCCCAAAACAGACCAATACCAACTTATGATCCTAACATTTCCAAACACTTTCCTAACCTTCTGTAGTACAAGGCCTCCATCATTAGCCAAGGACTGTCTGCAGGTTTCACTACCATGCAGCTTCCCCTTTCTCCATTACCGAGCAATACTGGCACGGACAGAAAACTCACTTCCACTCTAGCATGTCAGACTTTGCATGTCCCTATCGGATATTAATAGCAGAGTTGGCAGACACTCAAAGATGTTGATTAAGTGAAGAAAATTATGACACCGAACTTACAGCCTGAGCCTTTTGGTTTGGAGGGAACATAAAGATGTTCTGAATCTGCATCATGGCAGCAATGCTCAAGATCTCCTGGGAGCAGCCAAAGTTTCCTGTAAAATAAGTGGTGAAAGAAAATAAAGTTTCTTGCTTCCAAGATTATGAAACATAAATAATATCATAAAAAAGGAAGGAGAAATTTACTCTTAGATTTTCCAGAAGAAAGTATTTTACAGCAACGATGGGGGGAAAAAACCCTTATTTCATTGCAAAGGAGGTCTTTGCTGATAAAAAAGCCCCTTTTTGTAACATATGATGGGGAGTTGGAGGGGGGACATTTAGGAATTTCTCAGCAGTGGATCATTCAGTCCCTGCAGCAGCAATCAGGTACATGCAATCAGCTCTGCCATCGCATCTGCATGTTGTCATACACAGACCTTAGAATCAAGGACTAGGAAATGCCTGTTACGTTTTTGTCTGCACTTAGAGTACAGAAATAAAGAATATGTATGATTTTTTACATATTTAAGAGAGACCTTTGTTACAAAGTATGCTTGTATGTACTGGGGCATACATTAAAAACAACTTTTCTTAAAAAGGTTTGTTCCTTCTTTTCCTTTAAAAGAGAACTTGGCAAATTATGAAGCTTGTGAAAGATATCAAAAAGCAGCTCTGCCTGCAGAACAGTGTGGGCAGATTCACTCCAACACACAGCTTTGCTAATATACCCCATTCTCTATATTTCAGTCCTTGAGAACAGGGCATCAACTGTGAAGAAATGTATGTTGGTTCTGTGATGAATACATATTTTCACTGGAGACTGAACTGAAGATAAACTTATTTCACTGGTGGCCTTAGCAAGCACTTCAAACCAGGTAATCAGAAATCAGAGGTTAAAGCATTAACTCACTGCGCTGCAAAGACTCATACATGTTCTTAAAATTATCCTCATAACTAGTCCCATTAACTTCAATAGGATTACTCTCCATGCATAAAATTAAGCATGTGCATGAGTCTTTGCAGGATTGTGGCCTCCTATTATACCACTGAGCCCTGCAGTTGGGAACTATTATTTATTGTTTATTACCTAAGAGGTAACCTTGTGGAAGCTGAACAACTCTGTAAAAGATGTTGCCCTGATCCAAAAGCACAACAAACCCCTAAGCATTTTCCTGCTGGCATGGGGACCAATCACTTTCAAACCCTGTAAGGTACATTGGTGCAATACTTGCGGGTCATGAATATAAATATGCCAAGTTATACTAGATAAACTAACTCTGAAGTTAAGATTACAGGAAGGCCCGTGGGATGCACTGATGGTATCAAATGGTTTCTTGACTTCTTAACTATGTATCACACCAAAGTTGACTATAGCTTCTTTTAGATACACTAAGTATTATTGTCCCTGGGTAGACAGTATCTTATATGCAACACAAAAGACTATTGATGGCACCTTGCCTTTTACCTACCTGATTCCAACAGCATCTTTGCAAACATAGGGTTCAAAGGGAACTCTGCTATTCTCATACCAAGAGGTTCTGTTAGGCGACAATGTTTATCCAGACCTGGAAGAATAATACTAAGTATTCAGACAGCAGACCAAAATAGCATAGAAAATTATCTTAATCTTTGTGCCATCAGCTAATATGTAGCAGAAACTCACAAAAAAGCTTGTTGAGCTAGCAAGTATCCAACTGGGAAATCAGGAGCTTTTATAAATACCCATTAACTTTCCCATGAGTCCTCAGTACTTTTAAGCAAACACTATATTTACATAAACACTAGCTTCTTGCAGACACACAAGCCACTCAATCCATGACCAAGTTCTACTGGCACCTCTAGTAATTCAGGAAATATGTAACCACCAAGGTCAATGCAGCAATACAATGGTCACAGAGATACATTCTGTAACGCATTTTGTATACACCATTTGGAAACCATTTAACTCTGCAAAGTAAGTTTTGTAGGAAAACTTCCACCTACTCTTTTGGAATTTGCTTCCAAGTTATTAGAAAAAAAGAGCATTGATAAGAGAGGAAAAGACTGGGCTTGGCTAGCAGATACAGAACAAGTCTCTGGGGTGATAGGGTGCCATTTTTCTGAGTTATATCTACTTGGCTCATTGACAAAAATAATTTAATATCAGCACTACAGTGGCTATTCCAGCTACAGGAAAAGTTAGCTGCAATCTGTTCTGCCTCATGCATCAGTAGCTAAATCAGCAGCTACATTCTAGCTCCAGAATGATGGTTGTTGGTGATGATGCACAGAACAGAAGGATGACAGTTTGATTTTCAAATTATTATTACTGAGCACAGAGTTATGTCATTTTACAAAAAGAAAAGACTTGCCGCTTACAGTCTAAGGACTCTCTACCTGAAGAACTAAAATTCATTCTCTACCCGAAGAACTAGTTACTTAGATTGTGAGCTCTTTGGGGCAGGGATTATCATTTGTTTGGTATTTGTACCATGCCTAACACCACGGGGTCCTGATCCATGAATGGGCTTATTTTTACTGCAGGGAGCATCAAGAATAATATAAATGTGCAGCTATACATCAGTTTACTCACATAAAAAAGGGATTTAATCCCTATTGTAACTGCAGACACCAACACAACTTTAACTTTGCAGTTACTGCCTCCAAAATAAAATCAAAAAATCCCTTGGATATCTGAGAGTATCAGTTTGAATCTGAACAAAACACACAACCTGCTCCAAGCGGAATGGCAGCGTGAGCAGCATTTCTTGCGCTTCTAGAAAACATGTGGGAAACGTCTCTGCACCTTTCTGCGATTCTGTCCAAGGGTGCAGGATTTTTGGCAGAACATCAAAGAGCTAATCAGGGATCTTATCTGCCTCTCAGTTTCAGTCCTCCCTAAGGTGGTTTTGCTGTGTATCTACCCTTGCATTACACTTCTGAGCCAATGGGAGAGCACTGGTTCCCAGCTCAAAAGGGGTGCCAACAATCAACTACCTCACAGGTGAAAACTCTCTCCTCCTCTTTTCACTGAACGGAACGAGCACATGGAAAACCATGGCCACAAAAGAACTTACAGCTCTAATGCTGTATGTCACAGCACGGCACCCATGAGTGCAAGGAAAAAACAAACACAAGCCTCTTGGAGCCGCAGAAGCCTGCGCAATGTATTGCAAACTTACTGCCCTCTTCCCAATGTTTCAACTGGGAAACACATAGTCTTTGTTTCGGATACTTCTGAAATGAGGATAGGTATGTTTTTGTTTTGTTTTACTCCCTAGCTTTCTTATCAAAAGTTCTTAATGGAGTGTGAAGGTGGCATCTTTTTACTGGAAAAATTACAAGTTTCTGTTACGGCTGTAGCATGCAACACAAAATGAAAGACATATCCACTGTACCAATTAAAAACTTCAGTGCCAAGCAATTTATCCAAGTGAACAAATGTCAATTTAAGTGCCTAACTTTAGGTACTGATCAACTTAGTATCCTCAACCTAGTTCCTAATGAGCACTTCATAATATTGTAAAATCAGGAACACAAGAACTGCCATTGCGAGCCAGAGCAGTGGTCTATCTATCTCAGTATGCCATCTCTGACAGTGGCACATATCAGATGCTTCAGAGGCAAGTGCAAGAAACTATGCAATAGACAATAATGGAATAATATTTCCTTCCTAAATCACAGCAGTTAAAGAGGAGTACTTGTGGCACCTTAGAGACTAACAAATAAATTGTTTTTGCTGATACAGACCAACACGGGTACCACTCTGAAAGCAGTTAAAGACTGGCTTATGCTTATTCTCTGTGCATGAGAGTTTACAGCCTTTCTAAAACTCCTGGGTATTCTTGTTTGGAAAAGGAATAGAAGATACTTACAAGTCAAGACTGAGGTACATTGACAAAGTCGTGGACTGAGACCACAATAGAATCTAGTACAAATAGTATTCTCGAAAATAAAGATCTGGTTAATACTCAAGTTAATACCCACACACACATTAAAAAAAAGGACTCTGTAAAATACACATTGATTTGGATTTGTTCTTTAGTAACAGACTATAAATACAACAATGAAAGTGTAGCATGCTCACCTCCTAAAGCATACAGCAGCTCTAATGCTTGCACCATAGACTGCGCAGGGGGTGGCTGTAAAGAAAAAAACTTTTTTAAGCTGTCACTGATATGGGAATACATGAAGTTTCCTAGTGAGAATTTTTAAGTCTGTCCTTCTTCAAGGAGTATTCCTGCCTCAAAGGCACCAATTCGAGCCCTCTATAGTCCCATTTTCCCAGATGCAGTATTTTCCCCCAGCCTGCTCCTACAGATGGTGGAAGATGTCTCAGAGCATCACCTGATGTCCTCAACCGACCAGCCTGGCTCATTAGACCCACAACTCAAAACCCTCTCCAGGTTCCTGCATCCTACTATGATGCTCTCAAGATCCTGTGACCACATGGAATAAGTCCAAGCTAAAAACACAAACTTGGATTGTCCAACATAGTGATACTATTACAGTGTCAGACCAATTGCTTCCTGAATTCTCTCAATTTAAGTTCTATTGTGTTGGGTTTATCAATGCAGATGTAACTGGAAACATTACAAGGAGATTCACTAAACAAAGTCTCTAATGATTGCTACTTGCCATTAGTTAATAAAAATTAAAGTAAGTGCAGAGGCTTGATACTGTTGATTTATCTTTTTCTCCACTTCACGGAAAGGCCTCCACAATTCTACTTTGGACAAATTGAGGGGTTTCGCCTTCTAAGTTGTTCAAAGTCATTCTTGCTCATTCTTTGTTCTCAAATACAAACTATACAACAGTCTAAAAATAGTGGCATTTCAGTAGTGCTGGCAGAATCATGGAAATCTGATACTCCTCCACAACACAATATTAGGTCATCAATTGCTTCTTCCAAAGTAACAGAGTATTGGTTAGCAAACAATGACCCCTGGGCCTCAGATGGTCTGTACAGCACTTGCTGATGGTCCACAGAGAACAGGTAGGTCACATAATATGGGATCTTTGTCTTGGTTTCCAGGTGCATCTACAGGCATCCAGGAACTTTATTGCAAAGAAGAGCCTGGATATCTGTAGAATCAACAGGAAACAAGGAAGAGCCAACCAATCACATAAGCCACTACTGTAGCTACCACAGGAACGTTACATGATTACAAATGGTACATTGATTAGGAGGTGGTCCATAAGACAGATAGAAAAGGAGGTGCTCAACAAGATATTTCTGTTACGTGGTCCACACTATGAAGAAGTTTGACAATCCTTGTAATACAGAATTTCAAACAGGAACCCAGGACTTACAGACAGGAAGGGGAACCTGAGCACGTTGTCTATCCCCAGAGCTTTCAGCTGCAGGATAACAGGAGCCAGGTTACTGCGCTGCATTTCAGGAACAGTAGATTGAGGCAACTTCTCAAAGTCTTCCTCTGTGGGGGGAGAAGTCAAAGCTCCATGTGATCATGTTTCAGATTCAAACACTGATTATATTGAGCCAATATCCTCTCACTGTCTCCAGTTTCAGTTTAGCATTGTTAATGGGAGTGTACATACTACTGAGGTGCTAACTGAACCAAAAATGACTGGAAGTCAAATAAAAGAAGCTTACATCTCTCACCACACCATTTATGCGATTTGAATCCTAGTGGGCAAAATTATTATTCAATATAAAAATAAAACTATTTAAATAGGGACTGTCAGGGTTGATGGGCTCCACATTTGACATACTTCTTAATTAACTTTTTAACGACTTTATACACATTTTTCAAAACTAAATATTTAATCTTTTTTTCTCAACAGATCCGTGTTTCTAAGCAGTCAGACAATAACAAACAAGTGTGCACACATTCTGAAAGCAAACATTTTTATTAAATGGAAAAATGCTTGCAAAGGCTTTTTACAAAGAAGAAAATGTCTGTTCACATTGGGAAGAATAACTCAGGGTCCTGTTATTAATACATGGGCAATGAGTTTTTTAAAAGCATATAAAGCATTACTATTTGGGTTTTTGTATTTTAACCTCCACTTGCTATTTTACAGAGCCCTTTTTAAAATATTTTCCTTATAAGGCCCAAATCAGGAAAAATATTTTCTACAAGGCCAACAAAAGCTGTATTTTACATTAGTCAGTTAACTTGTCATTCTAATGCTGTGACTTCATCAAACCTATAGTCCACACCCGGTACTGACTTCAAGTAGCTACATCAAGGTAAAAAATACCTGTGTCTTGTCTCCATTAGGATTTTACATCAAGTTCACTATTTTGTTGTAAAAAACAAATCTTTTCTGCAGTGAAGACTTAGCTAAAACTATCAGAATTAAACTGGCTCTCCCAGCCCACAAAGTAACTCATATGCAATAAGAGCTTCACACATTTGTGCCAGCACTACTCCCTTTAAAAATCACGATGATAGCCATGATGTTTGAGCTACTATGCAACATACAAAAAAATTCTGGTAATAACTTGAAAGATTTGGAGTATACTTGTGAGTGCGGAGTCCAGATATTGGCATTTCCATGAAAAATGCTGGAACACTACACATTGTATACTGACATGCAAATAAAGATCTTTGCTTCAAAATTCCTACTCTAGACTGCCATAAGTGCTTACTTCAGCCAGGTATGCAGTCATCTGGACATTTGTATCAACTCATCAGAATTCAACAGTAAGCTACAACAACATAATTTAGCATGGATATGAGTACAACCAACCCCACTGTACACTCAAGCCTCAAAAGTTGGTTAATGTGGTACAAATACATAAGAGGTAGAAAGTCTTTGTTCAACATAAGAAAAAAGACAAAGCCTTTGCATGTGGCTAGAAATAACACAAAAGAAGAACAAGTCATTTTGAAAAGTTGCCCTCCCCAGTGAGCATACTAAGTCGCAGTACTGATAAAACACACTAAGAACTATGATTTATTGACTTTGGATCCACAGTATTATTTTGATTGTCTCCCCAGGTAGCGCATTACATGCTGTTTCAGATATGGAAGAGGTCATTAGTCAGATGTGGGATCACAGATGAGAAAGAGCTCACAATATGGCTGTTCCCTGGAATCTGGGAACAGGTATCTGATTTTCAAAGGAATGAGGGCTACACTAGTGAAAAGCATTCTACAGTTAACAAGACATGCATTGTAACAATGGAGTGTTTTAAATCACAGACCAACATAACCAGAGACCTACACAGTGAAGTGTACAGACAGCCTACTGGAAAGATCCCTTTTAATATGGTATTACATAAACCTTACTATGATAATTAATCTTAACCACACACAGAGCATGTGCCCCCTACTCTCACTCCCACACAGTGCTGGAACACCCTCTTGCTAGAACTAAGGCAATAGTAACCATGGTAGTACTCTGATTGCAAGCAGTGGGCTCATAAATACACAGAATAGACCACGTTTACATTTAAAATTGTAATTGTAGCTGATAGCCTAGAAATTTGAAGACACACTAGGCCTATTTAAATCTTAAAGCTTCAGGAAAACGAGAGGGAATCTGAAACATGCAAGCAGCTACACTGTTATACTGAAAAGCCTTCCCTCACAAAAGGAAATAGCCAAGAGCTAAGTATTTAGACTGCAGGTTTTTGAAGCTTACCAGTTGACTGACTGAATCATTTATAACAACTAATCTCACTACGCCAGCCTCACTGACCTTCACTCAACAAGCTAAGCATTTGTTTATGACAGCTAATGTTGCAAGAGGAATCACATGAGCAGGGAATTTTACCTTTAATTATTCGGATGATTTCCAGACATACGTCTTTGGTAGACGCAGTATCTGAAAGAGCCTTTTCAAACATAATACAGAACAAAACATAACAGATAAATAGGTAGAATGAGTTGGAGTAAATTCTCAGGCTACAGCTGCCCAGAGATATCAACAAGAATGCATTGCTTAGTGGACTTTGTGGTCCAGACTTAGAGCAGCATCTTAGGTTTGCAATCACTGCTGGTCTCACAGCATGTGTCTCTATCAGCCTGCTTTTGCATTTTATTAAAGGGCCTCAATTTCAGAGACTCTGAAAGTGCAGCACAAATGGGGTACTATGTCTATAAATTTGTATAACATGCATGCATGGGTGAGTTTATTTGCATACAAAGGGGTGTGACCTGCATATATTGTGGGGAAGATTTTCTGAAGCTGTTGGAAGTTTTAATTATTTATTACATATTTGCTCCTTTGTAATTGTTCAACTTAATACAGCATAACTTGATGAATTTGATTAACACCTACTAGTATGAGGCCTCTGGTGGATGATTACCATGATGTCCGCATGATGCAAAGACCATCAAAGTTAGCCAAGGAACTTTATACTAACACCACCCTGATCTAATTGCGAGTGAAATGGAGACAGTGTATTCTCGGTGAGAAGTTAACTATAGAATTTGCTTCCTGCCTCTGTTCAACAAATCTGTTGACTTTCAGGTCATGCTGCGAGGCTTTTGCTGGTGAAGGTCTGGTGGGAAGAGTGAATTGGTGGGATGTGAAGAGACCTAATTTTATCGGCTGTTGTAACTAAAATATTTGTACTGGTGTCCAGGATGAAGCACAAGCACACATCGCAAGAGTAGAAAATGTAAAATAAACACCAAGTTAACGTTTAATAATGACAATCAGTTCACCTATGTATTTATCATATGCTACTGTTTTGTTTTATTACTGATTGAATATATGTAACTGACTTATACTTCTTGTTAAGAAATGCTGAATCACTTCCAGACAGGGGTCTGAGGCCAGTGAAGACTGCACTGTTTAGAGACCTGGGTTAACTAATCCATGTGAGTAGTGAAGGGAAGTCACTAGTTCCTGCTGAAACATAGATTCCAATTCTTTACTTCATGATTTAATGTTTGTGAATAGAAACTGGTAAAGCTAGCTGTACGTCCCACAACAGCAAGATCTCCTGTGCAACACACCACCTACCTGTGTAAAGTCTATAACATTTTCCAGAACGGTTCCGGCCTGCACGACCTGCTCTCTGATTAGCTGATGCCTTAGATACCGGGACAACCACAAGGCATTCGACTGCTGTTTTTGGATTATAGGCCCGAAGCTTCACAAAGCCACAGTCGATCACAAATGCAATCCCATTAATTGTGATAGATGTCTCAGCAATGTTGGTGGCCACTATCACCTAAACGTATGAGAGAACATAAAGTTATTTTGCGACCTTCCACTTCTATTAGTGTTAAAACCTGCAGTCAGTGCAATAGGGCTCTGATAGGAACAATTTGGAAATAACTCAGTTAAAGAAGCTACATGGAATGCACCTGAGAGCAAAAAGAGGTTATACATAGATGAAGCAGTTCACATCACACTAATGAGATATTGACAACTTGAAATCCGTCAATTTTTATGATTTTACAAGCATTTTCCTGTTTAAACTGCTGTTCTCTCCCAACAAAAAACAGGGAAACTGTCAATACAAGGAAAATCATGAAATTGACTATATACAAAGTGCTAACAAATAAAAACTGAAAATGAGAAAAATGTTTCTCTGTAATTTCTCTCTGTTATAATCTCAGGTGTCACTTGTGACAACAACAAAAATGGGGATGGTTGATTTAAGCTGACAGTTTCCCTTTAAAGTTACACTCGTCACCTTTGATGTAAAGAGCTGCAAGAAAATGCTATAGCAGAGTACAGAGAAGTTTAATTTTTAGTTCATCTGAAATAACAAAAATTAAATCCTCGTCGTTGCTGACCAGTATCAGATTCATGAGCAATCGGGGCAACTTTCCAATTGCTCATCTCCCTCCAACAGCGAGTGAATGATATAGCACTAGTTAAAGCCAAGCAAAGGCAAAAGCTATGATAGCTCACTCCAGGCAGTTCTGCCAATATATCTCAGTTCTAGACATAGGCCTCACCTAAACAGAAAAGCCAATTGTTCCCAATTGCAAGGTAGCTCTGTGATGTGGAAAAGTGTCCATTACAGGCTAACAGGAGTCAAACAAGTGCAAACAAGTTTTAACTAATTTCTTCAGATCCAATTCTAGAGCATTAGCCCAGTGTGCCACCAAGCCTCCTTTTATTACTGACACACTGTCTCAGCTGTATAAATTGAAGGAAGAAATCCAATTGGAAAAGTACGCAAGTGCAGAGTACTTTAAAGAAGAGGATGAGAAGCGTGAAGTGAATGCAGAAACACCTGGGGAGCCAGTGCAGAGACTTAAGAATGGAGAAACTGATCAGGTGGATGGAAGGGAAAGATTATTATAGCCATCACATTTTGGGAAGACTGAGAAGCTGGAAGACCTAGACGGAAGCCAGAAGAGTTTGCAGTAGCTGAACATGAAATGATTCCCTCTATACTGATAGGCAATGATAGCTGGTGCATAAAGACTGCTTAGGGCAAAATCAGAGATTGCTTCATTCTAATGATGGGTGGGCAGTATCTACACAATCTATAAAGAGCTATGGAATCCTTCTGGATGACAGGCACTATAGCGGTATTATATATGGCAGCCTTACCTTTCTGACACTGTGTGGAACTCTCTCAAACACTTTCATCTGCTCCGAGGAAGGCAGCCCAGCATACATGGGAAGAACTCGAAGGTGTTTCTTCATCCCAGAGCGAGAAAGGACACGAGCCTGTTCTATTAGCATAGAAACTATGGTCTCCACCTCCTCCTAGAACCATATCAAACCAGAAAACAGACCAATAGAGATTAAGCCGTAAAATTGCACAACTCACTCCCAGTTGCACAAGAAAAAGGTGCACACAAAGTTTGTCTCTAGTATCTTGTTACTAGATTGTGAAGAACTTCATATTGCAATCATCCCTCTTCTCTCTTTTATGCTTTGATCAGGAGTGAAATAGTTAACAATACTGACATCTGAACTGCCTTAGCTTCAGATTTTAGACCCAACTGAAATTAATGGCATTTGACTCCTTTCAAAACTTTTGTTTCAGGCTGCCTGCAAACTGAGACAAAACACCACTGCATCAGTTAGCTCAGTTTTTCAAAACTTAATTTAGCAACAATAGGGGCTAGATAATTTTTCTTTAAAAAAAGCTTGAAATCTGGAGCACAAGATGTCAGTCGCTACGAATAGCACCAATTTGCCTTGCTTCCTTGCGTCAGCCCAATTCAACCCCTAAAAGAAAAGCATATAAACAATCTAAAAAGAAATAAAATGAGATGTAAATGTTACCCAAAGTGCTTTGCTTGTTCCCTTTATTTACATGGTCAGGAAAAGAAATTGCACTAAACAAGAAATTTGACATGCAAGACAGCAACAGGCTTCCTTCACCTGCAATCTTTCCCACTCTTAACACAGGATAGCTAAACCCAGCAGTGAGCAACCTGTGGGCCGCATGCGGCCCATCAGGGTAATCTGATTGCAGGAGGCAAGACATTTTGTTGACGTTGACCATCCACAGGCATGGCCCCCCACAGCTCCCAGTGGTTAGGGTTAGGGTTCCAGTCCCAGCCAATGGGAGGTTAGGGTTAGGGTTGCCTGCAGATGGTCAACGTCAGCAAAATGTCTCGCGGCCTGCAATCAGATTACCCTGATGGGTTACACACGACCCACGGACCGCAGGTGGCTTACACCTGGCTAAACCACCGTTATTATTATTGTGCATCACAGTACCACCTAGAAGACCCACCTGAGATCAGGGCACCCTTGGTGCTAAGCGTTTTACAAACACATGGATAGGACTTGACCACACTTGAAAGTTAATTTCAATGAAGGTAGCATATTAATTTAAAGTACAATAGCTATTCCTGAATAAGTCCATTTGTGGACACCTATTCTGCTATTTCTGAATAAATTCATGTGTACATAAACCCCTAGTAAGAGAAAGTCCCTGCCCCAAAGAGCTCAGATCTGAAGTAGGAACCTACACTAACAAGATAGCAATAGTTACTGTCCAGTTGTTGGCTTTGCAGTCACGTTGCTCCATAGCACCCATATAGAGTAATAAAAAGCTTGTCAGAAGGGGATTAAAATCTATACAATAGCAGGAATTAAAAAGCAAGTTGGAAAATATTTCTTTATCTGAAGTACCAGCTAGGTTGAAATATTACTGGTCAAGTCATTTTAAAGATATTTAACTTAACTGACACAATCTTACAAACTTAAAACCTTAATAGTCATCACAGTTGGAATTTCTACTGATTAATGAGGATTTACTGGCATTTTAATAACTTGGTGAGTTAGACTAGTACGTAAAAGTTTTGCATTGTTTCTCCGGACAGTGAGAATGAAAGTGCACAGTAACATCAAAGGGCATAACTCACCATAGCACCAAGTGTTTGATTTTGAGAAATCTAATTTACTCTGCAGGTAGGATTTTCAGAAGGGCTCAGCGTTGGCCTAACTCTGCTCCATTCATTTCAGAAATCCCAGTGCCTTAATGGAAGCAGAGTTATACCAAGGATGAGTGCTTTGAAAACTCCAGCATACATCGAAGTAGAGACTTTAAGCAAAAGAGAACAGAGTCCCTTTTGTCTGTACCTGGCCAGTTAGAAATGCCAATATATCTCCATCACTCTCTGTCTGGTGAATTTTCATCACAGTTTCCACAGTTGATTTGACATAATCTGGAACAGGGCTGTGGGGAAAAAAACAAACAACCAAGTCTTAAATACATGAATCAATACAATCTTCTCTCTTTAGTAAGAAAAGAACAAACTGTTAACTTTGCATAGACATTACAAATCAGTCACGTGTTCGTTTAATTCATTCTGTATCTTCATTAAAATTAACCAGTCAACCCTTGGGCCTTCCTGTATCTCATATCCGCCAAATCAGAAACATCCCATTTGTTCCCTTCATACTATCATAAGCTTTTACAAAAATGTATGATGCTTTTTATAGTGAAATTATCCACAAAAAGCAATATTTTAAATATTTTTGTTTCCTAACAGATGACAAGCGGCTCACTCAGGTGAAATTCTAGTGCAAATACTATGGGCTAAATTTTCAAACAACGGTGAAACTGTTTACTGCAAATGCACTCACAAAGGCTCCTAATTGCCTAAGTCTTGTACGCAAATTTTTTGAAAATCTGGCCACAAGCATTTCTATTTCCTAATATTCTACAGGCTTTATTTTATAGGACCTTTGTAAAATTTGGATATGCTCCCATTTACATGCAGGAAGAGAGTGACATTTTCCCATACTAAATGTGATAACATGTCAAGGCGTGTTTGTACAAATGTGAGTTAGCAGGTACTCAAAGAGGGAGGTGCATAAATTAGAAGGCTCATTTGAACATCTGATCCTAATGGACTGCTATCTGAGTGACCCCACTGATATCAAGGGGCTGCCCGGGTTTCCTTTAGAAACCTTTTCTCCCCCAGAGGTGTCGAACTCACCTGTAAAATTTAGACATTATTAAGAAAAGACTTATTTGTAAGAGGCTAGACACATTTCTTTCAAAGCAAACTGAGGGAAAACCAAAAATCCAGACCTACCAATTTGTCTGTAACTTAGACTGTATGTCTAATCATGGTACCTAGGCCACATTGTGATAAGGTGGGGGATGGCCATTAGTTGAATAGGAGATCTTTAGATAAAACCCAAGTGCAGCACAAGTGGTGACGATGCTTAGAAGGTGCAGTAGTTTATCCCCAGCATGGTGCATGAAGACACTGTTACCTAGATTTGAGTGGCAATTCCTTTACTTCTTAGATGTTCTTCTCCGTGCAGTTCATTATTATTACTGTTTCATTTTAAGCATCCCCCAGTAGCACCTGGAGCAAACAGCATTGGGGTGAGGGGTACATAACTCACTAATACATGACAATGTACCGATCACACCCACAGTTCTTTGATCAGCAAAAATGCAAACTGAGCACTGGGGTAAAAGAGCTGACTGCTGCCATCAGACCTGTCCATCCCATTCTGTGGAGGAGAGGGAGCACGAAGCTTCTGCCAGGTTCTCCCATATCCCTTCTGTGGAGGGAGGGGAGGTAAATAATGAAATAACACTGGGCTTGTGCCCCCAAGGGGAGGAGAACATGAAGATGCCACTGAGTCCCTGCAGCACTTGTCTGAAGTCTGCTCCAGAGGAGAAGGGAACAGGGGAAGGTTTCTGAAGCCCTTCTCCACTCAAGTCTGCTCCTGATGCTCACAAAATAGGAGAAAGACACATTTAACTGCAAAACAATTTCAGTTTTACAACCTTAATGTGTTGGTACCGAAACCATGTAGGAATATTTTGAAAGCATGACTGAAGTCTCCTTAATAACTGAATTCCCCCCAGAGAACTCCCCAGACACTAACTAGGTAATCTGAAGTAATAGGTGAATATTTCTCTAGTCACCACTTACAAGGATTAAACAGGAACAGACCTCTGTATGTAAAAAATGTCCACCGGAAATGTTCTCCCTTCCACGGTAAGGATCATGCTGGTATCCTTACTGGGGTCATTGGTCTCATTTTGATTGAAGAAATCTCTAAATTTCTTGATAAAGCAAATAAAAAAAATTCCACTTTAAGCCAGTTTTTTAAAGAACTGAGGCAGACCCTAGAGAATACTGAAGAATGTCAAGTTAATGTCACTTGCATCTTTCATCTTTCCAAATCTGACAATTTGTTATTTTAATAAAGTTGAAGTCCTTGTTTTTTAAAAATTAAGGCTAGGGTTTTGGTGCCCAAATCTTATTAAGTCTCAGTGGATGTTGGGTATTTAAATCACTTGAGACCTTTTGGAAATCCCTGCCTATAACTCTTTTGTGTAGTTATTATGTGCACACTTTTGTACACCTACAGCTGACCTAACAATTTACACATTCAGTTACAGTAATCAAGCACATGCAGACCATGGATCTCTCTTTTTAAAAATCAGAGTTAAAGTGTTTCAGAAAGGAACTGATTTATATTTATTAAAACATGTTAATTATTAATGGATTAATTTAATATATTAAATTTCTTATATATGTGTTATCAACAACACATTAAGAACATAAGGGATTCCGTAATTATTGCAGTTAACTACATCTCAAGGTTTCAAAATATATCCATTTAGTAACAAATGTGTAACAAATATACTGTATATAAATATAATGTATATACTTAGATATAATATATAATATATAAAAATAAATATAAAATATTTAGTCACGTATAAATACATGGCTAATATGTCTCTATCTAACCTACAAGATATTTGAAATTCAACATTTTTTTGATAGTATACAACTCCTCAAAGATTTAATGGAGTATTGTAATGATCTCATACTTTTACAAAATATATTACAATATACATGAAGATTATTACCAAGTATGGCACATTACCGGCACTAATTTAAATCTAAATGCTAAATTAACAATGTATAATTTTTTTTGATGCATTAGTCTCACTTTGTGTTTATTTGCTAATTAGCTAAATTCTATAATTCTCAATGGGCTGTTGAGTTACTAGTGAGAAATAGCAAGGTTCTACTGCAGTAGATCATTTAATAATCTTACATTTTTAATAATCAATGATTGTGTCAATTTGTCATCACCAATATAGGGCTTAAGTCTTTTGGTTTTATTAGACAGGAAACAAGCTAGATTAAGCAGCAGGAACATCTTTAAATAAAAACAGCCATTTAGGAAAGAAATAGCCACAAATACATGACAGAAACTGATTCATATTAAAATAACGCTCCAAAAAATGAGCTTACATAACAAACAAAACTGCAAAGAAATAGAAACACAGCAATCTCACTACTTGTAGGTTCTTTTTGCCCATCACCACCATTCAGACAATTCTGCAGATAAGCAGACCATGTAGGACGAGATGTCTTTACTGCTAGAAGTGAAACTTCCACTTGAGCTCACTTAATTTTTAAAACAAACTCATAAACTGTACCTCTGCATCCAGTGTGGCTGATGCTACGATCACTCGAAGATCCCCTCGTTTCTTCTGAATCTAAGACAAACAGTAAGAAATTAACGGAGAAAAGCCATTCACTCAGGAATGATTAACAGACGTGAGATGTCCTACAACATCCTGACCATCATTAACTCTTAGTTACAAATACTTAACAAGCCACAAGACAACTGAATGAGTTAAAGCTCATCTAGTAAGGACTGTGCAAGTGTTTTTTCAAACACTGGGATAGGCTAACTGGTGCCTGTTCCAGAATAATCTCGGTAATCCTATTCCTCATGCCAGAGAAATCAGGCAAAAGTATCTCCAAGGATACCAGTCACTTCATACCAGATCGCTCATAGGGAAGCACTATCAGCAGCCACCGAAACATACTTACTTTACGCCCATGTGGGATAAAAGAAAAGAGGAGTTATGTGTTGCGGAGGCAACAGGGTGGAACCTGAGCGCCAGCTGGGGAAGGCGGAAGGCTGTGTATAAAGAAAGGGTTTAGCCCAATAGATGCATTATAAACCTTGCCTCATGAAACTTTTCCCAACAGGGCCACCAAGCCGTGCAGCAGGATTAATGGTGAAAATCAAAACAAAAACTAAAAAGGGAAGCTAGTGAGGAATAACCTTTTTTAACAAACCGATGGCAATGTCTGTATACAGGGTTCTTTCATGGGCTTCATCCAGCATGAGGACACTGTTAAAGCAGAAAGACAAGGTTTCAATAATCAGATCTGATTGCCTTTGGAACCAAGACATCTGTCTCAAAATCCCTACACTTTCAGAGAAGTGCCTGGAATTTTAGGCATATCACTCATTAAAGTCAAAGTATGTTTGTAACTAAAGTCCTCTCAAAAACAGAGGGAAATGCAGCAAATTACCAGTGATAACATTTTAATTTACTAACCATAACACCAGGCACTACAAGCAGGGATAGGGAAGCTTCTTTTACCTAATTTTAAAGCTTCTTGAATAACATGGGTTTGAAAGTTTACTCAGATGTTACTATTCACATTCTACTTAAGTGAGATTGTGGAGAGAAGAAGGGCAGAGAGAGAAAAAACAATCCTTTGTAGGTGTGTGGGGAGGGAGAATAAAGATTGAAACGTGGAATGAAATGGGGAGGGAAAAAACAGGAGGGGGGAATAGAACACATTCTGTATATTAAGCATCATCAAGGCCAGCTAGTTTTTTGAAGAGGTGCAAAAGGGAATTTCTTCTATCCTTAATACACAATACAGACTTTCCTGGAGCTAGGGATTTTGTTTGTTTTTAGTGATAATCCTGAGGGGAAACGTGGGTCTAAATTAGCAGACAAAACGATTTGCAAACTAATTTAGCAAACCCAAACAAGAGTGAGAAGTTAACAGAACAGCAAATTCCATGAGATTCATTTACGTCTACTAATAAAGCCATTGCATCCAAAGATGCTTCTCAACAACATCATCAACATTTATTTTTTCATTAGGGATGTGGTCTGCTGCTTTTCCTCTTTTGATTTTGGTTTTCATTTACACCATCTTCTCAGTAGCTCAGTTTATACAGTGAAAGTGCAGTTCTGCTCTGAAAAGTCACTATATTAAAAACTGCAGCTCTTTAGTCAACCAGCCAAAACAAGTGTTTACTCTTGTTGACTCTGCAGAGCCAGCACAGCTATAAAAGCATGAGATGTATTCCATTCTGGTTTGTGGATAATAAAGATTAACTAAATTTTGGTTGCAAATTATTGTTACTGATGCACAGGCTGCAATGAACCCAGCTTGACTTTCAGATTGTGTCTGCAGGGATGGCAGTAAGGAAAAAAAAATGATTTGAGCTGAAAGAGACTAAAAAAAACCCAAACCCTACACTGAATTCTACCACTGCCTCCCTACCGACCCACAGAAACTTTTTCAAGTACACCCTCGTTGTGAGGTAGGTGTTTTCCCTTTCTACTATAAACCTCATTTTCCAGGGGGCTTATTTCTTGACTCTGCTTAAATGTCTCTGGACTGAAACAAAATGCTCAGAATTGTACTTATGCCAAGTCTTTGTTTCATGCACTCCCCTGAATTTAGTGTAGCATATGCTACAGTACGCAAACTTCCTCCCACAGCTCTGCTGCTGGTTCTTGACCTCTTGAAACAGGCGCTAAGTGGTGCTGTGTTGCGTAGTGGTTCTGTGAGGCAGCGATTCAGATATGAGTGAGGGTGCATCTGTCCAATGGCTGCTTGTGACCATAGTCAGAGGAGCAGATGTTCAACTTTAAATGAACAAAAGCAAACCCTCCACTGGGCTAGGTTACCCAGGTTTACTTAGTTACCTTAGAAATCTTCCATTGGTGGGGCACTGTTTGCATGTAAATTATTTCCTATAATTCCCTAATAAGGCTGACATTCAAATGCCAAGATCAGCTTCAGTCTTTGGGATGTTTATTAACTGCATTTTACCGGGAAAAAATTCAGACATTTGCTATGGATCTGCCAGTCATCAGCGAGGATCTGCTCCATGTAACATGTCTTTACCTGTATCTCGTTAATAGTGGGTCAGCCATCATCTCCCTCACCAGCATCCCATCGGTCAGAAACTAAAATCAAACACCAAGAAAAATTAGTCATCTATAACCTACCTCCAGGAACAAGCGCAGCTGAATAGGCTATTTATATTACCTATTTGTAAGAAACTAACAAGTATTCTGGATTACAAAATTCTATTTATTTTGCCTTTGACTCATTTTCTATGTGCCGTTCAATCTCTACAGTGTCAGCTTGTGCTTCCGAACGCTAGTACTGAAAAATAGTAAGAGCTACAAGTACAGGGCGCCAAATCAATCCAAGTATAAGCAGATCAAATTTGTGTAAGAAATTTGTATTTAATTTTTTAATAAATTAACTTAGTTCTTGTGCAAAAACATGGACTGACAGCACTAAAGACAGCAGTTTCTCATTCTGGCCTGCCATCATGCCTCAACCTGCTTTAAAGAATGTCACATGTCTAGTGAAAAGGTTCTTCATTCTCTGTGCCCGCTTAGTCTTCGGCACCTCTAAGGAAACTGCTTAACAAGTGTCAGGTAGCTCAGATCAGAATACAGATGATGTTTTGTGATATGGACATTTTCCTCTTATTAGCTAATGAAACCACCATCTTTTCACAAAAACCTCTGAGCGGCCAAGAGATAACAATAATTTCTAGCTACTCAGGACTTAGAAACAAAACCTTTTCAGTTTACTCATGAGTTGGACACGGCCCTGAGCTAGATATGAACTGATGACTTTGAGGTGAAAGGCTCCATATTTCTCCCCTTACCAATCCCATAAGCACCCAAGTACTAAAAGATATTTAAGAACCGTTTTGTAAATGCACATCTTCCCATTGTTTTATATTGCGTTTTAAAATTACTTTGAATTAGTCACGCTTTTGACAATAAAGGTAAAGTATTAGATAAATCCTATTCACTGTTGTTATTCCATAGAAAATAAAGCAAACTCTCTTCTCCACATAGCACAAATAATTTCAATATTCCCCAATGTGATAACAGAATAAAGCTGTGAGGGGGAAAGCTACAGCCCACATGAAGTCACCTTCAGCTAGTTCGTTCATTCTCTCAGTCTAATTTTATCTTTAAGGTGGCTAGGATAGCCTAGCTTCAATTCATTGCAGCCCTTCCTTTCCACTTCACTGGTATCTCGGGTTACACTAGCACTGGACCAATATCTGATTATAACCACCCTGAAAAGCTCCTTTGGGTTTAGAGTGGTGGCGGCTGGTATTAGCAGAATAGAACATAATGTTCTATTCATTTTATTAAGATTTAAATAACCATTTAAACATTTTAAACATATGCAAACACACAAAGAGGGTAGAATCAAGAACCTTAAATAAGCTGACAAAGTCCTTAACAAAAAAGCAAAATAGCGAAGTCCTTAGCAAAAAAATACAAAATTAAGACTGTAAATTCAAGTTATATCCCTTAAAAAAAAAAATCTCCTTTCAATGAACTAACCCATCATCCCAGAAATTAGGATTATAATAAAGCACTATACCACTTCCTTTATTAAACTTTAAAAATATTGAAGACAGTGTGACTAATGACTGTGGCAAGGACCTGGCAGCCTGTTCCTCGTTCTTCTACTGACCCACTGTATTATTCTGTGCAATTCACCATTCTGTGCCTCAGTTTCACCATATGCAAAATGGGTATAGTACTATCTATCCCACTCATTGGGTGTTACAAAGCTTAGTTAATGTTCACAAATGCGCTTTGAGAGCTTCGGGCTAACCGTTTCAGGATACCGGCACTCTGCTTAAGTTTCACCTTAATTCTTGTAGCCTGTGGGTCCGTGCAGTCATCAAATCGAATACAATATCCAACTTCGTGACCCAGCACTGCGCCCCTTTCTTCAGCCACTCGGCCTGCAACCTAAGAGAAGAGAGGTCTTGCAATGCAACAGAAACAGTACAATGGAAATCTGTTATAAACCACCTCCTTTTCATAGCCTTGTTTGGGAGTGGGGGGTCGGAAACATGGAGTGTGAAAATACTGTTTGCGCTGATTCCACTGGACTCAAATTCTAGTCTGTATAGCAATATGTCCTGAACAAACATTCTGTAGTTACTTTAAAAAACATTAGGATTAAATTTTTTTTTAAACAGGACATTTCAGTTTTTCCAAAAGAAATTATTAGAACACCAGATGAAAAAAACAGGATATATGGTCACTTTACTTGTAGATAACAATGAAATCAACAACAAACAGATCAGTTTCACTCTGCTTTTGCTTGAGAAAGCTATGGAGCTATCTTCTGTGATAGAGAACTCAAACGGAAAACATGGGAAAGAGATTGCCCCTCAAGACAGACAGAAAGCTGAGGGAAGGACAGAGTAACAATGCCAAATTGCCAAAGCTTGGAGGCAGAGGCTTCCTAAACCACCTTGCAGCAGACAGGGCACAAAAAAGATTTTATTAGATTATTTTAGTTTGAATAATTTAGCACTTCTAGTGGGAAAAACAGGGAAAGGGGAGTCAGAAATCCACGGCTTGATTATCAGGCCTATGCACTTTGGTAACTGCGCTGCTAATCAAAACACAATCCTTCTCCAGTAATCCTAAGATTACAGCGTTCACTATCAAATTCAAAATAAAGGCACTAAAGAATGGAGGGAAAACAACCTCCACTAACCAAAAAAACCTGCACTTGAATATTTGAAACTGAATTTTTAAAAGTTATTTCAATAGACTGTGCATGAATTCAAGTCAGATGGCCATGAAACAGGAACAAGTTATCACTTGCAAAATCATATGCACATGGACAGCATCTTTACTGTCTTTTTCTGCGAGGACAAATATTTTATGTTTGCAAACATGCTGAGTCAATTAACAGCAACCCTGTCCGGTGCAAAAATTTATAACCTCTGAAATATCAGCTTTAGCTGAATTTCCTATTGAGGTAAATGGAAAAATACCTGTAATTTATTGTTTGTGGTAACATTCATGCCTGCTCAATCAGACTTTTTTCCACATGATCAACACTGGTAAATATGGACATGAGGTTTGTCAATATTTTTTCATGTTTTCAGTCAATGTTTTGCAGTAATAATTATTATAAAAGTCTTCACACAGTTAATGGATACTTCCAATTTATACCTTAATTTATAACATGCCAATCTAAGAAAATGTCATTGGGGTTGCCAGCAATCTTGAGAGAGAGAGCATGTGCACACATGTGTGTGTTTATGTATGTAGGAAAGGTGGGCAGGTTCTGCTCTAAAACTACTATTTTAATCAATGGCTGAACTAAGCTGGCCCAAAACCAAGGGAAGGCCTGGAGTGCTCAGTTCTGAAACCTAATCTTTTACTGATGAAGACTGACGACATTAATGTAAGGTTCAAACTTAAAATGTCAAAGTAACCACTCCAGAAAATGAGACACACGTTTGTAAACAGTTTAGACCCATGCCTAATTTGTGCATACAGTTGCTGAAAATGCTTTCTTAAATCTAGAAATCATATGCCCAATTTGGTTAAAAAGGGATATGATCAACTTAAAAATCATACGTTGTAAGCCAAATTTCTTTGCGTATGCTACTAATACCTAAAAAAACAAATTTAAAAATCCAATTTACTTATTTATAGACTTTCTGCATTTCTCTCAGCTTGGACAATTAAAAAAATCATTTCTGCCCAATTCATTTTTTCTTTACACTCAGTTTCACCTGCAGGTCCTTAGTGCTGTAATGTTTGTGTTTCAAACACTGTAAGGGAATGTTTAATTAAAAACAGCTTGCACTGGAATTTTACATAAACTGTCAATGCATTTCTATTGGTCTTATATTTTATAAACGCTTTTAAAATAAAATCTTTAAATTAGAACTGAGGCACATTTGTGCTATGTATTGCACACACACCTAGAAACAAACAATCCCTACCCAAGAGAATTTGCAGTCTAAGCTCCCTGTCTGAAAATGCAGGCAGATTGCAGTGTCCTCACAGGTCCATACGTGTACGGCAGCCTGCTGCACACTATCAATTGTAGGATCAGAGGCCAACAATACAAGTGACACAAAATGGAAGGAGAGATCTAAGCAAATATATTTAGTATTATAATTAAATAATTGATTATTCCCATCTGTCCTTCAACTGACCCAGCACTGACTGATTTCTTATAAGATGACAATGTCGCTTTAAAAAAAAAAAAAATCTGAGTATAGAATCTTCTATCCACCGGACAGACAGAGAACAGGCAGAAGTAATTCAAGCTAACCCACTACTGTTTTGCCAATGTGACAACTAGGAGGACCACTAGTGAGGGAAAAGAGTAGCTCTGTCTTCATGGTCTTTCCAATAGTTGGCCTCTCTCCTGAGACTGTGTACCAACTAGTTTTGATGGCGATTTTGTGATAGTGACACACAGGAAGTGAACTGACTAAATATTTCTCATGTGTCACTGAATGACTATCAGATGGCAATGACTATGGGACACTACCAACTTGGGCCATTTTGAACCAACAGCCATGGGATGATAGCGCAAATCTTGATTAATCAGATCCTATTCTATATTATTGGTTTTCTGAACCCAGAGATCTGCTGTCCAACACCTACTTGTAATGAAAAACTAAACAATGTGCATTTTAATCCTATTAATTTGGTCAAAATTACATTGTTTTCAACAGTCATTTGAATTACACTCTTTAAATCATTTTGACAGGCTTTAAAAATAATCTCCACATGTGTACGTTTGTCTCTGCCCTGCACATAAAAATGAATCTCTCTCAATCGCCCATTTACTCTATTATTCTCTCTTCCATGAATTCCTTCATGAACCCATTACTTCAGATGGGATCTTCTCAGCTCCCTTCCTCTCTCAAACCAAGCATTCAAGCAGATAACCAGGGCTGACAATGCAAAGCTAATTCAAACAGAAGTCCTAAAGTTTCTAAATTATTTCCACTTTATAGCTCTGCAACTTCCTCTTTCCCCTCTGGCAATGTCTATCCTCTAGTGAGGAAAGCAGATGAACAGTCTTCTTTAAAAAAATCCATTTCAACCAGTCAAAGTAATAAATAACACCAACCATGCCTCCCAACCCCCTCAAATGGCCAGGCAGTCGGGAGAAATTCCAAGGGTGTTCCCAGCTTGAGGCCCCACTGTGGCAATATGCTAAATTATAATCAAGCAATTTCAGTCTTTGAGCCTTAAAAGGAAAGGGGGTAAAAGCAGAGATACCATTGAGAACATAGACTATAATTTAACATAAATTTTTACAGTCTGTCAGGAGAATGCTGCAGTGGACATAAATGCAACATCTGGCAGCAGTTAAGAGAAGAACAAGGGGCATAGCAGAAGAAAAGAGCACAACTCAGTAGAAATGATCATGGAAGCATTATTAAAGGCCGGCGGAGACCATATTGAGTAATGGGGATATTGCTACAGGAAGGATATTGAATGAAATGATACAGAAAAGGGCAACAAAAACATATGTTATGAGATGTTGTGAAAATTAGGTTTATAGTCATTAGAAAAGAGGACCTCAAGAAGGGAACATGACTGAGGCACCTACAATTCCATGTGGTATAGAGAAAGGGGATGCTACCAAAGTAGCAGCGAAGGCAACCAGTTTATACAAGAGAGAATGAAAGAATCCAAGAAAAACAAGTCACTAAAGGATCAAAAAGGCTAACAATGTTAGGACCCATTAGGAAAGGGACAAATAATAAGACAGAAAATATCATAATGCCACTATATAACCCCACAGTACGTCCATCTGGAGTACTGTGCCCAGTTCTGGTCACCCCATCTCAAAAAGGATATAGTGGAACTTGAAAAAGTACAGAGAAGGGCAACAGAAGTTGATCCAATAAAATATATTACCTCACCCACCTTGTCTCTCCAAGAGTTTAGTGATGCAGACAAATGGAAACTAATGTTCAGTTATATAACCTGATACAAACAATCAATACATCCATTCAAAGGAAATCGCTAGTAAATTAACCTGAACCAATATGTGGACTAGTAAAAATTTTCTATGCTAAGGCCCGATCTGACACTGTACAATTTTTATTGAATTTAGAACTTTTGAACATTCTGCTCAAGGAGAATCAGTAGAAGAATCATTTAAACTTGAAGCTGCAACAATGTTAATTTTTACAGCAAAAAAGAAAGGAACTCACTGAAACAGCAGCAACCCTGCGAGGCTGCGTCACTCCCACTACTCTCCCTTCGGCTGTCCAGCCAGCTTCTGCTAGATACTGCAAACAAACATTGAAGACAGGAAATTAATTAGTCATACATGACACAATGTATCCAGCAGTTAAAGCATGGTACTGGATATCAGGGCTTCTAAGATTTATTCCTGGTTCTGACATCAACTCTCTGTGACACAGCAGGTAAAAAAACCAAAGATTTTGCGCATTAGTTGACTCCACTATAAAATACATATACTACTACTACCCCTACCTCACAGGTATATTAGCATTTAGAAAGCATTTTAAGATATTGAGATGAGAGAAGATTCACAACTGTAAAGTATTTCTTCTTAGTGATTCCTTCCCTGCCCCTCCCATTTAGTAGTCCTGTCTCAGGAAAAGTGTCTGAACAGCATTAGTCAAGTACTCATGCTGAAGCAGTTAATATACCTCACTAGTTTTGTAGCCATGTGGCAAGAAGAGCTAATTTTATATACTTAGCAAATATAGATTTATTTATTTTTTATAATACTTGTCACAAAAAAACAGCTAAGTTTCTGTAACTGTTATACTTCGGATGTGTTGCACATGTCCATTCCACGTTAGGCGTATGTGCGCCTTGAGCACAGTTGCCGGAAATTTTTCCCTCAGTGGTACCCAGTGGGTTGGCTCTAGCACGCTCATGGCACCAGTATAAAGGGACCGGCTGACCCTGCACCTCCCTAGGGTGTACCATCAAACATTTTCTGTAGAGCCCCCCTACCCGGTATCTGGCTGGGGCGGGTACAGATGCTGAGGTGTATGGGGGCAGCTGCCTGCGTGTAAAACCCCTGCTTTGTTTCTTTTGAAGGTCATGGAGGGATGGTGGAGCATAGAAACCGGTGCTCTGCTGAGGCCTGAAATGCTTCCTCAAAGGCACTAGGGTGTAGAGGTCCAGGGACTTGAGGGTTACTCTGGAGTCCTTCAGTCCACGGAGCTTTGCATCTTTCTGCTCTGAGAAGAGTGAGGTCCTGTCAAACGGAAGGTCCTGGAGAGACTGCTGGACCTCCGTCGGCAGGCCTAAGGACTGCAGCCAAGAACAGCTGCACACGGCCACAGTTGAGGCCATGGATCTAGCTACCAAATCTGCTGTGTCCAGGGTAGCCTGCAGAGAGGCCCTGACTATCGACTTCCATTCTTCCACCAGTGCAGAGAAGTGCTGCCTGGACTCCTGGGGAAGCAAGTCTCTGAACTTTGACATGCAGTCCCAGACATTAAAATTGTATCTCTCTAATAACACCTGTTGGCTGGATATGCAGAGCTTTAAACCTCCTGTAGAATAAACCTTTTACCAAATAGGTCTCTGAGTCCTTCGCCTTAGAGGTTTCTCCATGAAGCTCCTGTCTCTCCCTTTTGTTGGCCGTTGAGACCACCAGGGACCATGATGGTTGGGGGGGAGTACAAGTACTCATACCCTTGGACAGGAACAAAATACTTTTTCTCGGCTCTCTTTGAGGCGGATGGCAGGGAGGATGGGGTTTGCCACAAGACTTTAACTGGTCACATGATGGCCTAATTGAGAGGCAGCCCTTTTAGACAGCCACACCGCAGCCAAGATGTTGACAAGGCTGTTGGAGGATTCTTTGACTACCTCCACATGCAGCCCTAAGTTCAAGGCCACCTCTTCATCAGCTTCTGATGAGCTCTGAAGTTGTTCGGTGAGGGGGGGGGAAGGGATGTGACATGCCCGCCTCTGACACTGCCTTGTCCAGGGAGGAGGAGGAAGCCTGTACTGGCAAGGGGCCCTCCTCTTCTCCTTCTGCACTGACTGTGTCCCGCAGGTCTAGGTCCTATGGATCGGTAACAGGATCAGTACCAGAGTCCAGGTCAGGTGCTGTGCGATGGGATGGGATGAAGGAGGCCTTCTCTCCAAAGCCTCCAAATATAAGCATCCGGAATGTGCCCCTGACATCAGGGAAAAACCCCCAAGGGTTCCAAAATGGCCATTGCATTGACACAGGTCAGTGCGCATTGGATAAAGCACTTGGAGGTACCCCTGCATCCAGGTCTATCACCACATAGGTCTGACCAGAAGGGTACTGACAGCAACCCATCTATTGTGTATCCGACCCCACTTCTGACTCAGACGATGAGCCTTCCTCCGGAGACCATAGCGGTGCAGTACTCATCAGTTCCAGAGATCAGTGCCCAGGTGGGGAGGCCTGCATCGAGGATAGCAGGCACAGTTTCCCCCTAGATGGTACCAAGGGGCCAGGTACTGAGCAACAGCTTGAGGTAACGTGCTCCTTTCTGCCCACCTACACCGCCAACACCGGCTCTTGCACTGCAGGCGATGGCAGTACCAATAGCACCAGCAAATATCTGGCTGCTATGAATGTTTCCAGGGTGGCCAACGCCGTGATCACCCCAGAGTCTTGCTGTCCCTCCAGCACCAGCTTATCTGGTATTGGACTCAACAGAGCCTGCAAAGAGGATGGAATCAATGGTACTCGCACATGGAGAGGGAGCAAGGCAGTGACCTGACTCATGTCACACTCCTGCGCTCCCCATGCTTGGCCTTTTTCTGAGTCGGGGAATGTCCTCTTCTTGGCCAGTTGCTTCTTATGTTTCTTTCTCGGCACCGGGGACAGGGAATGGTACTGAGAGCCCCTCATGGTGGGAGGAGCACTCTGCACTGAAGCTGAAGTACTCAGTGCTGAGTCTGACTGGCTTGGCTCCAAAGAGTGTCTGAGTGCCTCTTCCATTAATAGGAATTTCAATCTGGTCTCCCGGTTCTTCTTCATACGAGGATTAAAATTCCGGCAGTTATGACAATGGTCCCAGACATGAGCCTCACCCAAGCACTTTAAGCAACTGGCATGCGGGTCGTTCAAAGGCATAGGCTTGGCACAGGGCTTGAAGCCTGGTCACCGAGGCATGCCTTGGCACCAGGGGCAGATGAAAATCCACTAACAAGCAAGAAGCTCCAACTCAACTATGTACAAAAGCTATTTACAGTCCAAACAAAAAATAAATAAGCAGTGAAGAAAGAAACAGGGGACATGGATGAAAAATGAAGACCTCTGAGTACAGCTTGTCGTAGCAAGAAGAGCAGTTCCAGCAACCATCATAGGCAGTAAGAAGGAACTGAGGGAGGCGTGGGATTGACCATTCCCTTTTTACCTGCGCCATGAGCACGCGGCACCAGAGAGCACTAGAGCTGACCTGACAGGCATCACTGAGAGAAAAATGTCCATATACTGTGCTCGAGGCATGCACACACCTAATGTGGAATGGACATGTGCAAGCATTCAAAGAAGGTTAATATTTTAATGGAATATGAAAAGGTGCCATACAAATATGTTTCTCCCATTCATGTTACAATTTTCTGGCAAGGAAGCACAGGAAATAAAGATGGTCACTGTTTGAACAAATTAGAAAGATCCTGATTGAGATTTTTTTTTACAAATGGTGATGAATTTAAAAGAATTCTGAAGGAGTAATAAATTTAAGAAAAGTTGGCCTCCTACTTGAGCAGGAGCTTTTTGCAGTGGGAATTGTGGACCCAAGTTTGATTCCTGAGTATGGTCCTTTGTTACATAGGCTAATAAGTTATGTGGCAGAAGGATTTTATGCTGTTGCAATCATAGAATATCAGGGTTGGAAGAGACCTCAGGAGGTCATCTAGTCCAACTCCCTGCTCAAAGCAGGACCAATCGCAACTAAATCATCCCAGGCAGGGCTTTGTCAAGCCTGACCTTAAAAATCTCTTAGGAAGGAGATTCCACCACCTCCCTGGGTAACACATTCCAGTGCTTCACCACCCTCCTAGTGAAAAAGTTTTTCCTAATATGCAACCTAAACCTCCCCCACTGCAACCTGAGACCATTGCTCCTTGTTCTGTCAATGCCAGAATCTGTTGGCTGATACCAAGGGAGAGGCAAGGTGTAAGGCTCTCTCATACCTCAGTGCATTGCAATATCAGGACTGCGCCTAAGGTATCACCCTTGCCCCATAAGGTGTCTACACCATTCCCAAGAGTTGGCTGTCATCCTATGTAAGATCTCTTGGAAGAATACAATTTTGCTAAGTTACGTGCACACTCACTTGTGGAATCTGAGTAGTTTTTCCACATCCTGTTTCTCCAACAATCACCAGCGTCTGATAGTTCTCCACCAGATAAAGGATGTGGTTTCTAAGCTGGAAGGGTGAAATATATTCAAGTTACGAGAACAATCTGAACAACAGAATTTTCAATACATTTCTGCAAAGAGCAATGCACATATAGATATACACTCAGTATAAGATATGAATTATTAATTTATTAAACTCCATCAATGCAGTGCACAATATATAATATTTGAACATACATCCACATAAAGGTTGTAATAAAAAAGAGCAGATTCACTTTTGCCAACATCTATTAAACACAAAGAATAAATTTCATCAAATAAAAGAATGGTGACTTCCATTACATCACTTTCATGTTGTAAAGTGATGTTTAAGAGAAAGGATCAAAAACAATTTATAAAAGAAACACAGCAGGCATGAGATTCAGCATATCAAAAAGTTCTTTCATACCTTAAACACTGGTAACTTTTGTCTCTGTTGTTCAATTGAAAGAGATGCATAGGGATTATAGATGACAGAAACACCAGTACTTTCAGCAGCACTCTGCCTCTCTTCTGTGATACTGACACCAGGACCTTCCGTGCCTACATGACATGAGACAATTGTAATAGGAGGATGACAGAAATTTTCCTGGCATATCTCAGTCTAACTCAGACAAATAAGTTCTTTAGGAAAAGGAACTCTGTCTGCCTTCTAACATGTGCCGTTAAGCATCTCTAACATAATAATCATAAACATATGTAGTTAATGCTTAACAAACAGGAACTTGTTCCAAATTAAATGTAAATCTCCCTTTTTTAAAGTCTCCTAACATGGCACAATATATCTGTGTCTTTCAAAGAAAATGTTAAAAATGTCTATGAAACATCTATTTCATGAGAAATGTACAAAAGCCTTAACTTTTGGCACCTCTCTTTTTCCTTTTCTTCCGCTTTAAAGAAAGTTTTTTTTAACATACTCACTGTTTTTCCCAGGAATGCCTCTATTCATTTAAAACCAGGAATAGGCAATAAGAATCAATTTCATCAACACACAATGCTAGAATAAGTCTTCCAATGGAACCTTTTTGATTCAGATTAATTCTAAGGTGTACTTTTAACTGTACTTGCTTATGAGCCATGCCACTCACTAAATTGAGCTCAAAAATCTGTTTATTCCCAGTACATGTAACTGGGAAACTAATGACAGCTGGAAATGCTCAATCATGGGGGGGTTCTCATTAAGGTAATGCATCATCTGCAGTTTTCTCCTCTGCTATTCAGTTGAGATGTCCCTCATTTTGTAGGATCTGTGTTGCACATTATTGGCCATGTCCACAGAAGAATTTAAACTGTATTTGCTCATTATTCTGCTTTAAAACAAACAGGTCCCATCCACATTCACCAAACAAACTGTTTACATTTTGTATTAACATAGACCAGTTTAAAGAAAGGTTAAAAATGGTTTAAATTAGAATTTAATCCCCATTGTAGACATAGATTTAAACATCAGTATCATACAACATTCGGATGCCAACTGAAAGATAGGGAATAATTCCTCTGATCATCCATATATCTTCTGTTACTGCACTCCTGGATGTACCCGACAGATAGTTATCTGATTTAAATAAATTAATTCACCTTGACAAGGCTCATCCATTTGGAGACAGACTCCCTCACTTTTAGATTAATTTTACAGCAACGTATACATTTCTCATTGTTAATCTTCAGTGTATGAACCGGCTCTTCCCATGTGTTTGTACAGTGACATGGTACAGGGGATTTGGGACACACAGGAGCCTTCAGTATATCCCAGGAAATTGACTACTTGAATTCAAAATGTTTCTGCCTCTCTCTCTACCATTAACCAGTCTAAATTCTGGCTCTTCCATGAGCTGATTGTTGCTTTGGGCAAGTGCATTACTGGAACCTCTGAGTGACAGTCAATTGTTTTCAGATCCTCACAAGATAGTATAATTATTTCAGGAAGAGTTTTGTGTTTCAGTTAGATTTGCTCTCTGCTTTGCTTTTATTATAGAGAAGCAGTAGTGCTGCTATAGTTAAGGTTGGGAGTCCCTTACTTACAAGATGACAAATTCTATTTTATTTTAGAGGTATACATGAATTTAGTGCTGGTGAGAGATGCCTGTATGATAACCCTGAAGACCCACCACCACATTTATCCACAGGGGAGTTTCAACCCAGGCAGCAGGAGCACAAGCTTCCCAATGCAGCGCTGTCAACGTGCCTTTACCCTGCAGCCCAGAGCCCACCCCCAGCTGCACGAGCAGAGCTCAGACTCCGTGACCCATCCACCCTCAGCATCTCTGCTGACCGGAGGCCAGGCAGGACCAGGGAGAACGGGGGCTCAGATGATGGGGGGCCCGGACTGTAACCCTGCCAGCTCAAGGTGAACCTAAATGCCCCACCACCCTGAGGCTCTGGGGAGAGGGGGAATAATGACAGACCATTAAGTCACCAGCTCCTGGTCACTGTGGTGGGGAATGGTAAGAAATGAACCGCTTTGCCCCAGCCCGGGCAGCGCCAATAGGAGGTGGGACGAGGGGAGGCCCAGAGGCTCCTGCCGGGAGGCACGGCCAGGTCCCGGCGAAGGGAAGCCGAGAGGACCAGCACCGGCAGTACCTCCCCAGCCTTTGCTCCCCGGGGGCTCCCTCCCTCCAGGGCCCGTTCGCCCCTCACCCGGTTTCCAAAACTTCATCGGTCCCACGGGCGCCGCCATCTTGGGGTGAAAGGTCAAAAAGGAAGTGACGCCCTCGCCCGCCGCACGGGTCGGGGCTACGTGTCACGTGATGAGCGAGCTATGTGATTGGCCGGCCGTTGCCATAGCATCGGTCCCGCGGGCTAGCAGCCGTTGTTCTTTTCCGTGCCTTGCCCTTCCCAGCCCTCGAGTCGTAGGGGGCCCGCTTGTGCCTCAGGCAGCTCCCGCCCACCAGAGGAGGCGCCCAGAGACTAGGGTGATGGGCGCCAAGGGAGGAGCTAGAAGGCCCCTCCCCTCAGGGCGGCCGGGCAGCACCCCAGGGCCCGCGGGAGCAGGGGGAGGCGCAGACTCCTAGGGGCTTTGTGCCTTGATCTTTAATAAGGGGGCGTGGAAGGGCTTTTAGGGGTAAAATGCAGTAAGTGGTGATTTCGCCCTACACAAACCTAGGAGGAAATATTTCAAGCAATAATGATTGAAAGCTACAGCTGGGCCAAGTCGGGAAAACGGGGCTTGAGAGCATGTTAGATCAGTGACACTCACTCAGACCTCCTGGTGCAGGAGCCAAATAGGGTTTGGGTCTTTTTCTTATATACAGGGCAGGGGCGGCTCCAGGCCCCAGCATGCCAAGCGCGTGCTTGGGGCGGCAAGCCGCGGGGGGCGCTCTGCCGGTCGCCAGGAGGGCGGCAGGCAGGCCACCTTTGGCGGCGTGCCTGCGGAGGGTCCGCTGGTCCCGCGGCTTCCATGGAGCTGCGGGAGGTCCGCCGAAGCTGCGGGACCAGCAGACCCTCCGTGCTTGGGGCGGCAAAATGTCTAGAGCCGCCCATGCTTATATAGGCGCCTATTACCCCCCTGTCCTGATTTTTCACACTTGCTGTCTGGTCACCCTAGAGCCAAATCAGCATCAACTGTACCCAAAAGAGTCATAGTAGTGTGAATTCATTGTTTCATTTTATTTATATATATATATATATATATATATATATATATATATATATATATATATATATATATATATATATATATACACACATTATTCTCACACCAAAGTGACTGACCAAGTATTATTATTTTTATCAACTATAAAAATTGGTTAATAACATACCAAAAGCATCCTGACTGGTTAATAACTTAGATTGGTTAATAATTAAATCACACCGTGTTTCAATGTGTGCTGCAAAGAGCCATGCCTGGAGACATATTAAAGAGCCACTTGAGCTCCTGAGCCTCAGTTTTAGAGGTTTGTTGAAGGATATTCACCTGATAGATTTTGATGTGTGATGTTGACTATTTGTGTAACAGTTATGAAGCTTTAACTTTTTGCATCTCAGTGCCAACTGCCATTAAATAATTAGTGTCTGACTCACCCCCACCCCATAAATTCCCATAACTGTGAACATTTAAAACAATAAAAAAAAAGCTTTAAAATAAATGTTGATATTGGGGGTGGGTGTGTGTGTGTGTGTGAAATCTAAATCAATTTCTTTCAAGCCTAATAATAGATGTGGGGCACGGAGGACAATGCTGTACTCAGAGACCCCATGATGAAACATTCCCCATACTGCCAGTTCACAAGTGCTGAGCCCCCAGAATATCATGTGTGGTTTAAAAAAAGCATTACCTTTTAACAGATGCTATGTCCTGGATTCTAGTTATTTGCCTGCTGATTTCTCAGATGTAGGCTATGTCTGCACTACAAAGTTTTGCTTTCACATCTATATCAGGCACGGGGTGTGACCTCTGACCAACACAGCTGTGCCAGGAATAGCACCTAGGGTATAGACCAGTGGTCCCCAATGCAGTGCCCGTGGGAGCCATGGCGCCCGCCAGGGCATTTATGTGCGCCCGCCTAGTGCCCAGCAGGGGAGAGAAGCCGCGGCCCCGCACCTGCCAGGGACAGAGAACTCCTGGGCTGCAGATTGCGGGCGCCGGTGTTCTCGGTCCCTGGCAGGCACGGGGCTGCGGCTTCTCCGGGGCTGCAGAGTGCGGGTGCCGGTGTTCTCGGTCCCTAGTAGGCACGGGGCTGTGGCTTCCCTCCAGCTTCTCCTGGACTGCAGACTGCGGGCACCGGTGTTCTCAGTCCCTGGCAGGCGCAGGGCCGCAGCTTAAGCCAGAGAGAAGCCACGGCCCCGCACCTGCCGGGGACAGAGAACTCCTGGGCTGCAGGTGCCAGTATTCTCTGTCCCCGGCAGGTACGGGGTTTTCCTAGTGCCCAGCAGAGGAGAGAAGCTGGGACCCCGCCTGCTGGGGACAGAGTACTCCGGGTTTGCAGGCGCCAGTGTTCTCTGGCCTCCCGGCTTCTCTCCACACTGCCCAGAACTCGCACCAAAAAAACCAAGAAACAAAAACAACCCCCCCACCCCAAAAAACATGCTCCAACTCTGCAGAATGGATGGAATGACACTCCGTAGCATGTGCTGCCCCAGGCACGTGCTTGCTCCACTGGTGCCTGGAGCAGGCCCAGCATTATGTGAGTAATTGTTGGTGCCCGATATACTCTTAGAAAACATGAATGTGCTACTGGCCACAAAAAGGTTGGGGACCACTGGTATAGACAGTTATTCTGGCAAAACTATGCTTTTCAGAGGGAAGGGCTATCCATAACAAGTTATCCATGCTAAAGTGCAGATTTGCAAGTATATACTGAGTCCACACTAGGAATGCTTTACAGGTATGCTACAACAGTAGAGCTATATCAGCAAATCCCCCTAGTTCAGATGTAGTTTATACAGTTCTTTTGCTGGTATAACTTAAACCAAAACTAAGCTATGCCAGCAAAAGAACATTTTTGCCAGTACAACTGCATCAGTGTTAGGGCTTTTGCCAGCATAGCTATGTGAGTTAGCAGTGTGATTGTTTTCACACTCCTAACCACCAGTTATGCTAATAAGACTTTCTAGTATAGACCAGCTCCAAGTGTAGATCTGACCCTAATCTAGACTAGAAAAGGCTGGGGGTTGCATGTGTTTTTATACCAATATCGCTACACTGGCAAACCCCCCTAGTGCAGACACAGTTTATACTTGCAAATTGATGGTATAGCTTTTACTGATTCCCCCAGCAAAAGAAGTTACACTAGGGCTTTTGCAGATACAGTATAAAAATGTTATAAAAAATCCACCCCCACCCGGTATTACCATATTGGCAAAAGTTTTATGTATAGCTCTGGCCTGAGCCTTTAGGGTGCATTTCGATAACGTTTTCAAGATTTCCTCTACAACCAGATAGGCTAGAAACATGCATTACAAAAAAAAGTAATCTCAGATTCACACCTAGCAATTTGCTCCTAGGAGCTGGAGCTTTAAGGAAAATACTGTGCATCAGGACACTCATAACAAGAGGGTTGCACGTTTTGTGGCTTCCCTAGGCTGAGCACTTTGCACACACCAGGGGGTCCTTGCATTTTTCTCTTCCCAGCCACAAGTTCCCTGTGTGCCACCTTCCCATCATCCCTTGTTGTAGGGACTCTCTTCATCCCTTCCCTTCAAGCCAGGGTCTTTGTCCCACATTCTTCCTCTCACACTGGCAGCTCTGTTTACTGATAGTTTTCCTGGCCCGCATGCATTGGGCACTGTGTGTCCACATTGTCCCCATGCTCACCATTCCCCAGGAAGGGCTTAGCATGCCTCCCTATTTCCCCCTCCGCCATACTATTGTCCCCCATTCCTCCCATGCAGGATCTCTGTATGCCCTCCATGCCAGGGGCTGTGTGCTCCACATCCCATAGCAGAGTTCCTCATTCTTCCTCCTTCTGCTAGTGATTGTGTATCCCTCATTCCCCACTCCCTTGAGTTTCCATGGGCCCCCCATGACAGGACCCCCTGCCCATACCAAGGACTGTATATGTACGCCCCAGCCCCCCACCTCCAACCCATTCTTTTTCTTTCTCTCTGGGAGATAAGTAATTCAGGGTGTCAATATGTTTAAACTGTACTAGGAACAGCAGCAGAACTGAGATTGGGGTATTGCTATGGTGGAAAGCTGCCATCAGCTGGTTCTTTGATCTACAGCCACAGTCGTTGGTTGAAGTTGCTCAGTCTGCTAACCAGATGCCAGAGGATCTGTGCACCCCCCATTTCTCCCTGCTGATTTTTTGATTTTCATCCAAAGCAATAGGGTTCTGCCCACTGCTACCTGCAACAGTCCCTGAAATTTTGGAGTTGATCAAATGAAGCATTCAAAAATTATTGCATTGCAGACAAGCATAGAAAATGCCACCACACTGTGTGCAAGATTTCACTTCACCTGGCTAACTAGGAAAAGAGGTTGAGTTTAGCTTGACCTTAGCTACCACATTAACTAAGCCCTACCTAAATTAGTCTTGACTAGAAAAAAGATCAAAGAGTCAACATTGCTCCTTATATTTGATCTCACCTGTTATGTCTTTAAAATGAATTCAGCAGTGAAAGGTAAAAAGGCAGGGAAGCAATAGCAAAGTGGCTGTTGCTGTGACCATTTGTATTACGGACAGCATTGGAAGGGAATCACCTTTTGGTGACTGGCAAGCATACGGGATGTAATTTGAGGCAGCACCAGCACAGGAAAAAACAGAGGCAGAACAGGAGGGATAAGGCTGCTCAAGGCCCAGTTTAGGCACAAACCCAAAGCTTGACTTGTGAAAAGTTTCCTTAAATTCACAGAAGAAAAAACAAACAAAAAAAACCCAGAAGTATGATGCAAACCATAATCCCTTGCATGATTTATTAGTCCTAGCCAAGCCTTAAGAAAACCCCCTGACAGCAGTTCTCAAACTGTGGGTCAGGACCCCAAAGTGGGTTGAGACTCCATTTTAATGGGGTCGCTAGGGCTGGCTTAGACTTGCTAGAGCCAAGGACTTCAGCCCTGGGCAGTGGGACTCATACAGGCTCCCTGCCTGGGGCTGAAGCTCCTGAGCTTTCGCTTTGCCCCCCTCCATCCAGAGTGGTGGGGCTTGGGCTTTGTCAGAGGGGGATGTGGTGCAATGAAGTTTGAGAGCCTCTGCTCTATGATAAGACAAGGCAGCACAGACTGTATTTGAGGTGGTGGCGGCTCGACCTAAGGAGAACCACAGGATCTTTGTCCAACAGCTTCAATCAAAAGAATCCCCATCACATTCATTACAACCAGGTCAAGTTTCTGCCCTACCATGAGAGGTAGATACCACAAGGATATATGCACCAAAATCATTGCACTTGATACCAGGCAGCTGATGGTTTGGGAAAATAATCACCAGACAATTAAGTTCAATTACCCTGATGCTTTATTAAATCTTTGACAGAGAGGGTGAAAAACTCACAGAATCACAAAATCCCCAGTCACATTTCACTGGCTTCTTAATCTCTAGCACTCTTTATCATGCACATAAATAATGTGACAGAGCAGCACTATGACTATTGTAATTAATCTTAAGTGAAGCTTTTATACAACATTACCTGGTTAATATAATCTTGCAATTAATTTTTATTTATTATCTAATAGTTGTTTCGCAAACTCTTTTGGAGAAAATTATGTCTTTGATTGTAATAAGAGATGTAATCTTAAAATCCTGGCTGTTTATTTGGATACATTTTGAAATTACAAATAATACAAAAGATCTCAGTGGTTTGAGCATTGGCCTGCTAAGCCCAGGGTTTGGGAGTTCAATCCCGGAGGGGGCCATTTAGGGATCTGGGGCAAAAATCTGTCTGGGGATTGGTCCTGCTTTGAGCAGGGGGTTGGACAGATGACCTCCTGAGGTCCCTTCCAACCCTGATAGTCTATGATTCTTTGTAAATGTTGCTTTTTTCCAATCACAGCAACACTAGCCCATACAGGAAACACTGTTACAGTAAACTTAGAATCCTTTGCATAAAAGAGGGGGAAAATCTTATTCAAAAGAAAAGTCCATCATCAATTTTGAACATACAAATATACAAGACACTTACAAATTCTGAAAGAATTTCTTAGCCTGACAGGAACATTCTGCATAGATCAGAAAATTGGCATTAGGAGGATTATTGCATTTAAGAGAGACATATCATAGCAAAGGACAAACCCACACTTAAGATACCAGTACAAGGATAAAAAACCATCATGGACATTTACAATTATTGAGTGTTCTTAAGTCAGGCAAATTAGAAAGGTTAAGTTTCAGTTACAATAAACGCAGAAGATAAATTATGTTATACATTCAGTTTGTCATGTTTTAATCTTAGTGTTATCTTTATTGCACATAAGAGTTTTTCTTGTTTGTTTTGTATAACAAATATACAGGCTATATGAAGTGCTAATTAATGTTGATCTATAATATTAAATTTTTCCTGATTTAAAACAGCCTTAATGCAACACTAGGGTTGCCTCAAGTTGTGTGTCTTTTTTGTTTTTAGTTGCCATGCTTAATAACATACAGTAACGCCTCACTTAACGTAGTTATGTTCCTGAAAAATGCTATTTTAAGTGAAACGATGTTAAGCAAATCCAATTTCCCCATAAGAATTAATGTAAATGGGGGGGAGGGGAGTTAGGTTCCGGGGAAATTTTTTTCACCAGACAAAAACCTATTATATACACAGACACACATATACACAGTATAAGTTTTAAACGGTACACAGCAATGATGATTGTGAAGCTTGGTTGAGGTGTTGAAGTCAGAGGGTGGGATATTTCCCAAGGAATGCCTTACTGCTAAATGATGAACTAACATGCGGCTGAGCCCTCTAGGGTTAATCAGGGCCGGCTCCAGGCACCAGCTTATCAAGCAGGTGCTTGGGGCGGCCACTCTGGAGCAGGGAGGCACTTTCAAGTATTCGGCAGCAATTCGGCGGAGGGTCCCTCACTCCTGCTCAGAGTGAAGGACCTCCCACTGAATTGCCACACATCGCGACTTTTTTTTTTTTTGGCTGCTTGGGGCGGCAAAACCCCTGGAACCGGCCCTGGGGTTAACACATTGTTAATGAAGGCTCACACTCTGCAAGGCAGCACAAATGGAGGGAGGAGACACAATGACAGACTGTGTGTGTGTGTGTGTGTGTGTGTGTGTGTGTGTGTGTGTGTGTGTGTGTGTGTGTGTGTGTGTGTGTGTGTGTTGCCCCTTTAAGTACACTGATCCCACTCTAAGTACACTGCCTTTAAGTAGATCAGCAAGTTGAGACAGCAGCTGCTGCTAGCAAGCTCCCTCTGTCCTGAGCCCTGTCCTGTCCCACCCCTGCTCTGTGGAGATGGGGTAGAGGAGCAGGGTGGAGGGGGGCAGGAGGACACCCTGACATTAGCACTCCTCTTCTTTCCCGCCCCCCCCCCACCACAGCAAGCAGGAGGCTCCCAGGAGCAGCTGCAAGGCAGAGGGCAGGAGCAGCACACGGCACTGTGGGGAGGGACAGTTGAACTGCCCGGCAGTTGGTAGCCTGCAGGGCGTCTGCACCACAGGGAACTTAGGGGAGCTGATAGGTGGGCTGCTGGTCCACCCTGGTTCCGAGCCCCAACTAGCTCCAACAGGCTGCTCTTTCTGTAAGTAGTGGACAAAGCAGGCGGCTGCCAAACAACGTTATAAGGGAGCATTTGTGCAACTTTAAGCGAGCACGTTCCCTAATTGATCAGCAATGTAACAACGAAACAACGTTAACCGGGATGACGTTAGGTGAGGAGTTACTGTACATAACTCTTCAATTAGCTTTAGATGTTCATGCCTCAGACCCAGACTCAGTAAAGCACTTATACCCATGCCTAGATGCTCTGCTGAATCAGGGCTTCAATGAATGAAGTAGGATAAGATTAAGTTCCTACTTTACTGCAGATACCACTGTTGACTGAAGAGAAGTTTCTACAAAGCTAAATTATTGGACCACAGGGCAAGAATATATGTTGCAATTATTATTTTTGCAACAGTAAAGGTTAGATTTGTTTTAAATGAGAGCTTTGAATTTGTATGAAGACCTTAAAATGGCAGGATATTTTGATTTTTTTTTTGCACATATGATCTGATTTTGGGGAAATGTGTGCAGTGGGGGGAGGAGGATTCCCCCCTGCATTTCAAAGTCTCTCATAAAACTTGTCCCAGGAGTAAACTGAAAGCAACAGCCCCTGTGCCTGTCAGGCAAGGTATGGAGAATGTACAATGATATAACCAAGTAGGGCTTCATTTGGTTCTGCAAAAGCTAATAGGGAAAGCTTCAGCATAGAAAAAAAAAGTATTCTAGAGAAATGAACATCTAAAAAATATTTTTATACTCTTTTTGCAACCTTATCCATACTTAATTACAAAACAAAAAGGATATTGTACTTTTAAAATAATGTAATTTGTTCAAAACTCAAATAGCAAATTAAGGCATGTCTACGTTTTAATGCTTCAAGTACTTCACTGTGCATTGTGTAATAAGTTGCCTAGGAAGAACCACAACAGTGCTCTGTGCAAGCTTGAAAAGCATGTCTCTTTCACCAACAGAAGTTGATCCAATAAAAGATATTACCTCACCCACCTTGTCTGTCTAATATCCTGAGACCAACATGGCTTCAAAGCAGCTGATGCACTAACTTGCTCCACCTAGCTGCGGCCATTCATTTGAAGAAAGGGTGTGATGTCTGAGGCCCAGTAGGCTGACATCGATCTTTTTCCATCTAGTTGAGGTTATACGTTATGTTTGGCTATCCATGTCATTTTTCAGTCAAATGTCCCTGGCTGGAGAGGTAGCCAAACACAAGATTGAGCTTGGACCTGATTTCAGAGCAGAAGAGTGCCCCCCTCTATTTATTTTACAGAAGGAGATCTTTAAGCAGTGTTCTTTTCAGTAGCCAGAGTCTTTAGAATAACCAGAGCCATTGAGTTAAGATGATACTGATCTAGTAGAGGATGGGAAAGTACAGGAGAATGACTGAAAACTAGAAGAAGTTAACAAGAGAGTTATCCACATATTATCACCTTGGAGACAGAAACAATACCAGTCTTATGTTTGTTGGCCTGAGTTGTAGTGGTCTTCAGTAGAACCACTGTTTGAGGATTGCCTTCTCTCAATGTGAAGTTTTCCAGTGGCTACCATTACAACATTGGATATGGGCACAGTGGGCTCTTCTCATTTTTCAAGTTGAGTGGACAGTGCTCACCTCTCTATGCTCCAACGTGGCCTCATGACTGCAGAGACATTCCTCTCAGTCAACGGTGGAGATGCTTGCATGATGATATTTGACTTACACTTTGACTCCCTGGAGGCATACAAGAAGCTCTGTTTCCTTCTCATGTTTCCTACAAATGCTCTAAGGTAGAAAAAATCCATTCTCAAGAAGTTTTCCTTCATCAAGTCACTGGAAGCCTTTGTTCTCCTAATCAGCTGATTAAACATTCCACTCTTCTTGCAACTGGATGACAGTTTGGGGTTGATGGGCTTTGACCGTGCAAAAAGGATCCGGAATTCCAGGTCAAAGTGTGCAACTGCTGGGCCCGACAGAATCAAGATGTTACTGCTGCTTAGTTTCCCATCAGTCCACGTGAAACTTTATAATGAAAAAATTCACAATGATGTTAATTTATTAAAGTAAATAATACACCCACACAAAGGTTGAAATAGTGCCAATACATGTTCTCTTTCAATACGAGAAACTGGTTACTGTACTATGGATAGTTAGCAACATAATTTTTAGTGCAAACATCACATACGATCAACAGCTCACAAGAAAAACAGTTTTGTACTATTACCCTTCACCCCACAATCCAAAGAAGTCATAGAAGACAAGGGCATGAAAAGAAATAGGGTACTTGCCTGTAGGAACCTGTTGTCACTCTTATGCCATCAACAAGGATAAACTTTTCTTGGACCTTCCCCACAATTTTGACTCCTGACCTTGTGCAATAAGTGTTTCCCGATATAGTTCGAACTCTCATCAGCTGTTTGAAAGAGAAAAAAAACTTATTTAAGTTTTGACATATCAAAAGAAAAATGATTCTACCTAAGAGGGAAACTTACAAACATTAATGATAAAACAGAGTCCGAAGACCACTGTTGATCAGCTAACACAGGATGCTGCTGAGTGACATAAGATTCTCTCTCCTAGAGGAGTCAAATGACCATTCTAAGGGGTTCTTGTGGCTTAGGGAGCAAAACATGAAGTCAAAATTTGAACCAGAATTTAGTCTCCCTCATTATAAAGCAGTGAGCCTTGATACTGTTGGAGTAACAAGACCACTCAACGTATTTGTCCTTCAGGGAATAAGAAAAGGACTAAACTGAACTGAAATCTCCTTTGTGTCCTTACAAAAGAGTGACTAAAATATAGTGGATTATGTGTTTACCCAGTATGAGTCCCCTCCCCCTTTAAATAATTTATGTTTGTGGGAAGAGAACCTCTCTTTCAACAGATTTCCTAAAAGAAGGGAAAAAACTTTAATTATCTAGGCCAGAAACATTAAGACATTCATCAGAAAGATTCCCAATTTTAAAGAAAGTCAATTTACTTTATGAGATGGACAGAAAATTAAGGTTCAAGCTACGGCTATTTAAACAAAGAAAAGAGCGTCTGCAGTGCTTCCAGCAATCCCATAACAAGTGTTAAAGACAAAAATCACTTCAATATAATACATGGGGGTTAGTGCACCTCTAAAGACATCATTGTTTGTGCAGTTAGTGCCTTGTTTTTCAAGATCAGTTAAAACTTACAAAAAAAGAGCAAGAGCTACATAGATCATATTTCTTTTGAAAACTCAGATGTTATGGTTGCAACAGGGCCAATAACCAAATGTTTGTTGCCGTAAGTATCACAGTGCCTACCTTCTCCTGCTCAAGATCAACTCCTAGATTTCTGCACATTTTCAGGAAGTGGGGAAATGAAGCACGATCTAAAAGGATGTACACACTAACTTTCCGCTTGCTACAGGCTTCCTGAAGGTCTTTGAAGATATCAATGTCTGTGAAGGTATCCATAACCACAGCAATAACCTGCAACAAATACAGAAGAAACCATTAGTTCAAGAAAACCTTGTGACCTAAATCTTATTTTTCTCAGCACCCCAGGGGAGATTTAGAAGGGACAGAGGGGTGTATGAATCAATTTAGCTTCCAAATTAAGTAGTCCCCTGGTTGGTTTCCTTTTAATCGATACCATATTCCCTAGACAAGTTTCCATTTTCCTTGCTACTTTTTTTAAGAGTTATTTTATTGTGACATAGTCAACCTGTTCTGTCATTCTTAGCAGCATTCCACAAGTGTGTCAAGTACCGGTACTGGATAATTTAGATGTGTAATGTTGTAGCTGCATCAGCCCCTGGATATTAGAGAGATAAGGTGGATGACGTAATATCTTTTATTGAACCAACTTTTGATGACAGACAAATCCCTGGCTGAATCAGAGCCGTATGTGCAGGCTCTACAGTGGGAAAGCTTTTTATATTGCATCAGAGGTGAGAGAGGACACCATGATACTGAGTGATGGAAGGGTAAGGGTTTAGGTTAAGCTAACAGCATTTCAAAGGGAAAACACATGGGTATTGCACAAATATGTTGCTTCACAGCACACCTAAAGTATATGGGTACCCATTATAATCAATCTCTGCATAACATCGCTTCCACAAAGTCATACATAGTAAAATGGAAACATAGATATTGAACTCATAGGATGATGGGAGCCTGCTTCTTAGAGTATTCATTCTGTCCTTGACACTTACCATTTGATAATGTATAAAAAGAAAGTACATCTAAGATTCTTTGCTACACCATCCACGCGGTTTCCTTTTGTACACCTAGAATTGCAATAGCAGGAACTAGAGAGAGTCTGCGAATAGGGACTACATCTCTTTGGTTCATAGGGTGCAAACAACACAATTAAATAGCTGAAGGCAGGTAAGTGAATTGGGAAAGAGAGATAGCTGGCTGTCAGTCCTTTCTGCCAATGCATAAGTTACTCAGGAAAAGGAATCTTACATACTTTCAGAATCAAGTACTGAATCATCACTTATCAGGGAACACTATCTCCGTTTGTCATTTGCTCAGCAGCATCTTGCTCGCTGTTTAATTACATTTGTCATGCAATACACAAGAGGGAACATAAAATACTTCACCCACAAGGCTGCAGCACACAGGTCTTAAGGTTCCTTCATTTCCCCCACCTCTAAATTGATCCCAAGACCCACCAGGGCAGGCAGGGACTACAGGCTGCTCTCCAACAACAGAGGAATGGGCTAGCAAGAAGCTTACTTAGAAACATTTTTTTAGAGATAGGTGTTTCACCACCAGCCTTCCACAACCAAATAGTTGACCTTTAATACCATTCAGCCACTTAATGAACAGGGATATGGGAATGGGGAGTAAATATCCAGTCCAAAACAGAACTTTGGCAAGATGGTTCATTCTTAGCTTGAAGTTTCTTACACTGAAGTACCCCAACTTGGAGATGCAACACAAACGCAAGCCATTTTGATAGACACATCCTAAGTCGGAGATTGTGGGATTGTGTCCTCTTCCTGTAAAATGTATTGCTTGAAGAGAAGGGCTTCTTCAGTCCCAAAACTTGGAAAGGATCACTGACTTCACCAGTGATATCTGCAAAGGGTTTGAGTATGCAAGGAAAAGGAACTTCTCAACACAGCAAATATCTTCACTGGTGTGAATTGGTTTCCCCTTTACTATCATTTCTTTAGATGAGAAGAAATGCTGAGGATCCTTACTGTATTGTCATTAGTAGGGCTGTCAAGTGATTAAAAAAAAAATCACAATCACGATTAAAAAAAAATCATGATTAATCGCACAATAGAATACCATTTATACCAAAAATACCAAAAATACATATTTTTGTATGTTTTCTACATTTTCAAATATATTGATTTCAATTACAACACAGATCAGAGTACAGTGCTCACTTTATTTTTTATTACAAATATTTGTGCTGAAAAAAAATATTTTTCAATTCACCTCATACAAGTTCTGTAATGCAATCTCTTTATCATGAAAGTTGAACTTACAAATGTAGAATGATGTACAAAAAACTAACTGCATTCAAAAATAAAACAATGTAAAACCTTAGAGACTACAAGCCCATGGAATCCTACTTCTTGTTCAGCCATTCATTCAGACAAACAAGTTTGTTTACATTTGCAGGAGATAATGCTGCCCGCTTCTTCTTTACAATGTCACCTGAAAGTGAGAACAGGTGTGCACATAGCACTTTTGTAGCTGGCACTGCAAGGTATTTACATGCTGTCATAAACAGATAAGGGTTAAGGTCTCTTTTACCTGTAAAGGGTTAACAAGCTCAGTAACCTGATGAACACCTGACCAGAGGACCAATCAAGGGACAGGATAATTTAAAATCTCTGTGGAGGGAAGGCTTTGTCTGTGTCCTTTGTTTGATTTGCCATTCTCTCTTTGGCTTTAAGAGAGGCCAGACACATCTTCAAGTTCTCCAAGTTTTCCTGAAGTATTTTCTTCTATTCAGTCTAGTGAGTATTAGAAAGGCAGACTGGTCTTATAATTTAATTTCTGCATTTGCAATTGTGTGTTTGCTGAAGGAATATCTTTATTTCTGTTTGCTGTTACTTTGATTATTCTGAGGAGGAGGGAGGGGAAGTCTCTCCAGTTCTTATAAGTTAGACCCTGTAATTTTCCATCCTGGTAATACAGAGATAGTGTACTTTCTTTCTTTCTTTTAAGAAAATCTTTTCTTTTTAGAACTTGATTGATTTCTTCCCTTGTTTGGATTTTCAGGGGAAGGGGAGCGGGGAAAAGTGAATCCCTCTTTGTTTTGATTCAAGGAATTTGAATCCAGGTATCTCTCCTAAGCATTAGGAGAGGGGAGGGGGGAAATGGTTGTTTCCCTTTGTGTTGAGATTCAAGTTTGAATCTGTGTTCCCCAGGGAGAGTTTTGGGGGAACAGGGAGTGTGTCAGACACTTAAAACTTGACTGGTGGCAGCAAGAACCAGATCTAAACTAGGATTTTAGTTTAGAGGAGTCCATGCAGGTCCCCATCTTGTAAACGCTAAAGTTCAAAGTGGGAAATAAACCTATGACACATGCCAAATATGCTAAACATTCGTATGCCCCTTCATGTTTCAATCATCATCCCAGAGGACATGCGTCCATGCTGATGGCAGGTTCTGCTCGATAACAGTGCCGACCGGCGCATGTTCACTTTCATCATCTGAGTCACCAGTAGACGGTTGGTTTTCTTTTTTCGTGGTTCGAGTTATGTAGTTTCCGGATTGGAGTGTTGCTCTTTTAAGACTTCTGAAAGCATGCTCTACACCTTGTCCCTCTCAGATTTTGGAAGGCACTTCAGATTCTTAAACCTTTGGTCGAGTGCTGTAGCTATCTTTAGAAATCTCACATTGTACCTTCTTTGTGTTTTGTCAAATCTGCAGTGATAGTGTTCTTAAAATGAAAAACATGTGCAGGTTCATCATCGGAGACTTCTATAACATGAAATATATTGCAGAATGCAGGTAAAACAGCAGGAGACATACTATTCTCCCCCGCCCCGGGGAGCTCAGTCAAAATTTAATTAATGCATTTTTTTTAAACAAGCGTCACCAGCATGGAAGCATGTCCTCTGGAATGGTGGACAAAGCATGAAGGGGCTTATGTATGTTTAGCATATCTGACATGTAAATACCTTGCAATGCTGGCTACAAAATTGCCATGCGAACGCCTGTTCTTATTTACAATGTCACCTGAAAGTGAGAAGCAGGCAGCATTACCTCCTGAAAATGTTGTATGTCTTAGTGATTGGCTGAACAAGAAGTATGACTGAGTGGACTTATAGGCTCTAAAGTTTTACATTGTTTTGTTTTTGAGGGCAGTTATGGAACAAAACAAAAAAACACATTTGTAAATTGCACTTTCACAAAAAAAAGCGATTGCATTATGGTACTTGTATGAGGTGAACTGAAAATTACTATTTTTCTTATAATTTTTACAGTGCAAATATTTGTAATCAAAATAATATAAAGTGAGCACTGTAGACTCTATTCTGTGTTGTATTTAAAATCAATCTATTTTAAAATGTAGAAAAAAATCCAAAAATATTTAATAAACTTCAATTAGTATTCTATTGTTTAACAATGTGATTAAAACTGCAATTAATCATGATTAATTTTTTTGAGTTAATCACGTGAGTTAACTGTGATTAATTGACAGCCCTAGTCATTAGGGATCCCACGGCATTTTGAACAAAGGAAGCATTATTAGTCTAGATGGCCTGGCCAAGATCCAGCTTGGATAATTACACTTTGCCTTCATAGCTGATATCATAGGGAGAAATCTAAGTAGAGATGTTCTTCAGTTCTCCTCTGAAAAACTTAAGTGGGACTAACTTGGTTTGAACATTGGCCTGCTAAACCCAGGGTTGTGAGTTCAATCCTTGAGGGGACCATTTGGGGATTGGTCCTGCTTTGAGCAGGGGGTTGGACTAGATGATCTCTTGAGGTCCCTGCCAACCCGAATAATCTATGATTCTAACTTAAGTCAGCTTCACTTCAGGCCCCGGCAAAATCACAGAGCAGGTCCTCAAGGAATTCATTTTGAAGCACTTAGAGGAGAGGAAGGTGATCAGGAACATTCAACATGGATTCATCAAGGGCAAGTCATGCCTGACCAACCTGATTGCCTTCAGTGATGAGATAACTGACTCTGTGGATATGGGGAAAGCGGAGGATGTGATATAGCTTGACTGTAGCAAAGCTTTTGATACAGTCTCCCACAGTATTCTTGCCAGCAAGTTAAAGAAATATGGATTGGATGAATGGACTATCAGGTGGATAGAAAGCTGGCTAGATCGTCGGGCTCAATGGCTAGTGATCAATGGCTCAATGTCTAGTTGGCAGCCGGTATTAAGCAGAGTGCCCAGGGGTCAGTCCTGGGGTCAGTTTTGTTCAACATCTTTATTAATGATCTGTATGATGGGATGGATTGCACCCTCAGCAAGTTCGCAGATGACACTAAAATGGGGGGCGGGAAGGTAGATTACCTAGAGGGAAGGGATAGGATCCAGAGTGACCTAGACAAATTGGAGGATTGGGCCAAAAGAAATCTGATGAGGTTCAACAAGGACAAATGCAGAGTCCTACACTTAGGAAGGAAGAATCCCATGGACCACTACAGGCTGGGGACCGACTGGCTAAGCAGCAGTTCTGCAGAAAAGGACCTGGGGATTACAGTGGATGAGAAGCTGGATATGAGTCAGTAGTGGGCCCTTGTTGCCAAGAAGGCCAATGGCATGTTGGGCTGTATTATTAGGAGCACTGCCAGCAGATCAAGGGAAGTGATTATTCCCTTCTATTTGGCATTGGTGAGGCCACACTTGGAGTATTGCATCCAGTTTTGGTCCCCCCTTTCCCCCACTACAGAAGGGATGTGGACAAATTGGAGAGAGTCCAGCAGAGGGCAACGAAAATTATTAGAAGCCCGGGCACATGACTTACGGGGAGTGAGGTGGGATTTGTCAGGTGTCCCCCTACCCCCTACCCACCCCATCTCCATAGAACAGGGGGGACACAGGAGGGAGCTAGCTGGCAGCACCTGCTGTCTCAACTTGCTGACCTACTTTAAAAGGCAGTGTACTTAGAGTGGGGTCGGCATACTAAACACATACATACTAAGCACATCTCTCTCTCACACACACAGGGTATGTATCTCTGTCTGCCATGCTGTCTCCCCTCCCTCCATTTGTGCTGCCTTGTAGAGTGTGACGCTACATTAACAACAATGTGTTAACCCTAGAGGACTCAGCCGAGTGCTAGTTCATCATTTAGCAGATGAAGAAATATCCCACCCTCTTCCTCCACCACCTCAACCAAGCTTCACAATCATCATTTTTGTGACAGTATTAAATTGTTTGTTTAAAACCTAAATACTGTGTGTGTGTGTATATATAGTCTTGTCTGGTGAAAAAAAATTCCCTTGAACCTAATCCCCCCCCAATTTACATTAATTCTTATGGGGAAATTGGGTTCACTTAACATCGTTTTGCATAAAGTTGCATTTTTTCAGGAACACTAGTACAACATTAAGCGAGGAGTTACTGTACAAGCAGAAGGCTGCTATATTCCATCCTAGAAGTGGCATGAGTGATCCCCAGGTGAATTATGTACATAGCACCCATTGTGCCTTAGACACAAGTTATCAGGTTTTATTTAAAAGACACACTGTGTGATACTAAGGTGCTACAAACGTGTTTTGGGATGACCACAATACTCATAATTGCCGAGGTCCCAAGTGAGCTAACCAAGACCAATGAGTGTCCATAAGCACACTACACTGTCATGTATTCTGCATATAACACATAGGTCCCCGAAAGACTAGTTTCTAAAGTATGAGAAATTTTACCACAAAGCAGACAGGATCCCTGCCCTGAGGAACTTCTCCCTTCCTTCATTCTCCTGCAGGATTGTAGCGATGGCCTATCCAGAGAGGAAAGCTCACCACGACCATGAATGTCACAAGTTTTTGCAAGACCAAACATTAAAGTGGTGATTTAAAAAAAATGCAATAAATAATAATGCGAAGTTGCAGATTTCAGAATTTAATCCTAGCTGGCTGGAGCTTAGGGACCAAAGCCAGGGGGTCTTTAGTGCACGGAGGAGCGCTGTGCAGCGCAGTATCCCCCCGGGTTTCCTAGAGCGCCCGGAGGAGGCGGCGGCTCGGGCAGGAAGGGGGCGCCGAGGCCGGGCTGGGGACTCACCTCCCTGGCCGAGCGGATCTGCCTGCGCACCGCCTCCTTGCAGCTGTAGATGGTCTCCCCGAAGCTGGGCTGGAAAAGCGCCTCCACGCGGGTGAGGCCGCGGTACGAGCCGCTGGAGAATCCCGGCCAGCCCAGCTCCAGCACGGGCGGCTCCACGTCCGACTGCTCGGGGAAGTAGGTGAGCGAGGAGCAGTCCAGCGAGGCGCTGAGCGAGGGCTCGGCCGCCCCCTCCTCGGCCCCGGCCCCGGCCGGCGGCGCGGCCGCCTGGAGGATGGCCTGGATCTCGGGCTCCGAGAGGAAGCCGGGCACCTTCTCCCGGCGCAGGAACGCGCGGAACGCGGCCCGGCCGCCCGCCACCAGCTCCTCCAGCGCCAGCCGCTGCGCCTCGCTGTAGAGCTCGGGCGAGCTCGGCTCCCCGGGGGGCCAGCGGCCGGGCGCGTCCTCCAGGCACTGGGACTGGTTCGCCATGGGGAGCCGCGGCCGCCGCTGCCACCAACCCGCAAGGGGCAGCCACTAAACCAGGCCTTTTATGGGGAGTTTTAAACCCAGCCAACGCCCCCTCAGCCCGATTCTCCTCCACCTTCCACCCAGCGCCGGGCCCTGCCTCCGCCTCTTGCACCTTCCCAGGCTGAAGGGAGCGACGGTCGTTGAGTTCAAGCGGCTGGTAGCCGGCTCCCTGCTGCCCCAGCTCACCTTGGCGGAGATGCCCTGACTCAGGCTGAGCAGCTGCTGGAGCAACCAGGGAGAAGAAATGGAGAGTCTCTAACTCTACGAGTCCCTGCTTTCTTCCCACGGTGTAACCCCATCCGCGCTCTGGGAATGGCTACCCTGCCCCAGGGGGCTCCCAATGAATGATTGAAAACAGTTGTAGAAACAGAGCACATTCAGCACAGGAGACCTGCTACCAAAGAACTGTACCTAGCTTGTTCTTGCCTGTAACCACTAAAATTGCATTTACAAACCTGCATGGGGAGGGTCATTTTGTTTACTCTGATTTCTCATCATCTTAACATGAAGGAGCCCTTCCAGACATGTGTCTGATGAAGTGAGCATTCACCCACAAAGCTTATGTTCCAATACTTCTGTTAGTCTATAAGGTGCCACAGGACTCTGTCCCTTTTTATAGCACCAGACTAACACTGCTACCCCTCTGATACTTCCAAAAGGTGGTGAACTCCCACTGCCCAGGTAGCAAGTAGCCAAAATAAAAGCAAGGCATTAGCCTACCCCACCCCCTTTTCCCAAAGGCTGTCTGGGTGAAAGCTAAAGCAGTAAGTCATGTTAACGGTCATTCTGCCCCTTTTCTTCAGAGTAAACCATATCAAAGGAATGTTTGAAACAGCAAGAATAAACCTAGGGTCTCTTCCACAGCACTGTTGTTTCCCCAAAAGAAGGCTATTATGAAGAGTAGAATGGGTATACTACATCTTGGTAACTGACTTCTTCCATGTGCTGTTTATGGTGGTTAATAGCACTAGAATTAATTCCCACCTCTCCCCCTAGCTGAAAAATATAATCCAGATAGAAAATGTTTCATTAAGTGAAGAAGAGTCAAAATCCCAAGTAGAAGGAAAGAACCAAAGATAAGGAAAAGTCATAATTAAGAAAACCCACACTGCAAATTCACTGTTTAAATTAATTTGTGAAGTAACATACTTTCTGCTGATGGGAAAATACTGCATAGCAGTATATTGTAACATTGTAAAAAGGACATGAAAGGAGGAAGGTTTTCAAATAGAGTTTAAAAAGGAGAAAAGTGCTACTATACATGAAGCATGGAATAAATCCCTCACTTGGCTACTAAAGTGTGCATTGACCAGCTCTCTACAGCCTCTGCAGTGGCTGATGAGGAGACTTCTGACCACCGAGCCACCTTTTTTTTTACTGGTTTAAACAGTGCTAGTGCAGCCAGGGCTTTAAAGCCAGATCCTCCTCTCCTCATAGTTGCATGGTATGGGCATGGTAGCATAAAACAATGAATTGTCAGCTTTTCCCATGTAGGGAGCTTGAAATGCACAAAGTAGCCATTTTTGAGCATAGGTATGAGTACCACTACCAACAAGAATCATAGAACAGATGCTGACATTACTAGAGAAATGTTACTGCATTTAACTAGCTTGTGTTGTAGACAAGTTAGATTTAGGGTACCATATACCTTTCTACTCACTGGCATAGAGAGGATCCAGTAAGAAAGCTGGCTTGTTCCACCCATTGCACACAAACTCACTGAAAGTAAGAACTCTGCTGTATATTTATGAGACCTGAAGTTACAGTTTTACAAAAGTGGAAATCAGATTGGCCAATGAATGTTCTGTCCATGCAGCTATCTGCTATTGTAGCTTGCTGAGAATAAACATCCTGGTAGGGGGCTTATTCCTTCACCCTCTCACTTCCCTGGTCTTTCCTCACATGAATGAGAGCAACAATACCCAAAGTCCGAAAGTGCAAACACTTCGATGTTTATTGGGGTGAACTTCCAGCAAGCGTGATTCCAGTTTCCTTCCTCAACGTCCCCCTTCCCAGCTCTGACACCACAGAGCCTTGCATGTGTCCCTATTCCCATTCCCCCTCCCTTAGCAAAACATGATTCCAGTTCCCCCATCCCCATTTCCTCCTTACTTCCTAATTGACTGCAGACTATATAGTAAAACTTGAGTGCTGCTTAGCTATACCTTAACCAATCATTTTATTGAAATGTAACTAACCAAGCCTAACACATTGTGACATGTTATTTAACCAATTATATCCCATCACCTTAATTGGTTTACACCCAAAAAAATTAATTCTACAGCAGACAGAAACAATCACAGAACCAGACAGAGATTATACAGACAAACAATAGGGAAGTGGAGACTACAGTGATAGAACAATACAGAAATGAGGATTTCACATCCCAGCTATTGATAAGTGAGTTCCTACCAGACAGGATGCTATCAAACTAAGTTTCCTTTTATATCTTCTAGGCTCATCCCTTTCTCTGGAGGTGACAGGAATATCAGGACAGGATTGTATTCCTAACAGCCCAATAGCACCTTATTTCAATGTGACTAGTTTGGAATGTAAGGATGTGGCCATACACTTCCCAGTTTATGGCTGCCTCTGCTGGTTGGCCGAAGGCCTTAGCTTAAGAACAGCGCCTCAGACTGTCACAGTAAGAGAAGGCCCTTACACCAGCAGACAGTGATTTTGGATTCTTTCTTTTATACCTCTATAACTAGCTAAGTGATAAGAATACACCTAAACTCTTAAAGTATAGGCCTTTGCGGACAGGCCTGAATATCTATATCCTAAACATCCCAGGGTAGGTTAGAAGGATTTAGCTTCCTCCATCTCAGCATCTCTCTAGATGATCAAGATAGATCAGAATTAGTAACCGTTCCTCACTTCTGAAAGATTTATGGAATACAGGTAATCTCTGAAATAGGGACAGCAGTGTTAGAGGTATAGTACTTGCAAGGATTATGCTGCCCCCACAACCCTCTGCCAATTGTTGTAGGTTTCTAATTTTTTTAAAAAATGTTTCTTTCTGCTTCTTGGTAAGAGAAAGACACACAAACAGGAAACAAACTATACTGGAGAAAACAATGGAACTGGCAATAGACAAAGTGCTATCAGTTACTACACTTAAAAGAAATTGTTTGCCTTGTATTTTTCCTACTTAATTATTTGTAACAGTAGGTAGCACATCTTCACACAAATTTAATTAAGATGATGGCATCCACTTGTTGCAACCTACACATTTAGATTACATGAATGTAAAGGTTATGCAATGTCATTGTGTGAAGAAGTCACTGCTGTGCAGGGTTGTCAGCTAGATATTAGGATAGATGACAGAGCACCTGCTGCAATCATTTATATTGCCCCACTGCCACCCCCGATATCAGTGCTTCTCAACCAGGGAGCTGTAGCCCCCTGGAGATCCACGCGGCCCCACGACTGAATCCTTGATCCCTGGTACCCTCCATGAGGCTGAAGCCAGGAGGTACAGGGCTGAAGCCTCAATCTCCGACACCTCCGGGGGGCTGAAGCCAGGAGGCGGGTGTGACATTGCACTCCCTACATTTATGAAAATATGCTTATGAGTGTGAATATAATGTAACTAGAATATGCTTTATGCAAGGTAAGGTATCATTACAAAGCTTATAACATACTGAGTGTGTTCAACCTATTTGTATGAATGTATCATTCTTGTATCTGAAGCTAGAAATATGAAGTATTACTTTGAAGTCCTATTGTAATTATGCAAAGTGTGGTCCATTAACGGTGTCTTGGAATCTTGATGGCTCAATTGACTAGGGCAATTGATTGTAAATGGCTCTGTTTACTTGCAAGTCTTCCTGTGTATCAGGCCAAGAAGAATGAAGGCTTGGGGTCTCACAGGACATGTGATCATGTCACCTGGTACTAGACTCCATCTTAAACCTGGTGCTTTTCCATTTAGGAGGGGTGCGGACCCAGAGAGACAAAAGATTCCCCGCTTGTGCCAAAGCTATAAAAGGGGTGGAACAAAACAAAGGGGGCTGCCAATCATGAGACATCCCCGAGTTAGCACCTGAGCTGGAATTAACAAGGACTGTACCAAGGGAAAGGATTGGGCCAAGACTAGGAAGGAGTCTAGTCTGTGAAAGAAGCTTATTGAACACCTCTGAGGGTGAGATTTACCTGTATTCAGTTTCTTAATGTATTAAGCTTAGACTTGTAACTTACTTTGTTCTGTCTGTTATTACTTGAAACCACTTAAATCCTACTTTTTATACTTAATAAAGTCACTTTTATTAATTAACCCAGAGTAAGTGATTAATAGCCGGGGGAGCAAACAGCTGTGCATCTCTATTAGTGTTATAGGGTGTGGACAATTTATGAGTTTACCCTGTATAAGCTTTATACAGAGTAAAATGGATTTATTTGGGGTTTGGATCCCAGTGGGAGCTGGGTGTCTGGGTGCTGGAAACAGGAGTACTCGCTGAGCTGTTTTCAGTTAAGTCTGGAGCTTTGAGGGCGTGGGTCAGACCCTGTTGCAGCAGGCTAGTGTGTCTGGCTCAACAAGACAGGGTTCTGAAGTCCCAAGCTGGCAGGGAAAATGGACTCAGAGGTAGTTTCAGCACATCAAGTGACAGTCCCAAGGGGGTCTCTGTGGGTATGGCTACACTTACGGTTTGCAGCGCTGGTCATCCAGCTGTGCAGGGCCAGCGCTGGTGTGTGGCCACATTCACAGCTACCAGCGCTGGTGTGTGGCCACATTTGCAGCATTTGCAGCGCTGTTGGGAGTGATGCATTATGGGCAGCTATCCCAGCGTTCAAGTGGCCGCAACGTGCTTTTCAAAAGAGAGGGGTGGAGTGGGGTCTAGTGTGACAGGGAGCGGGGGGAGAGAGAGAGGGGATTTTTGGAGCCAACACTGTGTGTTTAGCTTCCTGCCTTGAAAAATCAGAACATGTTTCCGACCCCTTAGTCTTAAGTCTTAATTGCAAACAGCCTGCAGCCAACACGACTCCCCGCTGTTTCATTCACTGCCTGCCTGCCTCTCATTTGATTGTTTACAGCCAGGTACAGATGATCACAGCAAACATGAGCTCTGTTTGTTTTTTAGATAAGCAGCAGCGAGCTCGTTCATAACAAAACAAAGAGAGGCTGCATAACAAAACAAAGAGAGTAATTTATAAAAGCATTCTGGGATACATCCTTATACCCTGGAGGCCAATCACAGCACTGGTGTGTGGCCACACTTGACCAGCACTGCAGCACCAGCGCTGGAATCCTTATTCCCCATGCTGAGTGAGGTGTACGGCCAGCGCTGCAGCCAGGGAGTTGCAGCACTGGAAGTGCCCTGCAGGTGTGGCCACTTACTAATTGCAGCACTGGTGGAGGCTTTCCAACACTGCAACTCGCCAGTGTAGCCATATCCTGTGACTGAACCCGTCACAGCGGATCCTGAATCCCAGAGCCCCCTCCCTGTGTGGCAGAAGCCAAGAGCACAGCAATCCCAGGGGCAGCTCCACACCTCTCCCTGCTCAGGTTGGAGGCGGGAAGCCGGAGCCAGGCAGTGCGGGGGCAGCAACTACTCTGGCTGGTGCCCCAGGTTGAAGGTGCTCCTCAGCTCCCAGCCCCCTTTGCTCCTGCAGAGGCAGTTTGTAAGAACCGCTCAGGTGGGGATACCTGGGTCTGTGGCTGGCAACCCCCTCTGCGAACAGGGACTGCAGGGGAACCCTCGGAGCACATAGCTCCTAGTCCCCCTCTCCCTGAGCTACCCCTTGCCCTCACACAGCCCCATGTCCTATATGATACCTTATAGAGAAGAAAGTTACTAGACTGTTTACAGGCACATTGAAATGTGGCCTACACCAGCAACTCTTCCCTAGTGCGGAAGTAGCTTATACCGACCAGTTCTTTTGCCCTTATAACTTACACCAGTTACCTGAACAAAATGAACTAGACTGCCAAGAGGACTGTTTTGCTGGTACAACTGCATCTACAGTAAGGCTTTTTGCTTGTATAAAAACATTGTAAATAATCATACCTCTATTATTGCACTAGAAGCTTTTGCCAGTACAGGCCAGGGCTGCCATTGCTAGGAGAGTCCCTTGATTTAATATAATCAGATGCCCACTTATCAGGAATAATTTCCTTCTGAGGGGCAACTACAGAGAGTGTGTGGTAATAAGGACATCTTCTTCTTCCTAACAGCAGTAACTTTTTTTCAGCAAAATATCCCTGTAACAGGTTGGGGCTCACCACCTAGCGCCTCCCGCTGGTAATTCCGGGAATTAGCTCTGTCCGGCGGTGTCCCGTCCGTCCTGGTGGTGTCCCGTCCGTCTTTCCGCCCTCCGTTGGCGTCTCTGGACCCGCGTTGCTCCCTGCTTGACGGTGTCCTCTTCGAGGCCACTGCCCTCCGGCAGTGCCCCTTAGTCCATCTGCGCCCCCTTCCCGGGGTCAGTGATCAGCACTCCTACCCCCCAGCCACCATGTCCAACTGCCCTCTGAGTCCAATCCCTCTTGTCAGGGATCTGGCGTAGTACAATGGCCGCTCCCTATGGCCAATGGCTGGGTGTACTGCAAGGGGGGGGGACCCAGGCCCGCCCACTACTCTGGGTCCTGGCCCAGGGACCCTCTGGCAGCAGCCTCGCTGTCCTTCTCTCCCCTCCTCTATCTGTTTGCCTGGGCCGCTTCCCCTATGGCCCCTTGCACCCACTAGGCCCTTCCCTTCAGGGCCTGCAGCCTGGCGGCTATGGGCTCAAGCTCTCTAGCCTCCCCGAGCCCTGGCCAGCACTGCGCTATCCACAGTGCTAGTCTCCACCCTTGGAGACTGACCTTCCCCTCTCAAAGGCCTGGGACAGACTGACTGCTCCTGCTCTGGGCAGCCTTTATATGTGGCTGAGCCTGGCCCTGATTGGCTCACAATAAGCCCTTCTCTAACTGGCTCCCTGTCTGTGCAGGTACCCTGGCCTGCCGCAGCCCACACTCTCAGGGAATGGGGCAGTCTGCCCCACTACAATCCCACAAAGAAAAAATGTAAGGTAATACATACCTATTGGTTTTTCTGCCCCACATGATCACTTTTTGTAGCATAGACCCTGAAAAGGCCTTAAAGCTTGGGCAGACTTATGAGAGTTCTCCCAAAAGACGGGGGTTATACTCTGTAGTGTAGAGCGGGTGTTCATCAGGGTTGTTTACTAGGTTATTAAAGAAGCTTGGTTTTATAGAAAACAAAATGTGCAAAAGAAAGATGAGGCTGGAAGATTCACTGAGTGGTACCTAACTAGCCAGTTTCATTAGCTTGGAGTTAAACAGAGGGGATATAATCAAACACAAAAACACCCATAAGCTCTTATCTAGAGTCTTTAGGACTATCATGCAAGAGTGATAAACCCATAATATCTCTAAACTGATCATTGAAGTCAGATTAGGAACAAAGTTAGCCTTGTTTATTGCAGATATATGAAGCTATTTCCCCACATTATTTTCAAAATAAAACAACTTTAAAAAACCAAAGTTATAATAAAACCCAATATTAAAATAGTTCATGTTAGTGAGTGGAAGTCAGAATAAAATCTCAGAACCCATTTGGAACAGAATCATTCCAAATATAAATAAGTTAAAACCATAATGTTGACAGCACTACAAAGCACTAGCTAGTATATTTTGCCGGTGATGGTCTAACAAGGAATTGAGAGGGTAAACATCCATAGATAGAATGAATTGTACTGTTATTACATATTTTAAAAAAAGCAAGTGGAGGCACTTATGGCATTAAAAATATCTAAAAATAGTTCAGTGCATTGTTTAGCAAGTTATATAGAATGAGACTACAGTGCTGGCAAGTTACCAGCCCCTACACACACGGTACCATGATGGACTATAAGAATCAGCGGCTATTAAAAGGACTGTGCAGTGAGCCTGGTGCTCTTGTGCTTATAGCCAACTTAGTCACTTATTTGAAAACTGAAATGTCTCCGAGGCTGAGTAGGCTGGTGCTGATCTCACGCCTCAGTTTTACATTGCAATTTACAACGTGGCAGCTTGTATAGTTTTCAGGCACGCGTCCCCTTCGGGAGAGGATAGCAACCATATGGTTAAGTTTGGACCTGATAACAGAGTAGTGGAACTGCCTTTCTTTATGCAGTTTTTGGAAGTACTCTGCCCTGTGGTTGCCAGAGTACTCAGTGGACCTCAGAGAGGACAGCGAGCTGGTAGAGCTTGCCAGAGAGCACTGGGAAGATGATGATGAAGAAAGTGACCGTAGACTAGAAGAAGTTGATGTGGACTTTTCAGATGAAGGAGATCCTTCTTTCGATTGTTGTCTCAGCAGTAGATGCTCATCCACACTCTCCTTCTTATCTGTCTGGGTCATAGCTGTCTTCCGTGGCACTACTGTTTGAGTGCCAGCCATTCTAGCAGCAACAGAGGTTTGGGTTCCAGATGCTACCATTACAACACTGGTTTGCGTGACAGCATTAGAGAGAGTCACCGTGGGCTTCTCTTCCCATGGTTCAGTTTGAGTAGACATGCTGTTCACCTCCTTTGGTTCCACTATGGCCTCCTGACTTCCAAACCACTCCTCTGTGCCAATGTAAGAAGGACCCAGGTTATAGGATTTGCTTCCTTCAGTGTTAGCCAAATCTGTTTTTTTCAGTGGTTTCTTGGGGGTGCTTGACAGTCTGGCCAACTCTGCTCTCAAGAGGTTTCCCACAGTGTAGTCTTTAGGTGATTTTGTTCCATTGACCAGGTGATCAAATATTCCACTGCTCCGGCAGCTGGATGGCAGCTTAGGGCTGATCGGTTTTGACTGTGCATAAAGGATCCTGAACTCCAGGTCAAAGTGTTCAGCCACTTGGCCTGACAGCAGCAACAAGTTACTGCTATTCAATTTCCCATCAGTCCATGTGAAGCTATTGAAAACAAACCGAGATTCACAGTTAATCTCACTTTCATTGGTACAGTGGAATGAATAGTACAGCTATACACACCGAGTGACAAGTACACATTAGGAGGGTTATGTGTTTAGGTGAGGCATAACTTTCCATTAGGGCTATCCATATCCAGTCCTTATGCAATCGATGACACTTTATGCCATAGGCATCTAATCTTGCAATTAAATATACAGAAGCCTGGTGAGCTAATGCAGTGGCTCTCAACCTTTCCAGACTACTGTACCCCTTTCAGGAGTCTGATTTGTCTTTTGTATCCCCAAGTTATACCTCACTTCAAAAACTACTTGCTTACAAAAATCAGACAAAGTGTCACTGCACACTATCACTGAAAAATTGCTCACTTTCTCATTTATACCATTTTATAAAATAAATCAACTGGAATATAAATATTGTACTTACATTTCAGTGTGTAGTATATAGAGCAGTATAAACAAGTCATTGTCTGTATGAAAATTTAGTTTGTACTGACTTTGCTAGTGCTTTTTATGTAAGCTATTATAAAACCAAGCAAACATCTAGATGAGTTGATGTACCCCCGGACAACCTCTGTGTACTTCTAGGGGTATGCGTACCCCTGGTTGAGAACCATTGAGCTAACGTATGGTCATGTGGTTGTGCACTGGTTTTCAGGAACCCACCATGCAACTAGGTTTCATCTCTGATGCAGCAACAAAAACTAAGGGAAAAATATGTTTGCCCTTGCACAACTGGCTGTAGGTGTTTGAATAATACAAATGATGGCAGTTACAGGAAATAGCATACTAGGGACCATAGCCTGCCAGAAACTGAAGCAAGGAGACAAATGTTTTCCTCCCCATGACCCTCCTCTATGGATCCGAGTGCTCAATTGAAATGCAACCACTCAATTTCCCAACGTTATTCAAGGCTGATTCAGATTCAAAAAGTTCACGTAGCATTAGAAAGATGAACCACCAATATTGCTTTTGAGCCAATCCTATATCTTTCAAGTTAGTTTTCACTTCTTGCAGAAATCTCCTCCCCACAAAGGCCTAAAGAAATGCAAAGGACCCCAGAACTTGCCTGTAGGAGCCTGTCGTCACTCTAATGCCATCAATTAACATGAACTTCTCATGGACTTTCCCAACAATTTTAGCTCCTGACCTTGTGTAGTAAGTGTTCCCCGTTATAGTTCGAACTCTCATCAGCTGTTTAAAAGAAAATAAAAATTAAACTGATTTTTGTAAGAGTCAACAATTCTCTTCAACATAAACCATGCAGTGTAGGAAAGAGGAATGAAACTGACTTGCTTAATACCACTTACTGTCCAGCAAGTGTTAATACTAAGTGACACTATTATTAATCGGTTATAACAGCAAATTTGTGCTAACCACTAGAAAGATAAATGTGGCTGAAGTCCTTGTATCTACACAGCTTACATTCCAGATCAGAGATGTCAGACTCAATCTGCAGAGATGGCCCAATTCCATTTTAATTATGGGTCATTAGTCAGGGCATAGGTTAGGATTACAAAGAAACTCCCACTATTGTGAATTGGAGGTTTGCACAAAACCCTTGTCTGTAATAATTTAATTTTTAATCATTAGTGATTTAGTACCAGATTTTCACATCAGCAACACTCATTGGGAAAATAGCCTCATCTTTGGGGATATCATTATGTCTTCCCTACCTTTGTCCCCACCATCCTTTTTGTCCCTCTGCATTTCCTGCCCTGCAAGAACTTCCAAATCCTACCCCCTCCCTTATTTTGTCCCCTGAATGTCATCATTGGGCTTTAGCACCAACCTCTCGGTGAGAGTAAATCAGGGACAGGGGAGTTCACACTTCAAGATATCTGAAAACTTAAGGCAACACTGCATAGCTTTACACTTGGAAGACTCCTCAACCATGACAGCTAGAATTTTTTTATTATTATTATTCATAATTAAAACGTTGATTCTGAAGAACTGGAATACGTCACATGACCTATGTGACTACATCAGGTGGGTCTGACATTTGACACTTCATTTAAAAAGAAATGTGTATTATGGGGGGGAGGAGAGAACAGACTATAAAAGCCACGTGCTTTAGAACGCATGCTCCTCCGGACAAAGACAGTCTCTTCCTATACGTATGTATGGCACTCGGAACAATAGGGCTGCTCGCTATGACTGTGGCCTCTGAACAGTATTGCAATACAATACATACAAGTTGGGATACGGGCCAATATGCTGCTTCTACATGGCTCTTGCTGGTTTGGGAACCTATCATGTTGGGTTAATGCAGAGCCCACATTCAAATCCTGCAGCATAAATCCCCAACCTTTGGGATACACAGAAGCTTCCAAGCAAACATAAAAGAGTATCTAAAATGTTCAACTATAGGCAGCATGTGGAATACTGGTGTGTCTTTCAAAGGCAATGCTATAATTTACCATAGAAAACTCCTCTAATACTTACACCTTCCTGCTCAGGGCAGACTCCCAGACTCCTGCACATTTCCATGAAGTGGGGTAGAAAATCTTGGTCCAGAAGGATGTAGACCGGAATCTTCCGCTTTCTACAGGCTTCCTGAAGATCACTGAAGATATCAATGTCTGTGAAGGAATCCATAACCAGAGCGATCACCTGCAGAAACAGAAGACGCCATGAGGCCCACAGCCTGACTCTCATTACACAAGCAAGCATGACTTTGCCTGTCTAGATCAGTAGCTCCCTCAGTCAGTTCTCATTCACAAACATGTCTGGCTATACAATACCACTTTCATGCTTCTTTTTGTTATTGTTTGGCAAAATGATAGTCTTCTGTTCCCACAATTTAGTCAAACTCATTATGCCCTGGAGTATACAGGATGATCCCAGATGGACATTTCCCACACCCGTTAATGCTCTCACATGTTGTGGTTTGCTTTTCTGCACAACCTTGCATAATGACACCTTATTTCAGCACCCAAGGAGCTGGCATGGCACAGTCAGCAGTCTTGCAGAGTTGGCTCCACTCCCTTGCTCCCAGATACTCTGGGCTGAACACCTCCTGCTGCAAGGGTTTGTCTTAGCCCTACAGTTGCTGATCAGTTCACTGTGGCTCGAGAGAGTTTTAGATATAAAAGCTCCTATCTATACTGGACTACAGGTCTGTCACATCTTAGGTGCATTTAACATGTGCGATTTCAGCTTTACGCGGTTGGCAAAAACGAGAACAATTTAAATACTGTTTCTGTAGTGCGGGCGATTCCGCCCACCATTACACTCAATGTAATTTTGACTATACACAATTTTCACTTTACGCGCTGACTGCGGAACGTAACCCCAGCGTAAGATGAGACAGACCTGTATCTAACATGTCTTCCATCCCTGTAGTATCTGAGCATCTCACAAGCTTTAATGAATTTATCCTCACAACACCCATGTGGTAGGGATGCATCATCATCACCCTCATGCACACAGAGATTGAGCTGCTTATCCATAGTCACAAAGGGAGTCTTGGGCAGAGCTGGGAACTGAACCCTGATAGAGCCAGGTATTAATAGTTTGAGTCCCAGTCCAGTGCCTTCACCAAAAGATCATCTTTCCACCAGCATTAGCATCATTGCATGCTTTCTGCTAATAATTCCTCTGGTGTAGACAGGGCCCAAGACAGGAGGATCCCTCTCTTCCAAGCCACTAAGAACTAGGACCACAGCCACGTGTGTTCTAGCAACCCACCTAGCTGACTCCAAATGTCATCACAGAGCTAGAAGAAGTGCATCTGGCTTGGGGATGATGGAGATGGGTAAAAAAAAATTTTGATTTGATGGCTTGTTTCGCCATATTCCAAAGTATTGGCACATTAAAGGAGAGTGGCTATACAAGTAATGCAGGTATATGGGAACTGCATTTATCAGGTGTGACCCAGCCCCAAGGTGTGTATAGGTACGCTGCATAACCACTACTTGTGTGGTATTGCTCACACAAAGTTACTTCCCACAAGTACAGAGATTTACTTTTTTGTTCACCATTGTACCCTGTTCCAAAGCACTGGTAATTAGAGTCTGCAGAAATACTCAGATGTTTTTAAACAGATTTGCTTATGGCATGTGTCCTAAGCAGAGAGTTTACTGTAGAAAGCATTTGCAGAAAATATCCACTGAAAAGTAGATTTGGAGTTGAAAAACTCCACATTTTCACAAGAATCCCAATTCTAAAAGTCATGCATATCAAATCAAGGAAGATAAGCAGTACCTATGATTTAGGTGTCCAGTGAAAGTTAAACAGCTTGAATTTTAGCTCTCGAGCACTTGCAACAAGCTACACTCCAAGCATTATTCACAGAAGTTTGGCGAATAATTTGAGGAAACAATAAGCTGTTGTGACAATGCACAGCCAGAAGAGGGAGGCTAAAGGTACTTAGCAAAAGCATTCAGTTTTGGTCCACTTCTACTCCCATTAAATCAATATTAGAAAACTCTTGTTTAATTCAAGGAGCAGTTAGACCAACAATGGCCGCTATTGAAACGCTCATACTAAATCGGTCAAACAAGTTATTAGCTGCACTTTATCCACCCAGCTGTAATTTCACCAATACTTGCAATCTGAAAGGCATCATTAGTGAATGTGCTTCTAAGGGTATGTCTACACTTCAATTAAAACCCCCATGTCTGACCCATGCCAGCTGGCTCAGGCTTGTGGGGCTCAGACTAAGGCGTGGTATAGACATTAGGGCTTGGGCTGTGCCATGGGGCTGGAAATCCCATGGGCCAGATTCAAAGTCCTGAGAGGCCGGATCCGGCCCGTGGGCTGTAGTTTGCCCACCCCTGGTGTAGACAAAGCAGGGGTGGCCAACCTGAGCCTGAGAAGGAGCCAGAATTTACCAATGTACATTGCCGAAGAGCCACTGTGATACTTCAGTAGTGGGCGCCACCCCTCCCAGTGCCTCCCACCCACCAATCAGTGCCTCCTCCCCTCTATGCACCTCCCAATAAGCTGTTTGGTGGCATGCAGGAGGCTCTGGGGAGGAGGGGAAGGAGCGAGGACACAGCAGGCTGAGGAGTGGGGCTGGGAAGGGGTGGAGTGGGGGCAGGGTCTGTGGCAGAGCCAGGGGTTGAGCAGTGAGCACCCTGTAGCACACTGGAAAGTTGGTGCCTGTAGCTCCAGCCCTGGAGTCGGTGCCTATACAAGGAGCCACATATTAACCTCTGAAGAGCTGCATGCAGCTCCGGAGCCAGAGGTTGGCCACCCCTGACATAAAGACTCCTGATGCACTGTCCTCACCTTTTGCTTTGTATGCCTGGCACTACAGTGGCAGAAACTAAAATACCAGTGGACTGAAACTACCGTTCTGGTTCACAGGGTCCAAGTGACTTACTTTGGAAAGCTAGATGCTAGTGAATGCAGTATGATCACACGTTCTGGCTTCAGGGTGTTTCTACCAGTCCATCAGTCACTAGCTGCCCCAAGGTTCAATCAAAATCAAATATTGACTCACCAGTCGTTAGGCAATAACAAGCTGTTGCTGTTTGATAGTCATCTCTCTCACTGTTTAATTACATTTTGTTTAATACATTTACACCCTTCCCTCATTTAGGATCGTGCATGACCTCAGGCTGAAAGTTTATCCATCCACTCTCCCCCTCAGACACCAGTCCTTTTGCCAAACATTGAAGCTGCCTAGCTACATAGCCTTACAACTAGGAAGACGACAGTGCTACTCCTTAGACTGACCATGAGAAGAGTACTATGTTGTTTCTGGCCAGCGTTTCTTCCTCCAGGTGGTCACCTCTACTGCAAATAAGCTCCCCAATTCAGCAAACAGTAGAGCTCACCTGGAACTGAAGTGGCATTGGAACCCGATCTCATCCACCAGTGTTACAGAACCACTTCCCCACCAGCTTAACTTTCTTTTTAGCCTGGAGGGGAACATGTGCATCCAGAAATATTTAAACCTTGTTATAAGGCTATGGAAGGGAGGGGAAAGAAAAAGTGAAGTCTGAAGAGACAGACCACATTTACAGTCTGAGCAAAGCTCATTCTGAACCTGGGGTTTTACATGGAATCATGGCATGTTACGGATGCACACCATACCAAGCTATTAACATGCAGATATAGGTACATACTATATCAGAAAAGTTGCTTGGAAATTGGAGGGGGGGGGAAGTTTGTCTTTCTTTTTAAAAATATATGCACACTCTATCCAAATTTATGGATGGACTGGAAAGGGCAGTATCATCCAAATCTTTAAACCAAGTGCTCAATTCATCAGAGCTTCAAACATTTCTGAACTGCTGTTTTAAACAGAGAACTTCTCTAAGCTCTGCAAGGGGAGAGACACCCAGTGAAAGCAATTTCTCCCTTTTACAACATTTGGTCTTCAAGAGGAAGCTTGGAATGGAGGATCCTAACAGCTCACGGCATACAGAGACCAAGAGACTTTTCACACAAATAGAGTACCCACTTGTGTAGAGTACCCACTTGTGTAGTTGCAGTCTGTCACCTATTCTTACTCATGAAATTTCACTCTTCACTGCTTCAGGAGGGATGCGTGCACAGATGCAGGATGGGCGTATAGTAGACCCTCTCCATAGTTTGATCCCTGCAGGATGATCCAGGCCTCAGCTTTAGTGTGTTTTTTGGCCCACAGGAGTTGTTCTGGTCTCGAGTGAGCAGTGTGACTAGTTTCTGCCACTGAAGGGTGCATGTACAGTCACAGAGGGGTACAAGTTATTCATTCTCTTGTCGTTTCCCTTCATTGCACCAGCTATGAACATGTTATAACAATACAGATTAATAGCTACACCTCCCTTGCTATTTCCAGTACCTGAATCACTTGTTTACTTCTCAGGTTTTAATCCTTTCTTGTATAGAATAGAGAGAATGCTACATCAGCAACCTTTACCGAACCACACCAGCTGGAACTGATTAGCCCCTTGAAGGCACTGCGAGACCTGGCCGGAATCAGCAACTTTCCTATCTGATAAAAACCCAAGATAAAGAAATGCTCAATACCTCCCAACATTTGGAAGTTTCTATGCAGACCCAGGGCATTATGTGACAGAGGTAATCCCTGGAGAAGAGGCCAGTCTCATGTAGTAGTTTGAGTTGTATGCAAGTTACAGCAGACAGCTCTGGTTTCAAGTAGCTCTGGCACCTGTAGAAGAAGTGGGTTTATCTCTAGCAGATAGGATTATCCAGTAACCATGCCCCTACTGAATCTGAGATTTCCAGAATTTTCAGGTATCAGTACTACAGTAATAGGTTAGAGTTAAGCCCATTGCTTGAGTACTGTGATGTATTTCTAGCCACTACCTCTGGACTTTACCTTCCTCAGTGAGCTACGTGTACACTTCAACTGGACAAGTCACAAGGCCAAGTTTCTTGTTGTGTGGCTCAGAGATAGATGTGGACCTACAACTCCAATCCTCCCACTGCGCATTACTGTCAGGTACAGGAATATGGAAAGAGGTGCTGTTTTCCTACTGCACTGGACAGACCAGCATTCCAAGCCAAACACAAGTACAGCAAGGTTTCCATTCAGGTATTTTAGATTTTCACAGCCACCCCTAGGAAAGGCTCTTCCTTCCAGCCTGCTATTATTATTGAATAAGTGTCAGACCACTGGGTCATCTAATCCAATATCCTGCCTTTGGCTGTAGTTAATACCCATAGCTTCAGAGGAAACCAACCCCAACCTCTATACAGAGCACATAGTACCAAGCCAGGTACACCGTGTTGTACACTGGGGTGGGAAAAGAAGAAAATAACTTTCTTCCTAACTCTGTCAGTTTATGCCCTGAAGTATGAGATTTAGTGACTGTTTTTATTAGGTCTAATTACACATTATTGGTCCTAATTTTATTGCGGCTATTTTTATTAACTTCAGCTACAGTAATTGACTGACCTCTTGGGGTTGCGAATTCCTTAGGTGGATTACACACTATTTCAAGTCGTTCTCTTTTATTCATTCTGAATTCACTTATCTTTTTTTCTCAAGTGACCCCTTTCCCCTCATATTGTAGGACAGCATTAAAAAAATCTTCTGTTACTCCTTCTTTCATAACTTAACACTGATTGACATGGAATTCTGGACCTCAAGACTTTACAGCTTTAAAAATTCAGCCCCATAGCACTTGGCTTTTCCTGTTCTATTGTGTTTTGGCTGGAATTGTTGTGGGTTGTCATGCACACATAGATCAATAGCTGACCTGACAAGTTTCTTTTTTTAAACTCCCTAGGTGTATTTTTTAAGTTATTGTTTGTTAGCAACCAAAAGAAGCGTATTCAGAACATGATCCTCCCAGATTAAAAAGCCTGACCTCGCTCACTCCAGAGATGATTGTCCAAATGCTCATTGGATTCCCTCCCATAATACACACACCTTCAAATGGCAACCAGAAACCACTTCAAGTTAGCAAAGGGCAGGGTAGAGGGCAGTGTTAGGGTGCAAGTTACAGGTAAGCAGGAAAAAAAATCCTCCTCCGGGTGCCTGTAAAATATTGTTCAATTATAGAAAGGACTTGGCGGGGGAAGGAGATATTGCCTTTGTCTCCTCTGGTACTGGCCACTGTCAGAGACAGGATACGAGACATCTGACCAATTATGGCAACTTATGCCAAGCCAAAATTTGGAGTACAAGGGAGAAAATGAGCAAGACATTCTCCTTCGGTTGTTTGATGCCTGCTTGGTTCTTAGTAGTATTGTAAGATATCTTAGGCGATGTCTATACAACAGTAACACAACTATGGTGATGCAGCTGTGCTGCTGTAGTGCCAGAGTAGATGCTTCCTACGTTGATGGACGGGTGGGTGTTTCTCATTGAAGTTTAAACCACCTCTCCAAGCAGAAGTCACTAGGTTAATAAAATAATTCTATCAACCTAGCTGCACCTTTACCAGGAGTTAAATTTGATGCAACTACAGCATGTGAGGTGTGAAAAATTTCACAGCCAAGTGACATAGCTAGATCTAATTTTAAGTGTAGACCAGGCCTAAGATACAAGTTATAGGAGCTATGGGGCCCAAAGATCAGTGGAGATAAACAGCTATTCAGGCTGTTACGTTACTGTGACAAAACAGGATCTGGCCCATTGCCTCTAGCAATCGTTTTTGCTAGAAGTGCATGTTTTGTGTGGTGTTTATCAACTAGATTAGGTCTAGGGCATAGTTTAAATGTCTAACTTTAAACCAACAAAAACAATGCTTTCCCACTGGCTCAGCTACTAGTGAAAAGCCCAGCTACTGTGCCATCTTCAGCTGCTAGCCCTAGACCCTGCACAGGGGCTCAATCTTGCTAAGCAGCCTCACTAGTAGGCATCTGAGACAAAGATGAGAAGGACGTCCCCCTTATCTCAGATACTAGCTACTGAAAAAGAGATTGCGCTTGCTTTCTTCTCCCCACCTCAGAGTCTTCTGGCTGGTAGGGGTGGTAGGTGGGGGAGAGGGAGCGCACACACAAATGCAGGAGGACAGAACAAAAAGGACTTCTAGGCAGTCCTTTTGCCAGCTTCCCAGTTTTGGCATCTTCAGTCCCACCTTCCAAGAAGCTAAATGCCTGCCTCTTTTGCTCCCCTCAAACAGCTACCTCGGGGTTCCCACTGGCAGTAGTGAAACTGGCTAGCATCAGGTGAAGTTTAACTCTACTGCTGCTGAGCAAATCTATGAACAACAGCTGTTTACAGACTAGGGAGCTGGGAGGGAAGGAGAAGGGAGGGAGAAATCACAGCATTATGGCCAGAGGGTTGTCTTTGCAGATAAAATCCCGTTGCATCAGAGAGGGAAACTACACGTGCAAGAACTTTGAAAAGCAACACGACATTTATTAGGGAACTGCAGCTACACAAGACAAATTGGTTAGGAACTTGATATGGGAGCAATTAAGGGTCCATTTGTCTTGGCCAAGACAAACTTCAGCTCATGAGCCGTGGAACATTTGGGTGAAAAGATTTGGAATGTCTTGGCAAGCAGCATAAAGGGAGGATGAAGTTTAACATTTATGTAACTGTGTAACATTGCTAGAAGGGAAAGAATTAATGGGTGTGGCTCAGATCCAAACAGATCCCTCAAAAAAATGTCTAAGCTGTTTAAAAACTGAACAGGTTTCTGCATGATGTTTTTGATAGGTGATAAGGCAGACACGGAGCAATACATTCATAATATATTGTTTAATAGGTTTAGGGTTCTTTAAAAATTAATTACTTTACCCTTTCTGCAATACAGAGACTACTGCGAAGCAAGAAGTGGTTAAATCATTATGATCCTAACACTAAAATGTTATTTCTCCTAATCTTGTGACTTTATAATTTGACTCATTTGTTTTGAAGAGAAATGACACGCACGTCCTAATATTCTGGCTAGGATAGCATGTTAGATGCATAGTCTTACACAGTAGTACAGCTTGTATGCAGGGTTATGAAACTGGAAGCTTTTACTATAGAAAGTGTGATATTTATAATAAATAAAATATATGGCGATATACCTATCTCATGGAACTGGAAGGGACCCTGAAAGGTCATCAAGTCCAGCCCCCTGCCTTCACTAGCAGGGCCAAGTACTGATTTTGCCCCAGATCCCTAAGTGGCCCCCTCAAGGATTGAACTCACAACCAATGTCAATGCTCAAACCACTGCATTATCCCTCCCCCCTAAAGAGTGGGAGGGAAGTATTTGACAAGTTACAAAGTGGAAGTGACAGACACTACATGCTAAGTAAGGCATATGCATATGGGGCAATTCAGCCTTCACTCTACAATTTCTGACTTCTGAGTGCATTGTTTCCTCAACCTTTATATCACGTTAGTGCCAATTTTAAACAGGTATAATTAACCATATTGCTGGTGCAGCATTGCAAGAGTAAGTGCAGTAATGACAAGAGCTGGGCATACATAGCAGAAAAGGTGTTCCATTTTGCATAGTGAAGGCAGTTACGGCACTAAAGATCTTCTCCTGCTGTAATCCGCATCAGCTGGAGGAGTCAGCATCAACAGGTCCGTATTCAGGCAGCTTAGCAGACAGTCCAAGGTTTTAGCCCAGTCACTGAGATAGTATTGGTCCCAGCTACACTACATGTTATAACCAGCTCAGAGGACATCTGGGTGATGATCAAATCCCTGACTCAGAGATCTCAATCCAACCTTGCTCCTTACAAGAGGCTGGAAGCATAGTATAAAAGTTGCAGGGAATCCCTTGCCTGCATTCTGAGGGTTATGGGGGTTTGTTTTGCTTTCTTGTAGATCAGAGCTTCCTACAGCCATGGTTTGTTTCAGTGCTGCCTCTCTCCCCCTTCTTATATACATACCTCAAGATAAACTAAGGGATGCTTTTCAAACCATGATCTAGGAGAGCATTAGTTAAAACTGGCAAGGGTGATGCAGATCAAGAGTCTGACTAGCCCCAGGTGCAACATACAAGGGTACAGTCCAGACTAATGAGTAGCAGTGTTATCCCCACCCTGTAAAGGGCACCTCAGGTTACAATGCCTTGCTGCTGTAGTCTCCAACCTGGACTGCTCTCAAACAGCCTCCAGAATGTAAATCACTCCCAGCTATGTGTGTACATGCTGCAGCCAGCCAGCCACACCTTGACTCTTGCCAGCTTTAAAGATTACTACAGGGTGATCCCAACACACTCCCACATTTCTCCCCAGGAATATATGTCCTGTACTGCCAAGCCCTCTCCTGGACAGCACAAATAGGTTAAGTCCATTATTCCTTTAAGAGAATAATAGGTAAGGCTCAGATTTTGTCAAGTTTTTTTTTTTTTTTTTTTTTTTTAAATGAGACAGGTCACAGGCTTCTGTGGATTTTTGTATATTGCCTATGACCTGTGGTTTTTACTAAAAATATTCATAGAGTCATAGATTATTAGGGTTGGAAGGGACCTCAAGAGATCTAGTCCAACCCCCTGCTCAAAGCAGGACCAATCCCCAAATGGCCCCCTCAAGGAGGGAACTCTCAATCCTGGGTTTAGCAGGCCAATGCTCAAACCACTGAGCTATCCCTCACAAAGTGGGGAGAAAGGAGGGTCCAGCACCCACAGGCAGTGAGCAGGTGGGAGCTCTGAGGTCCCCTTGCCACCTGGAGTTGTGGGGGAGGTTTCCCCACCATCCATAGCAGCTGCGGGGGTCCTCCCGCACCCACACACACCCCTGCAGAGGCTGGGAGCTGCGGGGTGCCCCTGCTGCTCAAGGGCTCTGTCACCAGCAGCAGCAGAGAGCTGCACGGCCTGCCAACTGACAGCTCCAGGGAAGTAAACGTCACAGAGGTCTCTGGAAGTCACAGATTCCGTGACATAATCATAGCCTTAACAGGCACACAACTTACTACCCCAAAGGAAGTTACCCAGACACTTCAACATGACCATACTGGATTAGATAAAACAAAAACAAGTTTATTATTAACTACAAAGTACAAGTAATAAGGCATAAGAGGCAGAAATGGTTACAAGATAAAACACTGCCTAACAAACTACATTAGATTCAAAGCAAAGTTCTCACTAGTTGCTTTCAACAGTCATAAGAATCAATCCACAGGTCAGGACTCGTCCCACAGTTTAAGAGCTGCTTCCTTTGTCTCTTTAGGGGCCGTGAATGTGATGGGCATGGTCTGTGTGTGGGGTGGAGCGTCTCGGGGCCTTTGTCTCCCCTTTTTGTAGTTTCAGTCCCACTCTTGAAAAACATTTCCAGCAGAGACCCAGAGAGATAATCTACATGAACGGATATTCGCTGCTTGTTTTTTTTCCCATATGTAAGCGTCCTTTAGTTTTCCTCTCTGCTTGATGATTCTGTTTATTGCTTAAATACAAATTAGAGCAAGTACACATTCCCTCCTTTGTTTAGGGCAGACCTGATTTCTGCCTGTGCAGGGCAGTGGAGTTTCAAACATGTGTTAAAGCAGCAAAGAGTCCTGTGGCACCTTATAGACTAAAAGACAAAGCATGAGCTTTTGTGGGTGAATACCCACTTCGTCGGATGCATGTGTTGTTAACCCCTTAGAGGGGAATGTTATAACATCACATAGACTGTATGGCCACATTGTACCAGGGATAACACTGACTCCCCAGCAAATTATGGGTTTTCAAATGATACCTCACCTAGGCATGGTTTGTACAAAGATTATTGCACTAATGTGTACAGTAGGAGTACAGGAATTTATTCAATCGCAGCCAGACTCTGGTTTTCCACACCAACAGCTCACCCTCATTAACTGCACAGATTAAGCACTCGCCCAGTCCCTAGAGCCAGGGGCAGCGCTCGGGGACCTGAGCCAGGGGCTAGAGGTTGCTCACACTAAAGGACACAGCAGCAGAGTGGGTTAAACTCCCCCCTGCAGCCCAGCTTCCATGGGGCGCTGGAACAGTCTGTATAGTGCGGGTACCGACCGAGAGTCATTCACCAAACTCTAAACCCCTGTAGTGATGGAAACCGCTTCCAGCCAGGGGCTGATGCAGCTGCTACACTCGCAGCACCCCCAGTTCCCCAGGCACAAGCCTGGGCGCCCGGAGGAGGCGGCGGCTCGGGCAGGAAGGGGGCGCCGAGGCCGGGCTGGGGACTCACCTCCCTGGCCGAGCGGATCTGCCTGCGCACCGCCTCCTTGCAGCTGTAGATGGTCTCCCCGAAGCTGGGCTGGAAAAGCGCCTCCACGCGGGTGAGGCCGCGGTACGAGCCGCTGGAGAATCCCGGCCAGCCCAGCTCCAGCACGGGCGGCTCCACGTCCGACTGCTCGGGGAAGTAGGTGAGCGAGGAGCAGTCCAGCGAGGCGCTGAGCGACGGCTCGGCCGCCCCCTCCTCGGCCCCGGCCGGCGGCGCGGCCGCCTGGAGGATGGCCTGGATCTCGGGCTCCGAGAGGAAGCCGGGCACCTTCTCCCGGCGCAGGAACGCGCGGAACGCGGCCCGGCCGCCCGCCACCAGCTCCTCCAGCGCCAGCCGCTGCGCCTCGCTGTAGAGCTCGGGCGAGCTCGGCTCCCCGGGGGGCCAGCGGCCGGGCGCGTCCTCCAGGCACTGGGACTGGTTCGCCATGGGGAGCCGCGGCCGCCGCTGCCACCGGCCCGGGGAGAAGGGAGCTGAACCGAAAGGGGGCAGAGCCGAGGCTGAGCGGGGGCCTTTTATAGGGAGTTTGAACCCAAACGAGCCGCCGCCGCGGACTGGGGAGGCCGCTGCCGCTCCTCCCCCCGCTGTGGTTGGCTGGCCGCTTTTGAATGTGTTTGGCCGCGGCCGCCCCTAGCTCCTCCCGCTACCGGCCGGCTTCAGTGCCCCGCGGGCTGGGCGAGGGAGCCCGGCTGCTTCGCCTGCCTCCGCACGCTCCCTGCTCCCGTGGCCCCGGTTCCCCCTGCTGGGACGCGCGCTGAGCGGACTGCCCGGAGTCTGGCCAGCAGCGCCGGGTGTCGGGCCCCCACCCCGCGAGCAGTGTCAGGAGCTGGGCTGTGCGGGGAGCCTGAAACGTTTTCCCTCTCCCGGGCTGGCTGCAGGCTTTGCTCTGCAGCTCCCTCGTCACCGGATCATCTGCGCTTTTTACTAGAGTTGTTAGAAAAGGGCTAAGTAAAAAGTTCACCACCACCACCCCCCATATTCCCTTGGCATTTGGAAATGTGGAGTTATTACTCTTTGCAGAGTCAGACCTGTTCTACTCATGATGACGCTCCTTATTTAGTGGGCTGCATTTAACAGGAGATGCATGTGCCACTTGAAAAGAGGGGTGTACGGGCAAAGAAGCGAAAGCATCCAAAATCCTCGCTGCCCATCCCATGATCTGAGCCTGTTGCATTTAGCAGAGGTAAGTGGGAAGGTCCTGAGAGAAGAAAGGGCTAGAAGCTTTAGGTCTGATGAAACACTGAGGCTAATTAAGGGGTCAGTGGCAGCAAATGGTAGGGAGAAAAGGGCATTACCTTTCTGCAGGGGAGAAAATGCTGTTGGATGGGAAGAGGTAGCACAGATTTAAGGGGGTTCTGCTGTCTCACTGCCAGCTGTAACTCTGCGAAATGCTAACGCTTTCTCTGCAGACAGCTGCTTCTTCCCTGAAGCTGTGCCTTCACAAGGAAAAGAGCTGGATTTTTCACCTGCATTAGAACCATAGTGAAGACAAGGCAGTTGACAGCTACACATTGGAGGGATGCAAAGGGGGCACCCGCTAAAGTGGGGGCACCCCCCGCCATGACCTGCATGTTAAGGACAGCTACATTATTCAGTTGTGTCTGTCCCATTGATGACGAGATAATTTTGAAGTCTTCTGAAGCTGGAGAATGAGTTCAGGGTGGTACAGGCACAGTGAGGAGGATTCTTACATTTGCAGTACTCTGGAAACAGTGCTTCCAGAGTACTGAAAATGAGTCCAAGATCTCTTTCTTAATGAGTAACAGCTAATTTAGGCACCATCATTTTGTATGTATAGTTGGGATTATATTTTGCCATATTCATTACTTTGCATTTAACACTGAATTTCATCTGCCATTTTCTTGCCAAATCACCCAGTTTTGTGAGATCCCTTTGTAACTCTTTGCAATCTGTTTTTGACTTAACTGTCTTGACTAATTTTGTCATCTGCAGACTTTGCCACCTCACTATTTACCCCTTTTTGCAGATCATTTATGAATATGATGAACAGCACTGATCCCAGACTAGGACAGACCCCTGGGGACACCTCTATTTACTTCTCTCCTTCTGAAAATTTATTCCTATCCTTTGTTTCCTGTCTTTTAACTGGAGTGCCTGGGAATGCTTTCAAGATCACCAAAGGATCCTTAATTTAATTTAATGGCAAACCTTTTGTTATCTTAATCACCCTTTCTCTGTTTATAAACACACTCCCTGCACCAAGGGCGGAAGTCCTTAGCAGTCCCTCCCCCTGACCCCCCCCCCGCGATTGGGGAGGGGCATGTCACCCTTCCTCCCCCAAGGTAGGTTACCACTGGTTCAACCTACAATTCCCTGTCTTCACTACAGTCAACATGAGTGCATTTATCTGCTGTCAAGTTAACTTTCCTAGTGAAGACAAGGCCTTAGTGGCAGCAGCAAACTCCTGTAACCCTTACAGTGGCTGGAGCTGCTGGTATTTGTGATCAAGAGGGGATGACATACAGATCTTCCCTCACTCCAGGGCTTATCTATACAGGAAAGTTATACTGGTGTAACTGTGCATGCTCTTCTTCCAATATAAGTCAAGCTGAAAAAAATGTCCATACAGAACATTATACTGGTATAACTAGTAAAACTTTCCTATTAAGACAAGACTTGAGGCTTAATTCCTTTTCTTCTTCCTCTCTCTGCAAGGGTCTGTTCCCAAACCTGAAGAGAGATAATCGCCCCTCTCCTGAAGCAGACAGTGGAATTGATGAAAGACCAGCATGACAGTTGCACATTGGCCTGTTCATTATGGGGGGTCAGATTTACACTGCTCTAGTTATACCAGTGATGGTTAAACTCAGGCCCCAGTAGAGAGAGCTGCAGCAGTGCTTAATTTGTAATAAGAGGTGCAGGTGCTCAAGCAATTAGGTGCTAGGGCGTAAGCAATTTTTTTACTTTCATGTGGCAAGCCCAGAGGTGCCCGGGCTCTGAACTGCCAAACGCAGAGATATTGGGGCTCAGCCCTGGCACTGCATTAAGCATTGAGCTACAATGTAACCTGGAGATGACAAAAGTGTCAAACATAACTGCTGAGTCCTCAATTGTGGAAGAAAGGGTGATGGTTCCTGGGTATTTGAGGATGTATGAAAGAAGTCCTCGCTACTGTGGCAACCCGTGCATGTACAGGATTAATGAGGAGTCCACCATGAGCTCAAAGCTCCATGCAACGCTGAGTCTGGTAATTAAGGACACAAGACCATGGGCTTGAATACTAGTCTATTCCCATCATCCTAAAAAGCTCACTTCTACTGATAATCGGTTGATTTAAACTCACTGCATTTTATCCACCCACCTAGCTCTTCCAGACAGATTATGTTGGCAAAGCCCATGGCTGCAACAGAGGGGAAAACACATTTAGGTACAGTCCACACAGTGGTGGTATATTGTTATATTAAAAATCAGATGCCATAAATTTCAAACTCATTAAACCAGTAAATAAAGACCCCATCTGCAGTTCCTCGTATTATCAAAAGAAATTTAATATTTTTTTTAAATTAAAAAATTCAATCATTCTATTAAAGACACTGAGAAGTCAGATGCTAATACTGTCATACATATCCTGTTGGCATGAGATTTACATACAGTTTGATATTTAATGCATTACTTCAACATGTTAAAAAACCATCTTTTCATACTTACAGTAGCAATATGAAGTTAATTCCATACAATATCAAATATCCTTTTTTAAAAAGTTTTAAATATATTACTCTGATTGCCAAAATGCCATTTTTATACACAAAGCTGCTAATACAATATACAGTTCTCTTACATTATTTTTTCACATAAAATACATTTTGTCAAGTTTTATTTGTACATCATTTACTACAGCTCAATGGAGTCATGAGTTATTGCAGAGGGCTGGGCATCCTTTTGACATATCCTGGATATGCAGCAGCTGAACCTAGCTGTACAAGGCCCACAGATGCCACTGAAGTTAGTTCACTGCTTCCTTCTCCTGGAAAAACCAACAAAACTGCAGTCTAGATGCTGAGAAGTCAGATAAGGCTCAACTAAGGGTGCATCCACATTGGCTATCTGAAAACCTGTTCTCCACTGGCTCAGGTGGAGGATGGAGTATAGACGGGGCTCAGGCATGGGATTGAACACCAGATAACTAAAATGCCCGACTCTTCTTTCTAGACCCTCCACCATTGCTACCACCAATAGAACTGCAACAGAGGAGAATTACAAGTTGTAAGTTTGCTGTAGCAGATGCACCCGTAAAGAATCCAATCATACTCCTCCTGTGTAGGCAACTGTACATTGGCAGCTTTACCTGCATGAAGACAGCAGGATCAGGCCTAGAAACTGCTCAGTAACTCCAAACCCCATTCTACAGCCTCAGAAAAATTACAGTGTCCAGTAGCAATGGACTACAGCTTGTAATACTACCATTGTGTTTGGGCACTTACTGTACAACAATATAATATCTTTTGTGGAGAGAACGTGATGTGCCAACATCATCTGTTAAAATACACAAGGACTTGGATCTCGTTGTGTACTCATATGACCCGAGAAAACCAAAGTTAACCTGGAGTTTTCACCTTGCACAAGTTTTCATTTATAAATCAGTCAGTTACTAGTAAGATAATACTTTAGGAAGAACATTTAGTGCTCATAATGCTTGCACCAAGACATCAAAGCTAGAGAAAGAATAAAGATTTTAATGCTGGCACCAGACTTGATGTTGGAATCAAGTCATGGCCAGTGGACAGGAGCCAGAGCTGAAACTCAGGTGTATGCCAGGCCTGAGTATAACCTTCCATACTTCCTGGCCCGTCCCAGCTAACCTAAACCAACCTCTCATGGTGCTGTACAAGTAAGATTAGACCATAGCCCCAAACTAACAAAACTAGAACTCATTGTGTTTTTATTCCAGGTATCACAGGACTGCAGAAAATCTGTTTTATTTCAATTCAAATACAATTTTTGGGCTGGGTGGGAGGGAAGATTCCCTCTCCTCTCACTGGAAAAGCAGAGAAGAGAGATGGGGGAACAAAAGAAGCAAAACAAAAATCTACAGTTCAAATTGAAAAATTGTATAGGAAGTGAAATTTTGAAAAAAAAAAAGATTTTCTTTAGAAAAGCCATTTTGTCAAAACAATTGAAGCCAGCTGTACAGAGCTATTTTGTAGCCAGCATGGTAATATATAGATATGCCCATAGACACGGAGAACACCTTGAGGCAGGCTGACACCAATTAAGCCACTGAGATCTGCTAAAGAATAGTTCTAGTGCTTCCCGCGGTGGAGTATTCCTATTTCAGTATATGACTGACAATGTTGCAACACAGAAGGCTGTGGGAACAGATGCCCAGCATCAAGCTGAAGTGCGCTAAGAATGACGCTCAATGCAATTTAGGGGATTATAAATGCTCACATCTACCTACAAATTTATCAGTCAAAAATTCATCATACCCATTAGGTATTGCCCTGTCTCATTATTGCTATTTACCCGAACTCTCCCTGTGACCTTCCCTAACACATGGGATTCTCTGCCCTGTGTAACATCCCATCAGAGCCCAAGCTAGAACACTAGACTCAAACCGTCCAAAACTTTGGAAGGAATTCAGATCCAGGTCCAAACTGAGGCCTTGCTCTAAGCACTCAACTGGGACAAGAAATTTCAACATCTTGAAGGGGAAAGTCTGGATCTAGGTCTGAAATGAAAACCAAACTTTATAGTTCAAGCCCATCTCTAACAATTAATAGTCTATTGCTTGGCTGGATCAAGAGCTGGCAGAGACTGCTCCCAGGCACTATTATGCATCTGAAGAAGGTGCTTCAGCATGGCAGATGGAGCTCCCTCCAACTTTGCATTAGTTTGCTAGCAGCACTAGGGCTCCAGTGTATCATGACGGCTTGCATGCAGTAAGGTTGGGCCCATACACAGCACTCCGGCTGTGGTGACTAATAACTGGATGGTGACTGGATTCAACCTCCTCAAAAGCTTGGGGAAAGGTGGATCTGAAATTTACACCCTGGGCTCATGTCTAAGAAAGCTAGAGTCTGACTGGCTTCCCCACTGTTACTCAGATTTTAACAGAGCCAGGCTGCCCTTGCCTATAGGGGAACATTCATGAAGGAGAGGATTGTACCAAAGAGGCAGGGCCAGACAGCTGTATAGACTGTAGGGGAAACAGAGCTTGAATGGTTTGGCCAAGAACAGAGCACTAAAAGAGAAGGAAAAATTTCTGCTAACCTAAGTGCTAGACATGCAAATCCTGAGATGGTTTCTATTCTCAGCAACTTTTTAGTGGCACTAAAATCTCCAACAAAGTAGTCGAGTGTCTGCTATTGTAAGCCACAAAATAATCAAAGCATCCTACTGGAATGGCCCCCAAGTGCAAGATATTACAGGCTTTAGCATAACTGCTATAGCTATAGTGCTTTTTATAAATGAATAAGGATTATATTCTTAAAGGAGGGCACTTGCAATATGTCTACAGACATGCCTGTGCAACTATCCTACCCATGAAAACCTGCATTTGCAGCTACCAAATAAATACTTGCAGGTGGATTAAGTCCCCATTCTGTGCTCAGAATTATCCATTCGGTGCTTACTATCACCACTTCGCACACATGTTTAAGTTGTCTACGCCCTGCCCATGTATCCCTGCTGGTGTCCCATGGCCATCTAGGCATTCCAGTCAGCAAGTCCCTTATGTCCTTGTTTGAAAACTTATCCCAAGCTGTCAAATTGATTCACATCCTTAAGTAGCCATGGAAAGGACCCTAGATTGACTATCCCATTCCCAAATCCCTGCACGCACCAATGGTAGATAAAGCTCATCACTTGCCCTGGTGCAGCTCCTGAAGCATTCACTAGTTTCTGTTTCTTCTCAGTTCTGAGATAAATTACAAGTTATCACCAAGGTCATATTTACAGCCCCAGAGCCATAACAGCCACATTAAGCAGCTTTAAGGCCAATTTTATGATTACAATGTCACAGCAGTCCAATTAAGGGAATATTTGTGCAACCTAGAGCATGTAGCATCTCTTCTCTTCCACACCCCCGGATAGTAAAGCCATTGTTGCTTAGTTAGACATCACAACATTAGCTGGAATAATGAAATCCTGGAAATTACGTTAATCAGAGCTATTTGTCTAAATTACGCTGGGTTCACACTGCTTTAGTGTAGTAACCACTGTCAATGAAAGCAAGCCCCAAACTATATAATTCCATTGCATTCAAGTGTCTGCTTTCTATTTGCTGGAATGAGATATAAAGCCCAATACTCCTCTCGCTTTCACCGTTGTCATCTGACTTCACTGGAGTCACTTCTGATTTATGGCTGGTGTGAGTGAGAAGGAACAGGCCATGATATCATCTATCACTGGGAATACAGCTAACAACTGTTCAAAGTTTAGCACGGGCTGCAAATGATGTGCAGCAACACCAGGCTAATTCTGCTCCAGCAATTCTCATTCCAGTGGGGGTGAGGGGAGTATCGTCTTTCTCCCAGGTAAATGGGAAAAGGACATTCAAGAGCTGGTAAAAGGAGAACGCCTTCATTCCATGATATCGAGGCTACACTTGCTAAGACCACGTCAAGTTTTCTCAGATGTTCCATTCCCTGGAACTCTGGGTAGTCATATGACATCACCAGACCTACATACACCCTCCAACACAGTCACCTCTGCTGCATGGGACTCTTCAATTATCTGCTCAACTTCTTTAAGTTGGGAGAATAGGAGCTAAGCTCCCTGATGGCCCAATAACCTTAGAGGGTGGTTTGTTTGTTTTTTTTAATCATACAAGTTCAAACAATGCAGCAGTAGAGTTCCAAGGCAGGCAGCGCATCAGGAAATGGAACATGAATAGCAGGTTGGCCCCTTGAAAATGGGGCAGGAGTGTCAGGCAGGATCCCTGGGATAACGGGGAGGAGTGACTGGGGACATTATTAAATACGTTAGGAAAAGATGCCTTCGCTGTAATAGACTTTCTGAAATCTGACCTGACTTTTTATCCCCTATGCCAAAATTCTCTTCATTTAGGGAGAAAATGGAAAGGAAGGATAAGTGGACTGTCAGAGTCCAAAAGACTTATGCGTCAGCCTGAGAGGAAGCTCTAAGACCTGCCGATACACCCTGGCACCTTCCTTGTGCTAACAGAGGCACATCTCCCCTGCCTGGGGGGCAGATACTATAATGTGCAATGTCTTGCCTTCTCCAGCAGAGGGCGAGATGGGCCCAAATCCCAGTACCACTGGATATGGCACTGCAGACACTGGCTCCATTCAAAAAAGTGCTACATCAAATTCAACTCTGAAGTAAACAAAGCAAGGATGGGGGGAAGGCTTCCAGACAACCTGACATGTGGCTTTTAGCCCTTCAGCTCTTGCTTCCTTTCCCCCATATAAGGATAGTGCAACTCTTTCCCACCACTGTCAAAAAGCCCCTGTTCATTATAACACCACACATGTCTCACTAACACACTGCTAGTCTCCCTTGTAGAGATGGAACAATGTTTCTAGTTGTGGGATGGCTTCACTAACATGCTGCCTCATCTTTAGGCCAGTGTCTCCTGTTTTCCAAGCCATAAAAAGTTGAAAGGTTTGGGCAGGGGGGGAGGTTAGAGAAGAGAAAGGTACATTTAAAGTCCCTTACCAGAAGGGAATACAGTACTGCTCTCAAATAGCAGCTAGAAAGAGAGGAATATGCATGGAAGTTGTGTGATCTACAGCAGATGCTTAGCTGGAGCACAGATACAGAGCTGTGAGCAGGATTCTATCCAGTGATGGCTCAGGGTGGCGTCAGGAACCCAAACAACACTGTGTTTTTTAAGTCTGGGGCCTAAGCTGCATCTACAAGACAAAATTCACAGACACAGACTGTGTGCAATGGCCCCTTTGTGCAGACAAATATTTTGCAGATGCAACTTAAAACATTTTTTAAATATTTTGCCTGTTTATTCTGAACTCTCATGTCCACTTCCCTATAGCTGATGCTCTGCTGATAGGTGCTGTCTCCTTGCTGCTACCATTCAGGTGAGGGTTCTGCTCCCTGAAGGGCAACTGCAGAAACTGGCCTGCCAATCACACACCCCTTGTTACACCAAGCCACAGATTCCACAAATGCAGCCTGGCACACAGTTAACACATGCTACCCCGAAACACTGGTGCTGGCTTCCTATCCAACAGCGCTTCACTAGACCACTCCAAACTTCACTGCTGCATGCTGGCTTTTGCTCAGTGAAAGAAGCCACTTTCTCTCTCATACAAGATAACTATTTCTGAGCCTTTTACTGGCAGCTACCACACTGCTGCTGGTGACCCCAGCATAGAGTCTGAAAAAACACTGGAATGCTGGGAAAAAAATGTTAAAAAGTTTCCATCCTAAGTTTGGATGCTCTACAACCAAAAGCAACAACTTAGCATTTACATATTTAGATGCTCGAGCAGCTTAGCCCCAAGAACACAGGTTCACACACAAGAGTGTCAAAACCTAGTGTGACTGGAAATATTTCCAGGCCATTTTTACTGGAAGCAGGTCTTTCTTTCCCCTTCCTTCCTAATTTAAACAGAGCCCTGCGGTTCTGGAAACCCAAATACAATAGCACTCTGATAGTGCAGGAGAGACAGAAAGCAACAGAGACCATTCTAGTTTTTAAGCTGAGTGAAGCATAGAGTAAAACTCAGCACCAACAGGGAAGGTGAGATTGTTAAAACTGAATGGATTTCACTAATCTAAGGGTCTTAGTAATACAAGTAATTTGTTTCTATCCCATTATTGACCCTTTCAGTCAGCATTTTATTGCCAGAGTTTATTCTACTGGATTTCCATCAGGAGTTCTGCTTCAAACCTGATGGCACTGCACAGCCACTGCTTTCAATTAGAGTAGGCCACAAACTGGTTTGCCGCTTTTGACAGTGGGCCGTCAGGCATCACACAATGCAGGCATCACACCACTTCCCGAAGTACATGCACTGGGGATGTGCCCAGCTTCACCTCTGTGTAGCCAAATGAAACACACCAAAGACTCAAAGTCTGCACTTGTAACTCCTGGGCTGTTTGCACAAATGCAGGGGGCTGGCCACACATTCTTGGGGGACACACCTATCACATCCATGAGTGAGAGTCAGGCCCATCATGTCGCATTCCAGAAGCTGGGTGGCTCCCAGCAGGAGGCGCAGAAAGGGAGGACTCTAATTCAGATGGTTTTGTCTTTCAAAGACCCTGCACGATTTACAGTGGAGAGCCCCCCACTGTCCCTTTCATAACACTGCCATGAGGAAGAGTGGGGTAGCTTTTTTTTACTGCACACAAGGATGTGTACTTCATTTCTCCACTATGGGCCTCACTCTGCCAGCCTTACTCATTTGATTGCAGTGGGGTTACTGGCAGGGTAAGGTACTATTCAAGATGAATGAGGCTGGCCCCATCAAGTCCTATGTAACTAAACTGAGTTCTCCCCATGTGGGGATGGAAACAGCCCATCCTCAGTAATAAAGCTAACCTGGCCATCCACTTTTAGTCTCCTCTGAGGTGAGACATGGATGACACTAGGAAATCCTGCAGCACCCGTGCACTTTCTCCTCCATTTCATCCATGGGAGCTTTGAATTTCAAGAGAGGGGGATCGCCACTGGACGCTGTGTAATAAACTGACGTCCCATTGGGACTGTAGGGAGAAGTCCTGGAATCAATCAGGTGCTCCTTGGCCTCGCCCCCATTCTCAACTACCCCACTCACACTGGTGCCAAAGTGGGTGCTGAGGAAAGGGTGGTTAAGCAGCTTAGCTGCAGCCCGCTGCCGCTTCAGTTCAGAAAGTGTTTGATGGCTGCGATCCTTGTAGCCACCCCAGATTTGCTGAAAGTCGGGGTCACCGGGGCTGCTGTAGGGCAGGGCTTGACTTGTATTACAGTCTGGAGCTGTGTGCATTTTCCAGATGTCCCCGTTGGAAACCGAGTACTGGTAAGTGCTGGCCGATGCCCTGAGTCCATTCTGGAGGGAGGATTCAGGGTCACTCTGTGTGCTTTTGGTAGCTAACTCAGGAAGGAGCATAGAGTTCTCCAGCACTGAATTCTGTAATGAGACAACATTAAAGAGAAGCAGCTCCCACTGTACAATCCATCCCTTCCACAGCTTCCTAGTCCAGGCCAGTCCCTTTTAATCCATTCCTGCAGCCAAAGAGTAGCAGTAAAGAGGTGAAATTACCTATCCCTAGCCCTATTATTTCATTAATGTGTGAACTTCAAATCCTAACTGGGACCAGTTAAATGTTAACATAGAAAGACAGTTCCACATTTGTTTTCTTTTTAAAAACCAAGGCAATTAAATGCAAAAACTTGTGTTAGTTCAACATGATGGTAACTGAATTAAATAAAGATTACCAGAGAGTCCAAGATCAAGTTCTTCTAGAAACATTGGCCCACCCACATTGCACCTACATAACGTCTATTAAATGCACATAAAAATACACACTGTTATATGAGAACATGAGTTTTTGCAATTGCCTGACTTTTTGGGTGAGATTCTGGCCTCATTTATTTTGTTGTGAATCCCACATCGTTCCTTTCACTTCCCGGGCGGTACTCCTGATTTGCACTAGCGTAGCTGGAACCAGAATCTGGCCTTGTATTTAAATGTGTGCCCTTAACATTGTCTTTAATATAATCTAGGTTCTCACACAAGTACAAGTACTCATAACCAACATGCCCATTCACAGTTCTGGTTTCAGGCTCTTTATGAATTTTGATAGGAAACTAGAATATGAATTTGGTTCCTTACTGGATCTGTGTTCTCTTGGTCAGATCGAGCCTCCATGATTTCTCCAGCATAGCCTGAGTTTCTCTGTTCTTCTGTTGCTCCCATTTGCTGCCAGACAATGGCCTCCTTCTCATACTCCTTCCTGTAAAGGTTGGTTCGGTCCGAAAGACTCGCCCTCCTCACCACCTTCCTGCAGGAGAGAAACGGGGAGCAGAGTTTAGCAAGATGGGGCGGTGAGGGAGCTCCTCCTCACACGATAGCTCCTTCATATCCTTCTTGCACTTTACAGCATCTTCCATCAGTGTCTAGGAGCATGTTACAAACATGAATTAAGCCTCTGAGCACCCATGTGAGGTAGAAAAGGTCCCTAACTCCCACATTGCAGGGAGGAAAGGGAAGCATAGAAATGGTAAAGGATTTTTTCAAAGAGGATTTGGGTTCAGAAGATGAGATCTCGCCTACAGCTCTGCTAGTGGACAGCTTTCCACCCAACCTTCCCTGGAGCTTTATCCATTTGTTTTGTTCTAGGAGAGGACCTGCGGACTGGTCCAGTGGAGTTCTGCAGGCCATAGCTTGAGAACTGCTACTCTAAATTCATAAAGAAAAAGAATATTCTAGGTAGACTGCGTGTTCACTCAACTTGCAGAAGAGTATCAGGGTTCTGTCTTTATGTTACCTATTGCTATAACTCCACTTTTCCCCACATCTCCAGTCATTAGAACTATCATGCATGAGAAGATCTTTTCAAAGCATTAATCAATGACAGAACAAATACCAGTGATTTAGGAGATGGGAAACTCCCTTATCACCTACTATGTTTTCCTACACTGTCTGACGCATTGCATCATGGAGCCTACTTTTCTAGAAGCAGCACAATCTCCCCCCAGAAAGCTCACTGAACAATTGACCCAGTTTCAGCCTTTTGGAGAGTCCACTGAACTTCAGAGCAGACAGCTTTGTATCTGATCATACTGAATACTGGGTATTCTGCTTTCAAGTTTGGGACAGCAAGGGTGATATCCAGTCTAGAGTGTGGCATGATCTGTGGGAAGATCAATTTTGCACTCACCCTCGGCTTCCCGTGCTGGAGGTCCTCCTGCTGAGGGAGGACTTGTGCCTCATCTGGGATTTCATGATCACATCATGCTTATGTTTCAGCTCCAGCAGTAACACTTTGAACTCCTCTTCTTCACACAAGTCTACAGCACATGCAAACCAAAGCAAGCCATGAGCAGGGCTGTACTAATGTGATAAAGTCAGCTGAATGGAACAGGGAGAGTGGGGGCTATTGGGAGCACACATGATAACTACCATAATTAGACACTCCTGTGCCACCCTCAAAGCTGTGCCTTCTTGGTCTTCACAGTTTGGTAGAGATAATGGAATAGAATTGAGAAGGAAAATGTAAGCAGAACAGGAAAGCCAGTCCCTAAGGCAATTGGTGGAAGCAGCATTGTCTGGGGCACCTAAAACAGGACTGGAAAAAAGCACCGGAGAATATGCTGTGGAATTTAGCTCTGCAATGGCCAGAGAGACTGACTTGATCCCTCTCTTCTGTGCAGTGTATTGTACCTCACATCACAAAGGGGAAGAGATGTTTTTACCATTGCTTTTTATTTTGATATTCTAGAAATGTAGGGTGAATCCTGGAATCACATGGACGGTCTTGGGGAAGGGAAGAAGCCTTTGAGAATTTCTGTATTTACCCATGGACACATAATGACCGTAGGTCAGCAGCTGGGGATAGGATTCTTAGAAACAGAGATTGGAAGTCGAGATGTTAGACTTCCCTATCTCCCCACTTTCCACTCCACACCAAACTGGCTTGGAATCTGGCCACAACAAACCAGGGTAATAAAAGCCACATTCTTCGGGCTGCAAAGAGTAGGTGCAGAAGACCTGAAAAGCAGCAAATCATTCCCAGTTCTGCAGCGGGCAGGTGGAGATGGAGCTCGAGACACATGGGAAGGGGTGTACGGAGGAGAGACTGATGCTTCAAGAGCAAAGGTAACATTTTCAAAAGCACTGAAGTGACTGAGGCACTTACACTCTTAAGTCCCATTGGCTTTCAATGGGACTTATGCTTTTAAGTCACTTGAAAAGAATCAGACTTTTAAAAATTTCAGCCCTGAACTCCACTAGGCTAAGAGGCAACCTGGTTTCTTTGTGCTGTCTGGAGAAATCCTTCGGATTTAGCCAAGATCAGAAATACCATTACGAAGGAGAGAATTTGAACTCACCTATTGGCATCTCATCAAAGGGCGTCCTGGCACTCAGGCTGGCCCCATGGGACACCAGCAACTCTGCCATTTGCATCTGCAGCAAGGGGAATAAAGCAATATTCACAGCCCTGGTTTAGGCAATCAGTAGCTGCATGTGATCTAAGGGACAAAGCAAGCTATGGACCAGCAGGGTGCATGATTCATTGACACCAGGATCTCTGACTGTGCTGGTGGGTGTTTGAGTGATCTCCATGCAAGATATTAAGCACAGTTCCTACCAGCTCAACCATTGGAAGATTTCTCACCATGGGTGGGGACCCCACAATTGGGAGTAAATCCACTCCATGTCTAATTGACAGGATGGCATTGTGTCCATTAGCAATGGACTCTGGCATGTATATCCTAAGGAACAGTACTAGCAGATAGGTATCCATGAGATGTGGGAGTTGGAGGAAAAAATACTAGGAACAAATCAATTCCTTGTATGTACATGTACAGGCAGAGAACACAGTCCAACCCTCCAACACTGGCACAGTGAGATTCCCAGCTCCTCAGTGGGACCTGTACTCATTTCTACCCTAGGGAGAGCCTGAGGTATCAGACTTTAAAGCTGTAACATGTGGATATCTAAAAAGCTATTTTAGGTCTTTTTTTAGGGCTTTCTGAGCTCTGCACAACAGGTAACTAGGACCCCAGCATTACAGGTGGAGGGATACAAGAAACAGTGCCAATGACATTGTCACAGCATTAGAAAACCATCCTAAAAAGTAGTTTTCCAACACATGCCACATGCAAAATATTGGTTGGTGTATGTGTGTGGCGGAGAGGGGGAGCGAATCATGGCATTATTAAGGCTTTTTTGGCACTTGTTTGGACTTGTTTTGCCCACACAATACACTTGCTCTGCTTGCACCCACAGAATTTTGCAGACAAAGGGACTGTGCACTCTCTGGCTAGAGCACTCGTCCTCCGCTTTGAAATGTTGCCCCAGCCTCCCACTAAGGTGAACCAGCCGCACAAAATAGACTTTCAACAAAAATGTTTACCTGTCCCCAGAAGGCAGCAGCATGGAGAGGTTCCCAGCCATCCCAGTCCTGGATGTCTAGCCGTGCTCCATGGTCTAGAAGCATCTCAGCTGCATGCAGGTAACCATTAGCCCCAGCTATGTGCAGCTAAGAGACCAGGAACAGAGAGTATGAATTGCTGTCTAAGGCTCATGAACTTCCTTCTTCACCAAGTAACCCAGGTGATGCCACTGCAGTGTCTGAGTTTAGACCAAGAAAAAACAGCAGCGCTGGATTCAGCTCCCATTGAAGTGAATGACAAGACACTGCACTGACTTCCAGGGGAGTTTGGTTGGACCCTGGAACGCCATCAATGTGTTTAGGTAAATCTCTGCCAATGAAAGTCTTTGCGCTGATCTAAAAATGTCCTCCAAGGGTTTTTAACATGTATCGAAACAAAAGTAGCATCCAAAGTACATTTTAAACCAATGAAATCACCATCTATAACTATTTATGGAGAGATAAATGTAAGGTACTGTGAAGCTAGGTGCAATGTGGCAGGCCTCTGTGGTCAGGAACTAATCCCCCCCCCCCCAACCCCAACATTTTGTATTTTTATCTCAAACGGTTCTGCAGTGCTTCACAAACTATAAGCATGCAGCTCCACCACAATGCAGCCAGCTCTGCACATCCAGGGTGGAGGATCACAGCTAAAGGGCACTCTGCACATTCCATGACAACGGGGAAAAGAGGACATTCTTCTGAGATGCTCTGGAATGGATCTCTAGGAGCAAGTTTTCAGCCTGGCCATAGCCAGGCTTCCATTTCTGTGGCCACAGTTTTGCATACGCTGTTACTTGCACTCTCCATTTAAGTGAATAAGAGATCTAAATCCCTGACTGCTTGCAATTCAGGGACTTTGCATTTCAGATTTTGGTCTCCAACGTCTGGTACCGAGACCACAAATGGCATCTGAGGATCTTTTTCCACTCTGTGAGGACATTTAGGTCTCTTTGGGGAGTTTTTCTTAATACTGTCTGTCTGCTGCTGTATCCTTGATCAAAACATACCCTCTTCCTACTCCATGCTCTGTTTTGCAATTTACTGTATGCAAGTCGGCAGCAGTCCCTCCCCCACAGAGGTAATTCCATTTCAAGTGGTGTTGTAGGGAAAAGAGAACTTCTACTCCTTTCTGCACATTCCATAATGGAGAAAGAGTGTGGATCATGCCACAGAAATGAAATTATACCAGCTGTCTTCTCAACAAACTTCTTGGTATTCTCTTGTGTGTAATTTAAGGGACACTCTCAAAGCAGGGAGGTCTGAAGCTCAATTTGCCCTTTTCATATCCTATCATCCTGCGTAAGAGTTATTTTTGTACTAAAATTCAATGCTTTTCTAAAAGACATGCTAGCTGCCTGCACATCCCTATGAAAATGAGCCATTGCTGTCATGCATTCCAGACTAGAAGTCTGTGGCTGTCAGGTAATAAAAGGCAGTTGCAATAGTTTTTCAAAGCTGGTGGTCCTTAATATTGAGATCAGAGCCCCATTGTGCTAGGTGCTGTTCTAGCACACAGGCAGACAGTCCCTGTCTCAGAGAGGTCACAGTATAAAACAGCAACATACTGAAGGTGGGGGTGAAAGGAATACACAATCGGATATATTATATATATTTGCACCCCCTCACCCTATTATAAAATATATGGAGTGCCAAATCTCATCTTTCCCTCAAACCATCATGAACCAGCTCATTTCTTATAGGCTTTGGATCAGTGGTCATATCTTCATGAGGCCAACAGTGGGCTGCATGTGAGTGGGAAATTCTTGACTTTCCACAAGGAACAGCCTGAAAAGTAAATGCAAGCTTGATCCCCAGGGGGGAAGTTGTCAAAATTATAACAGTGCTACTGTGCTGGTATGATAAGACTGAGATTTTAGGATTGCCCGACAAGCCAGAGCTGGGTAATGCTAATGGAATAGTCAAACAGGATGTTCAAAGAATTGAAAATTAGTTAAAAGGAGAAACCTCGGAATGCCGTGAAAATGTAAGCCCCGTGAAAGATTCCAGTCACCAGAGTCTTATTTAGAGAGCCTGCCCTCCTCAGATTTTGTAACTAATGATACGGGAAAGATTTCTGAATCTCACTAATCAACGTTTTAGAGTTAGAGACTTCATTACACTCTCATGGTTTGGCCACTTGTGTAATGATATCAGGTAACCTAGATCCCAGGCTCGCTGAAGGGGGGGACAAAGAGGGAATTGCCCAGGGGCCCGGGGGCCCCTGGCCACCGCCACTGCTGCAGACAGGAGCCCCGGCCCTTTTAAATCACCTGGGTGGGCCGCAGGGCTCCTAGGCATGCGCAGGGTGGTACCGGCGGTGGCGAAGGCAGTCGGGAGGGCATGTGGAAGCCCTGGCGGTGCCAGAAGAGCACGCCCAGCAATGCAGCCAGCAGCTCGCTGGGCACCAGCCAGTGCGGGCACAGCACTGCCCAAATATCAGGTAGACTGCGACCGCGGCATATGCGTGTGTGCACCAGCCGCTGCACATGGTCCAGCTCCGCGCCCATGTGGCGATGCCACAACAGCCAGCAGCAGCGTGGGGCCCAGCTCCAGCCCGCCCTGCATGAATCAAACCTCAGCCATCCCTTTCTAAGGGGCCCATTGACTGTTCTGTTCTGGGGCCCAGAATTGCTGTCGGCGGGCCTGCAGATACCAAAGCCTTCTCAGATACCTCTGAACTCAAATGTCAACTTACCCAGGTCACAGCCACACAGGCTACAATACACTACAGTTAAAAAACAGTATTACTAGGGCACTCCAGCTTTTGAGGCCAAACAGCCTCCTTTGGGGCAACCAAAAAGATATGGGGTCAGATCCTTCAGCTGGGCCTGATCCCATTAAAGTCAATGGAGGATTTTTATTCTCACTTCAGTGGAAGTCAGATCAGACGCTAACGGGATTAGGAGTGATAACAGAACTACTGAATGGTTTTACTCAACCTGCCCAAAGACTTTTCCAAAATTCACGCTCCCATTGGAGTGTACAGGACTTCCATTGTGGGATTTCTTTTGAAGCAGCTGGTACTGGACCGCTATCAGAGACAGAATACTGGGCTAGATAGGCCAGTGATCTGATCTGTTACTATGTTCTTGTGAAGTTGGCCATTAACTCCAGTGGGAGCAAGATCAGGCCCTGAATTGTGAAGTCTTTACTCATGGACATGATTGTTGCTCAAAGGAGATGACCTAAAATAGAAACCACTAGCCTTTTACCTCCTCACACTGTACTTGTCCTTGGAGATTAACAAAGGACACACACCACTGACAGCCTCCTAGAATTCACACAGGTTGTAGGGACAGACGAGGGTGGATACTGTAACAATTCTGCTCACCAATGTAGCACCTTGAATATCTGTCCTGTTCAGGTCTTGTCCTGCTGCAATTAGACCTCGGATGTCAGAGATCATGGCCTGCTCCGGAGCAGCCCGCATCTCATTGATTTTTTCCTGTGTTATGCCTGTAGTTAACAGGGAGAAAGGGAAATGGAAATGTTCTTTTCCTCTCCTGACCCAGTAAATAACAGCAATAATTGGGTTCAAATTCCTTGTCTGACCATATCTGCATGCTGAACATCAGTCAGAACACTTGGCACACTCTATCGGAACAGTACCCCCAAAGCACAGCCAGGTTAACAGTGCTCCTAATGGCGTGAGAATGATATTCCACCAAAATCCTACCCTGGGGACAAGAGCCAGAGCGAACATGCCTATGCAGAGCAAACAGGAGCTCAAGTTTAAGCCCACCCACCCCACCCTCCGAAACTCAACTTCTCTGCTTCAGAAAGATGAAAGGCTATCAAACCCTGGTGGCTCAGAGGCAGCTAGCTGCACAAGTTGAGAACTGATTGTGTAACCACAGTTTCTTTAACCCTTTGCATGCTAGAAGCAATTTTGAGCTGAGACACTAACCCATTCAGAGGTAGCCTCATTCCTGACCCGCATTTCCAGCAGGCCTAATGGAAGGGACCATCTTGGCCATTTATGCAGGAGGCAATTATGTGCTGTATGGCTGATAGGGAGACTCCCCTCTCTGTGCTCAGGAAGCAGACCCCCCATTCTCAGAGGGAACTTATGGGCTATTTCATCCACCCTGCTACTTGCCATATGATAGTCACTGCTTATGTGTATGTTACACAGGGAAGAAATTTGGCAAGGGAGAAAAATTGCAGCTCCTGAAGGGTGAGAAATCATAGAAATGTAGGACTGGAAGGGGTCTTGATAGGTCATCTAGTTCAGTCCCCTGCACTGAGGCAGGACTAAGTATTATCTAGACCATCCCTGACAGGTGTATGTCTAACCTGTTCTTGAAAACCTCCAATGATGGAAATTCCACAGCCTCCCTAGGTAATTTGTTCCAGTGCTTAACTACCCTTACATTTAGGAAGTTTTTCCTAATGTCTAACCTAAATCTCTCTTGCTGCAATTTAAGCCCATTGTTTCTCGTCCTGTCCTCAGTGGTTAAGGAGAACAATTTATCACTCTCCTCTTTATAACAATCTTTTATACACCTGAAGACTGTTATAATGTTTCCCCTCAGTCTTTTCTCCAGACTAAACAAATCTAATTTTTTTAATCTTTCCTCGTAGGTCACATTTTCTAGACCTTTAATCATTTTTGTTGCTCTCCCCTGGACTTTCTCCAGTTTCTCCACATCTTTCCCGAAGTGTGGTGCCTAGAACAGGGCACAGTACTTCAGTTCAGGCATTATCAGTGCCGAGTAGAGTGGAAGAATTAATTTTCATGTGTTGCTTACAACTCTCCTGCTAATACATCCTAGAATGATGTTTGCTTTTTTTGCAACAGTATTACATTGTTGACTGATATTTAGTTTGTGATCCATTTATAATCCTCCCAGATTCTCTTCTTTAATACTCTTTCCTAGGCAGTCATGTTCCATTTTGTATTTGTGCAAGTGATTATTTCTTCATAAGAATAGTACTTTGCATTTGTCCTTAATTAATTTCATCCTCATTATTTCAGACCATTTCTCCAATTTGTCAAGATCATTTTGAATTCTCATCCTGTCCTCCAAAGCTTGCAATCATGGCCATCTTAGTATCATGTGCAAGCTTTGTAATTGTTCTCTCAATGCCAGACCCAGGACAGATCCCTGAGGGACCCCACTCAATATATCCTTCCAGCAGGACTGTGAACCACTGACAACTACTCTCTGAGTACGGTTTTCCAACCAGTTGTGCACTCACTTGATAGCAGGTTTGGCTAGGTTATATATCCCTAATTTGTTTATGAGAAGGTCACGTGTGATAGAAACGAAAACCTCACTAAAGTCAAGCTATATCACACCTGCTGCTCCCCTCTATCCACAGGGCTTGTTATCCTGTCAAAGAAGGATATTAGGTTGGTTTGACATGCTTTGTTCTTGACAAATCCGTGTTGACTGTTACTTATCACCTTATTATCTTCTAGGTGCTTACAAATTGACTGTTTGATTATTTGTTCCATTATCTTTCTGGGTTCTAAAATTAAGCTAGCCAGTCTATAATTCCCTGGGCTGTCCTTATTCCCCCTTTTATAGCTAGGAAAATGGGGGATTACATAATCTGTACAGCATATGCCCTTCTGACAGAAAGACGAGAACCTCAGCCCAATTCTGCACCCATCGAACTCAGCAACCAGACTCCCACTGACTTCAATGGTAGCAGCAGAGGGCTCTGTGTTTAAATGAGTAGATGATCATAATGGTCCCTTCTGATCTCGAATTCTATGATTCTATGATTCTATGAACAGATGATGCTACCATCTGAGTATCAGTTTATGAAAACTGAGGGGGTAATAGCACTGGCTAGAGCCAGGCATAGTAAAGACAGAATGCAAGTACTGAGAGATTCTATAGTGATGGGCACCAAAACAGACCTTAATAGATAGGGCAGATGCCAAGCAAGCTTTCCACACCCACAGCTTTAGCAACTAGGATGAGGCCAATCACTATTACATGGTAAACTATGCTTAAGACACTTAGGTGCACCTCCGGTGACGGTGCACCTCTGGTGACGTTGCACCTCTTTGGAGGGAATCATGCAGCTCAGTATTCTTAGACTGCGTCACCGGGCTGCAGCCTCCATTCCTCGCAACTAGGATAAGCAGTCAGGCCCAGCTACACTTGGCACCTATAAGTCCTTTTCCTCCAGGAGTCTGTGATGAGCAGCTGATTAAAGTGACCCACAAACAGCTTCTTCAAAAGGAAGCATTATTTATTCACCCAAAGGTACATAGCACACAGAGCAAAGGGATAAAACAAAACAAAAGGCCTGTGCACCTGGGTCTTGCCTAAACACTGTTCTCTCCTTGCAAGGTGTGAGTAAGTTCCACTCAATCCAGGCACCCCTGATCCTGGCCTGGGAGAGGCAGGCAGTCCCTGTAGTCTTCTCAGTCTCTCTGTCAGAGAGCCCTCTAGCCGCTGCTGCCTGTTCATCTTCCTTCTTCTCTAGGCTGAGGTCTTTAATGGTTTAGTGCCCCTCTGATCCTAAGGTCTGGCCTGGGAAAGGTAAACTAGCTAGTCTGTCCAGAATGAAGAGCTAAACTCAGATACAGGTTCAGATTTCAAATTCCACCACTCATCTCTCTCTTTCTCTCTTAAAATCTAAGGTTGTTTTTTCATATGAGTCCCTTCAGAGCATGGGCTCTACTATAATGATTTCCATTAAGGGAGGCTGTATGGCTCAAAGGATTGGTAGCTGGATAGAGTCCTTTATCTTGGGTTACTATTCAGGACTTTATGGATTAGGCTCATGAAAGTCTGGCTTCCAACAGCTGCCAAGAAGAAATGTAGTGCAGTCACTTCTACTTTCCTCAATAGGAGTACCAAGCACTGAGAAACACAAAAACATGATTCAATACTTTATTAACCCACTTCCAATGTATTTTGAGTATTCCCATCCTTCCTTACCCTGGTATGCCATGCAGGTCTCAATGACATCAAGGGTCTGCTCATCTTCACAGAGATCATATGGCATGTTTCCATCTGCATTTACTGCCAGCAAGTCTGCTCCACTGCAAAGAGAAAGTCCATCATGAGGAAGTGGCACCAATACACATAGAAGGAAAGGGAACCTGAGATGCTGCCCTATAACAGACAATATCCAACAGGTCATGGCAGCTGGGATAAATCCTCTGAAGACCAAGCTGGGGTTTTAATAATAATGTCTCATATTTGGTGCCCAAATACCTCCAGGATTGGACAGACAAAGATATACAAGGCGGTGTCCATGGGACCTATGAAGGATTGACATGGGGAGGTACATATCCTGAAGTAGATGTATTCATAGCACACTGAGCCTCCTCCATTGGATTTGGGGCTAGTGGAGCTGGGCTGTGCATGGCCCCAGCAGCCTTGCCTGCTACACTCACACTCCTCTCTCCTGCGCTTTTAGGAAGGAACAGGCCAATGACCCATTGGTGCCAGAAGCTACATCTCACAATGAGCCACTGTAACATCATTCTGGAACACCGCGCCAAGCCATTAACAAATCTTTAGTTAGTGGACACTTGGCTGGCTGGTCCTCATTGAAAAGTTCTGAGTGCCAGGAGGGTTATTGGGAATGTAGGTGGGGACTAAACTAGTAAATTCCTCTCTGGGCAGATTTTTGTCTATTGTCCATTACAGGGTTTCTTGCTTCTTCCACTGAATCTTATAGTGGTTGCTGTTGGAGGCTGACTACCCAAGGAAATGAACTACTATTCTGATTCAACAGGGTAATCCCTGTCAGTGTTCAAACTCTAGGCAGTCTGGTTGTGTATTTTATATTATAACATAGCTAAGGCTTGATCTGCGATGGTTACAGCCTTTGAAGGAAGGCAGACAGCATCCACCAGCATTTATAGTCTTGTTCATTTTTCTCTCTCATCAGCAGAGCAAATTACAATATAACTTACGCTTGCAATGTATTAGAGTCAATTTAAGCAGCTAACAAAGCATGGGACCTGACATCCTTTGGGAGCTGCTAACTTTGGTGGTCTCTGGGTTCTCTGTTCAGGCACCAAAGCCTTGTGATGCAGTGTCTAAGCAAAACCTGTGATCTGTGAGACCTGTTGCAGAAGCCTTCTTTGATCACAATAACCCCACACTATGCCATGTACTGCAGAAAACCTGTTATCCCACACCCTTAGAAAGGGACAACTGACAACTCATCTTCTGAACATGGACCATGGTGCAATGCTACTACAGTATTGGCTTGCCAGTGTCTGAGTCAACAGAGGGCACCCTGCACCCACCCGAATGGGATGGACCAGAATGGATGCTCCCAGATCCCTAGACCGACCCTGCTTGCTTGTTATCCCTCATGCTACATCCTTTCCTATAATCACAAGAAAGAATGTTCCAGGTCTCACCCAGGATGCAATACACATTCCCACCTTTCATTTATTTCTGCACTCCATTTTTACCCTCCCTCCCCAAAACTTTCAGGTTCCCTCCAACTTTATTCCTGGGCTTGCCCAAACCTTGAGGCTACATATATAGCTGCCCCAAACATCAGAGCTATGCCTGGCCGAATTCCATTTTCATTTTTTTATTATTTCAACAGACAATGTTTATTTTTAAGATTTTTTTTCTATTTTTATCGATTTGCATTTTCACAGTTACGGAAAATTATAGGGGTCAGACAATAATTATTTAATGAAGCAGATGATAAGATTCATCAAGTGACAGCTTTATAACCATTAAAACACGTATTGTCAACATCACATGTCAAAATACACAGAGTAAATATCCTTAAATCAAACTTCAATAACTTCTCAAGCAGCATTTTTTTCACTTTGCCTATCTATAAATTTCAGTTATTACTGATGGAAATATCTTTTAGTCAATGTGTGTGTATGGTGAAATTCACGTTTACCAATAAAAATCTAATCTTTCCAAGCCTAATTATAGGCTAAGGAAACTGCATGAACTCCCAGCAATGGATGAGTTTGTTCAAGGTCATGAAGCATTGCTGCATTATCTTCCTTATAGACAGAGTCCTCTGGCCAAGAAACAGGTGCCAAAATCTGAACCCAAGTCTCCCACCTGGCAGTGCAGTAGTCTAGGACAGCGATTCTCAGCCAGGGGTCCACAGGGCCCCGTGACTAAAACCCAAAGCCCAATCTCCAGCGTCCCCTGAGGGACTGAAGCCAGGAGGGACTGAGGGACTGAAGCCCCGATCCCCAGCCGCCCCTGTGGGGCTGAAGCTGGGAGGCGCAGGGCTGAATCCCAGAGCGCCAAGCCCTGGTGCTCCCTGTGGGGCAGAAGCCCGGAGCCTATGGGCAGAGTGGGGAACATGGAGGGTATTCCCCCGCCCACTCCAACTGCAGCGCAAGAGCACGGCAGTCCCAGGGGCAGCTCCACACCTCCCCCACCATCTCCTCTCCCCACTTGCTGGCCAGATCGGAGGCAGGAAGCCAGAGGCTGCTGCTCTGGCTGGTGTCATGGAGCAGGCAGCAGCAGCGTTCCCTCGTCTCCTGCTCCTCAGCTTCCTGCCCCCTTTGCTCGCCAGTAGCGAAGAGACAGCCGGTAAGAACTGCCTGAGTGGGGAGACATGGCTCCTTGGCTGGCAGACAGGGGAATCCTCCCAGCACACAGTCCCTAATACCCCTCTCCCTACACACTGAGACTACACCCTCCCTGCATCCTGAGCTCCCCCCGCACCCACCTGCACAGAGCCCCTAGGTACACCTCTCCTTGCACCCTCAGTTACTCCCTCTTGCACCCTGAGCTATCCTCCCTGCTCACACACAGCCCCTAGCTACCCTCCTCCCTGCACCCACAGCCACCCTGTGTGCACGCAGCCCCAGCTACCCGCTCCCTGCACCCTGATCTACCCCGTCCCTGCACACAGCCCCTGCACCCACAGCCACCCTCTGTGTGCACATAGCCCTAGCTACCCCCTCCCTGCACCCTGAGCTGTTTTCAAACTTTTTGAGCTAAGCCTCCCACCTTTGAGTTATAATTTTTGGTTGTGCCCCGCCTCCCCACCCAACCCAGACAGTCTGGGTGGCCTGCTGAGGTGAGTCAGGGGGTGGAAGTGGTGCTCCCTCCCTGGACCCCGCCTTATGGAGCTGGCTCGAGCCCCACTGGCCTCTGGCCCCCCAAAATAGAAGTCAAACTATGCCTATGACCAAGGCCCCTGCCCTAAGGGCCCCCCGCTGGGCCCTGGAGTTTTTATAGCATGTTGAAGGGGGCCTTAGAGAGAAAAAGGTTGAGAACCCCTGGTCTAGGGTGTACAGAAAGGGGAGATAGACACTGCTTGTGAAGGGTAGCACGTTAGCATACAGGGTTTCTCCTCAGCCTGCTCAACCTCCAGCCACGGCAAGAGACAGTTTTCAGTACAGAAAGTGCAAGGTTTTCATGCCACAGACAGCACCTGGGGACACAACTGTATGGTTACTGAGACCTCCTTGTCAGCCTCCCTTCAGGTAAGTACAATTTAGTGTGATAGCCCTAAGCTGTACTATGCTATGCACTAACACTGGGCCTCCTGCTCACTCGAGTGCAGAGAGCACAAGGGGCTTAAACATTAGGGCCTTCGCCCGACTGCTCTAGGCAGGGATGAGTGGGAGGCCCTGTGTGGTTCAGCTTGGCTCTCTATAGCATTTGTGCTACATGGACACCTTGTACTTCCTGTGTGTTTCTAGCCTTGGCTGAAGGACTGGCATGGTGTGTACAGCACTGTGGGGACACTATGCACAGAGATGAGTTTCACCCTTTGCCGTTTGTTTTTTCTGGCTATTCCTCTTACTGCACCTTTGCTCCTGGCCCACCTACTGTGAGCAGAAGCCTGGAAGCATAGAGGAAAGGTGAACTACACACATCCAGCCAGCAGACAACAAGCCACATGTGACAGATTGAAATCCAAGTCCAGAGGCTTTGGTCAGACAAGCACCTGACCCTTCAAAGCAAACTGATCCAGGTCATCCTCTGTTTTACTATTTTCTCCTTAGTTTTCCTTAGTTAGGCTTTCTCTGCTCTTCTAACCCAGGCATCATTTCCTAATAACGAATCAGCAACGTGCAGCCTTAACCTGGCTAACAAGCACCATCGGCCTGATCCTACGAGGTACCAAGTGCTCTCAGTTCCTACCAACAGCAGTGGAAGTTGTGAGCACTCAGTAGCTCAGAGGAAGCAATCAGCACCTGGTGGATTCAGGCCCACCGAGAGATACACAAAAAGGAAGCAGGGGCCACTTACTGCTGAATTAGAATCTTCACCAGGTTGATGTGACCACAGGTAGCTGCTGCATGCAGTGGGGTCCATAGCTCATTGTCCTTTGCATTGACATTAGCCCCCTGGTTGAGGAGAAGCTTGACTATCTCTTCGAAGTTGTCTATGCAGCACTGGTGAGGGACAGAAACAGAGGGGATCATTTTTACTTAGAGCTTGTAAGCGATCACAATACCACAAGCTGCATCCTCTGTAAGAAACAATTGCTAAAGGCACAGTAACTACACACGGTGCAATATTTCACCTGGGATTCAATTAATTACAGTAATGCCATGGTTCCAGAGACCCTGGACTTCAGAAAAGCAGACTTCGACTCCCTCAGGGAACTGATGGGCAAGGTCCCCTGGGAGAATAACATGACGGGGAAAGAAGTCGAGGAAAGCTGGCTGTATTTTAAAGAATCCTTATTGAGGTTGCAGGAACAAACCATCCCGATGTGTAGGAAGAAAAGTAAATATGGCAGGCGACCAGCTTGGCTTAACAGTGAAATCCTTGCTCGTCTTAAACACAAAAAACAGCTTACAAGAAGTGGAAGATTGGACAAATAACCAGGGAGGAGTGTAAAAGTATTGCTCAGGCATGCAGGAGTGAAATTAGGAAGGCCAAATCACACTTGGAATTGCAGCTAGCCGGAGATGTTAGGAGTAACAAGAAGGGTTTCTTCAGGTATGTTAGCAACAACTAGAAAGTCAAGGAAAGTGTGGGCCCCTTGCTAAATGAGGGAGGGAACCTAGTGACAGAGGATGTGGAGAAAGCTAGTGTACTCAATGCTTTTTTTGCCTCTGTCTTCACAGACAAGGTCAGCTCCCAGACAGCTGCACTCTGCAGCACGGTATGGGGAGGAGGTGACCAGCTCTCTGTGGAGAAAGTAGTAGTTCGGGACTATTTAGGAAAGCTGGATGAGCACAAGTCCATGGGGCCGGATGCGCTGCATCCGAGGGTGCTAAAGGAGTTGGCCGATGAGATTGCAGAGCCATTGGCCATTATCTTTGAAAAATCATGGCGATCGGGGGAGGTCCCAGATGACTGGAAAAAAGCTAATGTAGTGCCCATCTTTAAAAAAGGGAAGAAGGAAGATCCAGGGAACTACAGGCCAGTCAGTCTCACCTCAGTCCCTGGAAAAATCATGGAACAGGTCCCTCAAGGAATCAATTCTGAACCACTTAAAGGAGGGAAAAGTGATCAGGAACAGTCAGCATGGATTCACCAAGGGCAAGTCATGCCTGACTAACCTAATTGCCTTCTATGATGAGATAACTGGCTCTGTGGATGAGGGGAAAGCAGTGGATGTGCTATTTTTGGACTTTAGCAAAGCTTTTGATACAGTCTCCCACAATAGTCTTGCCAGCAAGTTAAAGAAGTATGGGCTGGATGAATGGACGGTAAGGTGGATAGAAAACTGGCTAGATGGTTGGGCTCAACGGGTAGTGATAAATGGTTCCATGTCTAGTTGGCAGCCGGTATCAAGTGGAGTGCCCCAAGGATCGGTGCTGGGGCCGGTTTTGTTCAATATCTTCATTAACGATCTGGAGGATGGTGTGGACTGCACCCTTAGCAAGTTTGCAGATGACACTAAACTGGGAGGAGTGGTTGATACGCTGGAGGGTAGGGATAGGATACAGGGGGACCTAGACAGATTAGAGGATTGGGCCAAAAGAAATATGATGAGGTTCAACAAGGACAAGTGCAGAGTCCTGCACTTAGGACGGAAGAATCCCATGTACTGCTACAGACTAGGGACTGAATGGCTGGGCAGCAGTTCTGCAGAAAAGGACCTAGGGGTTACGGTGGACGAAAAGCTGAATATGAGTCAACAGTGTGCCCTTGTTGCCAAGAAGGCTAATGGCATTTTGGGTTGTATAAGTAGGGGCATTTCCAGCAGATCGAGAGATGTGATCATTCCCCTCTATTCAGCACCGGTGAGGCCTCATTTGGAGTACTGTGTCCAGTTTTGGGCCCCACACTACAAGAAGGATGTGGATAAATTGGAAAGAGTCCAGCGGAGGGCAACAAAAATGATTAGGGGGTTGGAGCACATGACTTATGAGGAGAGGCTGAGGGAACTGGGATTGTTTAGTCTGCAGAAGAGAAGAATGAGGGGGATTTGATAGCTGCTTTCAACTACCTGAAAGGGGGTTCCAAAGAGGATGGATCTAGACTGTTCTCAGTGGTAGAAGATGACAGAACAAGGAGTAATGGTCTCAAGTTGCAGAGGGGGAGGTTTAGGTTGGACATTAGGAAAAAGTTTTTCACTAGTAGGGTGGTGAAGAACTGGAATGGGTTACCTAGGGAGGTGGTGGAATCTCCTTCCTTAGAGGTTTTTAAGGACAGGCTTGACAAAGCCCTGGCTGGGATGATTTAGTTGGGTTTGGTCCTGCTTTGAGCAGGGGGTTGGACTAGATGACCTCCTGAGGTCCCTTCCAGCCCTGAGATTCTATGATTCTATGATTCTTGCCTCAACACCAAACTGTGCGCTAACAATGACTGATCCTTTCGTGGGCTGGGTGGGGTTTTCGTGGCATGACTTCACTTGCTGGCAGTGAAAGTCAGGAAACTTCCAGTGTCACAAGCAGAAAATGTTCCCCTTTGTCTGAAGAACAATGACTCTGTGGAGAAATAGCTTTTCTTAAAGCAAATGTCCCTCCAGCACCGAAGAGAGAAAGTCATTTGTAGAGAAACCCCCGTTCCAGTCATAGAGTCAATGAGAGCATTTACAACATGGACTGGGAAATGCTGAGCTCAGCTGCCTTCAGCAGAAGCTCAACTGCACTACTGGTGTTCACTGCCGCCCCTCTCAGCCACGAGCAGGAGGCTGCCTGCTGGCACTTCTAGTCACTGCAACTCCTGTGAGCCCAGGAGCAGTTAGATTCTTCTTGTGTTTCTGTGCTAGAGACCAGGACTTTCTAGCTGGGGAGGGAATTAAAATTGGTTTGATTTAACAAACTGCAGTTTAGTTCAGTGTAATCCCCTGTGTGGATGCTTGGAAAATTACTCTAAGTGCCGGAGACCCAGGGACCTCGTTGTGCCAGCTGGCAGAGGGCACAGGGGTGCATAAAGGCTGTTGGGAAACCCTGGGATCAGGGTCTATATACTGGTTTGCCCAAGACTGTCATGTAAGGTCTCTAATGAAAGCCTGTGTCACGCTGGTCAGCACAATCATTGTGAGCTGTAAGTATAGAAAACATGGGAGTTTACGTATGTATACTAAAAACTGTGTTCCCTAGGTGTGAGAGCTACGCAGTAACAAAAAGGTGATCCACATACCTCTGTCAGGCTGGAGGGGAAGAGACGCTTCTCCCTCTGACTGGTCATGTGCAAACTGAGTATTGTCTGGTACACAATAGATACCCATTGACAGCCTGAGCAGAATGCTAATCCATGGGTTGTGGGGATTGCAGGAAAAAACAAAAGCAGCAGGAGTTATCATGTTTAAGATTAAAGACAATGAACTTTTGGAAGTATATCTGGGGCAGAGATGAACTCCCAGTTATCCTTCACTGCGGAAGGCAAAGCTGCCGGTGGGCTTGGCCTCATGAAAAAAGGGTCACAGACATCCGGTTGAAAAACACGGTGAGAAGGACTTTGGGGTATGCGGTACCTTATTAGACAAGAGGGCACCTTGTTAGTTGACTTCAGACTCTAGAATGTATGTTATGATTTTGTTTTATATGTAACTCTGTGTTTCTACGTAGCCCTGTGTTCCCACTATTTCTGTTCGCTACTGCACAAATCTTTACTCTTTGTTAAATAAACTTTTATTGTTTTCTCTATAAAAAAGTGCTGTGTGTTAATTGGAGCTGAGATCTAAAGTGAACTCGTAAGCTGTACTGTTCCTTTTAGGGACAGCGGGCCTGGTAATTCTGTGATTGTCCGATAAGTGTCAGGGGATGCTCACAGGGCATCTGTTGCTTACCTGCAGAGGGACAGCAGAGCCCACATGGGCTGAGAGGGGAGTATTTGTGCTGCTTGGGGCCGAGGTTGTCAGGGAGCTGACCCAGGCAGGTATAGACAAGGACAAGGTGCCTCACAATGCTGGGTACGTCTGAGGAACGTCACAGTGCCTTAAATCAATGTATGAGTCTCCACACAAGAAGGCTGCAGCAATTTACCTAAACAGCTAATGCACTGATTGAATCAAACCCATTTCAAAAGCAGTGAGTAGCTCAGCATTGTGGGAGAGTCGAGTCAACTTGCCTTTAAGAGCTGACAGCCTAGCCTCATGGGGAGCTGCACAGGTGCTGCTTTTTGTATCTGGGCCTAAAGTCCCAAGTCTTGCCTGAGCTCCTCTCTAACGGAAGTAAGTTTTGGGTGTAGGGAGAGGGGCTCTGAGCTCAGCTTAGCCCCAGAGGACAGGATGCTGCAACATGTGAGGACTTCAGGTGTTTTATGGAAAAACAAGCAAAATACATGTGGGAAAGGTACCCTCCCTTGTCTCTGTGAGATGCACTCACAGATGGCCCTGCACAAACACAATTGTGCTCCAGCACCATGGGAGATGAACACACTAACAAGCAGCCTAGGATGGTGAGGGTAGCTCAAGGCCTCACCTGATGCAGTGCAGTGAGTCCATCTTCATTGCACAGGTCCGGGCTGATATTGTTCTTCAGTAAGTAACACACTGCAAGCGAGAGCAAAAGGAAGAAAGGAACTTCAGTTTACCAATCCTGGATACATCTTTCGCCCTCAGCTCTAACCAAATCCTGGCCACAAAGAAACATGATTGTAGATTGTGACAAAGCCATGGCCACCTACCCACTCCAGGTTGTCACTATGCTGTGCACTGGCAACTGGTAACATCGTGGCAACAGTGGGGTTGGAACTCTGGTCCACGGGTTGCAAAAGTACAGGCCCTTGGCACTTGAGTTAAAGGAGAGTTAATATGGCACAGATAACATTGTGCTGCCTGATTCTAGCCAGTAGAGGGCACTCATACACAGACAGTTTTTCACTAACAGCTTTACCATAGAGTAGGACACCAACCATATGAACAACCAACTATGGATCATTTTTCCAGACAAAAATAAAATAATCCCATGACAAAAGTGATGTCAGTGTCACCCCTTCACATTTTGATGCCTTCATTGCCTTGGAAATCTCTTTGCAGTAGTGTCAAGAACAAGACCGCAATCCAAGGCACCAAACTGCGACTTATGCTCCAGACCCACTGTAATTTTCCGATGTTCAGTTTTATGAATTCCTCGATCCAAAATGCATCATAAAATAGGAGTTCTACTGTACCTGAGATGGTAAACTGCACAGGTCTGCTTCAGAACAGTTTGGAACTCGCATTTTATTTCACTGCACCATACCTGAGTGCAAATTTCACTGTGCACTAGGGCTGATTTTTTTCCAAAAGATAATTTTTGCTCCCATCTTGATGCCAAAAGAGCTTAATTTCCAGCCAGCGTGAGCACCCACGCTCTGAAATTCGGGCCTCTGTCAGGAGTCATAGATTTGGGATACAAAAGCTGAGGCACCCAGAATCAATCGTTGCTTTGGGAAGTCCTTGCAGGTCTGCAAGATGCAGGCATAGCTTTTGGTACTTCACCCAGGTCCGTGTATGCCTAAAGGACATCATGGGATTTTTAAGATGACTATTGATGAGTTTGTTAAAATCCCACCTCTTTCTACAGATATTGTCAGTTTTTTAAGCAAAGTTCCTTCTGCCAAAGGAAAGCTTCCAAAAATATTTTTAAACCATCTACCTGGTGCAAAAGGAGAAAAATCTAGGAACTGACCTCACACATGGTAACAGCAATGGTCACAAGATAAGTACAGAAGGCTCTCATCAAACATCAGCTGATGGCCAGTATGGGGAACGTTTCAAGTCATTTACACTGAGGTTGTGATGTCCAACGCTTGTTTGCTGTGGATTAGTTTTTTAGTTTCTGTAGCCTTATGCTCTTCCCAGCCACATGTCACTGAGCTAGCAGGTTCATAATTACTTCCTCCCTAGGGGCAGAGATGCACCAGCTACTGGTATCCCATCATGTTCCTTGGCAGGGGACGTAATCATTAAGGGAAACCAGAGCTGTAAAATACAGAACACTCATGAAGCTAAGAGGGCAATAACAATCTTTATAGCCTGCAGACAGGAGAGATTGCAACACTGGCTATTCCCAGAGCAACAGCACAAGCAGGAAGGCGCCCTGTTTGGACTAGTCACTTTCCTCCCTGCAACCCATTTATCAAAAAGGGAGAAATTAGGAAAATAAACCCTGCAGTGTACACACATGAGCAACAGGACTTCTGAGCTCTGCTCAGAGAACAGCAATGCTTAGAACTTGCGTACAGAGCACTACGGAGACACTGTCTAGGGCTAGGCCTGCACTATGCACCTTTTAGCGACACATCTGTGCCGCTACAGCCGTGCCGCTAAAAGGGGCAGTGTAGCCACTCTTTGTCGGTGGGAGAGAGAACTCTCCCGCCGTCAAAAAACATCCACCCCCAATGAGCGGCAGTTTTTGACGGTAAAACTTTTCGGGGGAGTGTTTTTTTCACACCCCTGAATGACAAAAGTTTTACTGACGAAAGTCCAGTGTAGACAAAGCCTAGTTCTCACAACTGCTCAGAGAGGCAGGGAATGCCAGGAGGTTCTTATCCTCATTTAGAAAATACGCATATATGCTAAAGCCCTCCAGTTTGAGAAAAGGATCACAACATGGTCAAAGTCTGTAGTACAGACAAGATCATAGGGATGTTCTGTGACCTGCTATAGCCTTGGTGATGGCCAAGGCCTTAGCCCAGTTATGCGACCCAGTTAGGTTTTCTCTACACTACAAATCTGAACCAAGGGATCAGGAACCCCAACCTGGCTGTTTTTGCGGTCTAGTATTTTTGTAGGGCCTTTCATCCCTCCAGTTCAGTTTCCCCATCTGTAAAATCCCAGGGGGAGGGATAGCTCAGTGGTTTGAGCATTGGCCTGCTAAACCCAGGGTTGTGAGTTCAATCCTTGAGGGGGCCACTTAGGGATTTGGGGCAAAAATGGGTCCTGCTAGTGAAGGCAGGGGGCTGGACTCAATGACCTTTGGTCCCTTCCAGTTCTAGGAGATTGGTATATCTCCTATTATTATTATAAAATGGGGATAACAGTACCCACTGCTCTCCAGCTCCAGCCCTTTCTGTACTCAGCAGTTTTGTAGTCAGGCACTTCAGTGCTTTGCCCACAGACACAGAGGAAGATGGCATCAGACTAGAATGCCAGAGTTCATTCTCATTCCTGTGCATTAGGCACTAGGCCACCCTCTCTTCCGACACAAATTATCATGCTGTAACTGATCCAGTGTGACAACCTGGTGTTGAGATATGGCCTAAAGCTTTGCAGATTCCTCTTTATATTTAAACTCACTATGATATTTTCTTAGTGTGTCAGTTTGCTACCGACACATTCTGCCCTCAAGTCACACAAGCAGGTCTCACTGGGATGAAGGGAAATACAGTCAGGTAGTTAGACCAGACTCCTGAGTTCTGTTCTATTCCTGGTTTTGCCACTCAGTGATATTGGCTAAATCACTTAACCCTTCTGAGCCTCAGTTTCCCCATCAGAGATAGGAACAATGTTCCTTCCGAGCCTCACAGAGGTGTTGGAGGATTAACTAATATCTGCAAAGTGCTTTGGAGGTCCTGATGCTGTTGAGAGCTTGACGTCAGGAGTTGCACAGAGAAAGCTGTTTGCTGCACACACTTTTTCTTGGCCCTATAAAATCCAGGAACCATGTTATATATTCTTGGGCACCACCAACTGGCACTTATCTATTAAGTATTGAGAGAGAGAAACAGAGCACTCCTGCCATATATTTATTCCATGGAATTAAACACACACCACACAACACCAGGTTTAATGGCCAATCTAGGCAGCTCACACCTTATGCTCAGCACCTGGACACCCCACAGTGCTCACACACTTCCCAGTTCTGAAACTGTCTGCACCCCTGCCAATATGTCTGATTTAATGACTATGCTTCTCCTATTACTGCCTAACCCCATCTTCCTGCTCTGCTAATAGGATCTGACTGATAGACCTGTCACTCACTGGTGGATCTGGTTTTTTGTTATTTACTTTGGATGTGATGCCATTAGGAGGCTTAATTCAATCTGGCTCATTTCAGAGCCATTGTGTACTAATGTCATGTGGCTCTATAATCATGTTTTCCCTGCTTACAATGATTTGGGCAAATAAATGCTGCCAGATTAACCTTACAAGTGCTGTCCATCCATGCGGGAGGAGCTGGGGCACTGATCTCAGCTCCGTCAGCATCAGTGGAACACCAGGGTATATGCTGAAGAGTCCATATACTCTCTGCTTGTGTGGGCAAAGTTCATAAGGCACTGAAAGAGTTAAGGATGGTTAGCAAAGGACTGATACGAAGCTCATGTGCAGCCATGTGAGTTGACCTTTACTACAAGACGTATTATATTCTCCCCTTCCACAGACTCAGCAAGGTATTATTCATGCTCATGAATGCAAGAGAGAAACTGTACTGGCTTGTGCATTGCATTCCCTCCAGGCGCAGCCCTGCCCCTGCCCCTTAGTCCTGACAGGAAATGCCTTGCGATGAACTTACTCATAGGCCGGGTGCGCCAAAATGAGGGCGGCACTGACAGCCAAGGACTCTGTACGGCTCAGACCACCTCTCTCTCTCCCCGCCCCAGTCTGTAAAATGGGGACAGCGGTACTCACTTCCCTCACAGAGGGGGTAAATGAGGCAGTTAATGCTGCAGAGTGCTTTGAAGATAGTGTGCTATACAAACTCTGAGAGCTAAAGTATGTGGTGGCTGCCTAGAGAGCCATTTCATGTGTGAGCTGCTGTGATAACAGCACTGGGACCATTCCACTTACTCAGCAACAGGGCCACTCTTCACCAGCATCCTTCAGCCGGAAAGTTTCCGCACCTGGGGTTAGCCTTGGAAATACCCTTCCCTGCTATTTCAGTCCAGGGTTACCTTAGGGCAGGGACTGTGGAAGTCTGGTCATGTGGTGGAAGCCTTGGGCCTGGGTTCAGTTCCCAGCTTTGCCACGGACTAGATTTTTGGAAGTGCTCAGTGCCCGGAAGCTGCCACTGAACAATCGGAGCTTTTAAAGGCAGGCCTCTGTAGGGCCTGATTTTCCACGGTGCTGGGCACCTGTCGGACTCAGTGGCTTTAACTGAAGTTATGTTGCTCAGTGCCTTCGGAAAAATGAAATCAGACCTTCATCTGCCACAGACTTGCTGTGTGACATGGGCAAAGTCGCTTCCCGTCACCCTGCCTCAGTTTCCCATCTGCAAAATAGGGAGCGTAAAGCACTGAGATTCTCGGCACCTATACTAACTTTCAGCACGTTTTGTGATTTTGCCCCTTAGGTGGCCGAGGGATAAGCGAGTCCTCCTGTGCAACATCCCCCTGACTCTGTTAGAGGATCTCGAGGTTGAGAGCATCTTCAGAGCTGTAGCAAGGACATGGAGAACCCGCTGGGGACAAGACAGCCCAGAAAGAAGGGGGAAGGGAGGGAGGTAATGGTGAGGCTTGGCCTCCACCTCTGGAGTCTAGGTGCAAAAATTTGCTTAGAGCAGGACTGAAAATGCATTAGGGGATCTCTGCTTTGTTCTCAGGGATTGTCTGACTGGATTTCCAACCCCCACTCCATATCTAGGAGCTTTTCCACGGCTCTGTCAAAGTATTTGTATGTCCCCCTTGCCTTAGTATCTGGGCACTTCACAAATAATCAATTTAGCTTCTCACCTTTGTGCGGGATGGAAATAGCACCTCCAAAAGATGGGAAACCGAGGCACCAGGAGAGGAAGTGACTCGCCCAGTGTCCCACAGCAAGTCTATGGCAGAGTTTGGAACAGAACCCTGACTCCCAGGCCCCTGCTTCAGCACAGAGCCATCCGTCCTCTTTGAGCAAAGCAGGGCACGCCCAGCCCCAGGGGTTCCATAACACTCAGCCACTGATCCCCAGAAGCCTAATCCAGAGGGGTCCCTTTGGGGAGTGATGTGAGTTCAGGCTCCACGGCCCATTCGTGGAATGTGGTGTTCTCTGCCAGGAATGTCCAAGAGGGGACCCGCTGTGATGCAGACACCTGTCAGTTAAGAACTGGGCTGAGAACACCCACCTCGTTTCACACGGGCCATGGAACAGCGCTCAGGGCTTTCATTTACTCCCTGCTGGCTGCCTACTCATTCACTGTTTGTTCCGCCCATTGAAATCCTATCTTCCTTTTCTCTTTGGCACAAATCCCTCCATTATTTCCACCGTGTGCTGGGCCTGCGTCCTGCCTCTGCCCCTGTTACACTGGTAGCAAAGGAAGCAGGTGATTACCCGCTGCGCTGCCTCCCTACAGAACAACTGCAGAGCAGGCGGCAACACCAGGGATTTCTGCTTTGCTGTCGAGCACAGAGGCAACCTGAAAGAACTGCAAGTGGCAACACACTGCCAATTAATAGCGAATAATGCTGGGGGGAGCCCAGTTAAAGAGGAACGTGAAAGCTTTAAGGCTGGGAATCTGAACCAGTAAATCCCAGTTGGGGGGCAAGGGAGGGGGGAGTGATCAGTGTAAGAGCATCTTAGCCCTATGCGTGGGTCCCTCCTGGGGGTGCACCGTAAGAGTGAGCTTTGCAGATGGGCAGAGGGCAGGAGATCTGGGGCTTCCCCTACAAACAGCTCTGGCAGATCCCCTGAGATGTGTGAGCCTCCTGGACCAAAGCTATTGCCATTTCCATGTGGGGAGGGGGAGCAAGCCCCACCTTCTGATGGGAAAATTAGGATTAATATAAGTGTGTTGACTTTCCTATGTCCTAAGCAGACACTCCCACCTGGGGAAGAATGAGGCACTTAGAATATCTTGCAGGAAACCAGTACACCTAACAGTACCAAATAACCTTTACTTGCTTAAAATGCGGTGGCATTAGCAACAGAGCCACTTACCAGGGATGCATTCAGTCAGTTCCAAAAGTTAGAGTGTAACACAGGATACTAGACTAGATGGACCATGGGTTTGATCTGGTACGGCAATTATGGTCTTTTGACAGTGGTCAGCACCAGATGTTTCAGGGGAAGGTGCAAGAAACCCCACAGAGCATTAAACAAGATGAAATATATGTATACAATGTCACCTTCAGTCTTTTAACAGAGCAAATAAGAAGTAAATAAGTGGACATCAACACGTCAGGTTGAGTTCTCCATGAACAGCATTTTAACACAACCCAGGACCAAAAAAACCTCTTAAGATGTTGCAATGGAAACTAACACTTTGAAACAGATCAGTATTTCCCTGCAGCATTTGCAACCCAGATGTTGCAGCACTGTGCTTGAAGAAGAATCTCAAACTTTCCGTAGTGGGTACCACATATTAAGGGAGAGAGAATGTCTCCTGGGCACTTCCTCTCTCATTTGCAATCTATCTGTCAACTACATCTGTTAACTTATATGGAAAGTAATATTAGGAAAGGATTTATTTTCAGCTTTTAATAAGATCTAAAAATTGAAGACAAGCAGAAACAGCCAATACCAGCTATGGAGCACCAGCAAGTCTACCGTGGACCACAGTTAGTGGGTTGCTATGCTAGTGGCATGAGTGGCCCATTGGGCCACTTTTTGCCAGGGCTTTCTCATGAGAACAGCCTTTGTAGAGGTTCACTTATAATAAAAGTTTCAACCTGCTGTTTGGCGCAAGGAACTAGCAGAACGTTGTCCTCCACAGGGTAACAGGAAGGGTTACAGTGATGAGAGCCGTAAATCCGTGGATAAATAGAAACTGCTTTTACCACCTACTTAAAAATGAGCTTAGAGCACTCAGAACTCCTACGGGCATTTTCAAGAGAGTTCAGCAGCCAGCAAGCAACTCCCATTTTCACACACACAATTAATTCCTTAAGAGAGCTCAGTGCCCAATTCACTGAGCTCTGTTACAAAATCTGGCCATAATTATCTATAATTGATAGACCTATTGATATGCTGTATGCACCAAGCAAAAAGATGGTGAGAAACAGGGACGCCCTCTCAAATGGAATACAGCAGTCACAATAGGAGCCAGGTGAACAAATCATTGTGAATAATTTTCATTATGAATTATAGTCACCGAATAATAATTCAAATGCATTTTCCATTATTCTATCCACTCTAGCTATAATTAAACTTCTCATGCTCAAGAAGATTTGACATCAGTGCAGTTTCTGCATACATTTAGTCATTCAAATCTACACTATATTAAATAAAAGAGCTCCCATGACAACTATGAAAATACATCTCTTAAAAAATGAACGGATTCCAACAGCTACCCCCCATCGCACTAAACTGGCAGCTACATAAACAAAGCACTTAGTGAACAACATCAAACCTCCATTTGAGTCCCCCAACCTCCTCCTGCCACATCCCAGCATGACCTATTTCCTCCCCAGACCATGGGAGTTGGGGGAAAGAGATGATAAAGCAGCATATGCTCCACAGAATAGTAAGGGCTGTAAAGAAGACACACCAAAATGTAAGAAGCTCACTCACTTTGAGGCATTGTCAAGACTGCAATGTAGTTCCTTAGGCCTGAGATGTTAAAGACTGAGAAGTTTTAAAAATCAGGTTTATCTTATGCTATTTGGACTTTATTCTTAGTTTGGATAGTGACATTTAGACTAGTCAGTTTCTCTACCTGGTTCTCAAGCTCTTGCAAAAAGCCCTGCTGTGTTCAGGTTTCCAACACTGTATGTTGTATTTTTAAAGCTGGTTCCATTGAATAAAACCAGTCAATATTTCTATTCCTCTTAAATTATTAAATTTGACTATATCTAAAATTAGGGAACTGAACTAGTTGGTAGCCTTCCACTTAGATTTCTAAATGGAGCTGGTCAGAAAATGTTTCTCCCCCTCCGCCCTCCTCCCCCAGCTAAAAACTTAGTTTTTGGACAACAAACTCCAATGATTTGAAGGAAAGTGGCACTTCCCACACAAAAAATAGTTTAGTCAAAGATCCAATTTTCTACTGGAAAAAAGCTGATGATTTTTTTTGATCAGTGCTATTTCTAATGTTCTAATTCAGTGGTTTTCAACCTTTTTTCGTTTGCAGACCCCCTAAACATTTTTGAATGGAAGTGCAGACCCCTTTGGAAATCTTAGACATAGTCTGCGGACCTCCAGCAGTCTGCAGACCACAGTCTGAAAACCACTGTTCTAATTAGTCAGAGTGCTTGGATTGCCATCTTCAGAACAAACTGATACATTTCTCCCACTGCCTGCAACACACAACTAATTTCCCTCCCCCTACCTATTGATTATTGTGACGGGTTGGATCACAGAGACCCCCTTGGGACTGCCACCTGATATGCTGAGACTACTTCTGAGCCCGTTTTCCCTGGCAACTTGGGACTTCTTGTTGAGCCAGACATGCTAGCCTGCTGCAAACAAAGACCCAGGTCTGAACTATATCCACCAAAAGCTGCAGGCTTAACTGAAAACAGCTTAAGAAGTGCTCCTGTCTCTAGCCCCAGATACCCAGTTCCCAATGGGATCTAAACCCCAAATAAATCCGTTTTACTCTGTATAAAGCTTATACAGGGTAAACTCATAAATTGTTCGCCCTCTATAACACCGATAGAGAGATCTGCACAGCAGTTTGCTCCCCCAGGTATTACTTACTTGCTCTGGGTTAATTAATAAGTAAAAAGTGATTTTATTAAATATAAAAAGTAGGATTTAAGTGGTTCCAAGTAATGACAGACAGAACAAAGTAAATTACCAAGCAAAATAAAACAAAAACACGCAAGTCTAAGCCTAATACAATAGGAAACTAAATACAGGTAAATCTCACCCTCAGAGATATTCCACTAACTTCTTTCACAGACTAGACTCCTTCCTAGTCTGGGTCCAGCAATCACGCACACCCCCGCAGTTACTGTCCTTTGTTCCAATTTCTTTCAGGCATCTTTTTGGGATGGAGAGGCTATCTTTTGAGCCAGCTGAAGACCAAATGGAGGGGTCTCCAGGGCCTTTTATAGTCTCTCTCTTATGGACGGAAACCCCTTTGTTCTTCTGTGCAAAATCACAGTAACAAGATGGAGTCTGTAGCCACCTGGGCAAGTCCCATGTCTATGAATGATTCCGCTTTTTGCAGGCCGTCATTGTTTACATGTTAGTTTTAACGTTCCCAGAAAAGCTCAGATGTGTATTGGTGTCTCCCAAAGTTCATTACTAGTTAAGCACTCCCAATTACTTGAATAACCCCTAAATGCTATGTTAACCAAATCTTCCTTTTGTGCTTCCTACAGCAGACACTTTAAATACAAGCATAGAGCCAATGCTCATAACTTCTGATATAAAAATGATACATGCATAGGAATAGGATGAATATATTCAGTAGCTCATAACCTTAACAAAGACACGTTACATGGCATATCTAGCATAAAACATATTCCAGTTAGGTCATATTTACACTCATAAGCATATTTCTATAAAGCATTATGGGGTGCAACGTCACAGCTATGTAAAGCCTCTTGCAAGAGAAGCAAGAGACAGCTTTAAACAGTTGCTGTAAAATGCTGACTCCAACATTTATGGCCCAGTTTATCTGCTGAGATAGGAACTCAGTGACCTGCCAAAAGATTGATCACCCCCAGCCTTCTCAGGAAAGCTCAACGCCTAGTGAGACCCCTCCCATCTAACTTAGTCACACAATTTCCCTGCTAATATACCTGACACACAATAAAGAAGTCTGTGAAAGGATTCAAGCCTGCAGGGCCCCATCTGTTACACACTGTACCCACACAGAGAAGAAAATGTCATGCTACTGAAATAAGCTAGAAGTTCTCAACCTTTCCAGACTACTGTGCCCCTTTCAGGAGTCTAATTTGTCTTGCGTACCCCCAAGTTTCACCTCACTTAAAAACGACTTGCTTACAAAATCAGACATCAAAATACAAAAGTGTCACTGTACACTATCACTTAAAAATTGCTCACTTTCTCATTGATACCATATAATTATAAAATAAATCAAGTGGAATATAAATATTGTACATACATTTCAGTGTACAGTATATAGAGCAATATAAACAAGTCACTGTATGACATTTTAGTTTGTACTGACTTCGCTAGTGCTTTTTATGCAGTCTGTTGTAAAACTAGGCAAATATCTAGATGAGTTGATGTACCCCCTGGAAGACCTCTGCGTACCCCCAGGGGTACATGTACCCCTGGTTGAGAACCACTGAGCTAGACTGTTGCCTCTCAAGAAAGTCTGTCCCCACTTATCATGCTTATTGCTCATTAAAATGTGCCCTGCTTTCAACTCCGCGCCATTAATTATATTCATTACAGTAGTGCCTAAGGACCAGCCAAGAATGGGGCCCCATTGTGCTGGGTACTGTGCATACAGCAGTAGATCGTCCCTGCCCCCAAGAGTTTACAATCTAAATAGACAAGACTGACACGTGGCAGGGGAAAAGGAGTAGAACACGCACTGCATGCTGAGTGATCAATGATGACAGCAAACATTATGTCAGTTCCACAGTATTTTTGGGGGAGGCTTAGTTAGAAGGGGAGATAAGCTAAATGGAAAGAAAAGTGAAGGGAGGGGGACATTGAAGGGAAAGAGGATGAGGGGGGGCACAGCAGGGTTAGATGAAGGGATAGAGGGGCAGATGTGGAGTGAAGCAGAGATAAAGAGACTGAGGAAGGGGGAGGGAGAAGCGTGGAGCAAACAGCCAATCAGCACAAGGCAGAGGAAGTCCAGCCAAAACTGTAGGAAGCTCTGAAAATCCAGAGATCCCTGCTGTGGCTGCTTCTGCATCTGTTCCCACCAGCCGGAGTGTCTGGCTGGTTCCTCTCTGCAGTGTTGCCCAAGGCCACACAGAGAGAGGCACCCTCTCAGAATGGGAGAGTCTCCCCTGCATAGTTTTGTATCTGGGGTGGTCCCTGCTGGTCCCCATTTTACCCAGTCCCTGCTCTGGCTGCTTCTGCCTCTGCTCCTACCAGCACTAGCCCCAAAGGATCAGTTTCCCTTTCCCCAGAAGGTACTCACTGCTGAACGAGGCTGTGTGCTTTGGGGTTTGGTCCCTATGCAGACTTTATGTGATTTTATTCTGCCACAAGATCAGCACTGTCAGCAGCTGATACTTGTTTGTTTAGTGACCAATGTGTAACGAGTCCAAGTCCTGCTCTTAGGGAGCAGGTCTCTGCATTACAAACTATCCTGGTTCTCACACCAATTCTTAAATATCATCGTGGCATCAGACCACCTCCTAGAAAACAATATGGAAACCGAACAAGGGGACTAATACCAATCACCAACATTCTCTCCTTTGTTGGGGAGAGGCCACTACTGCTTCCCAGACTGCCCTTGCGCTGTGTCTGTAAGACTTCAGTCTCCAGAGACTGTCAATGTCACATTTTTAACCAGCACTAAGTTTGCTGTTGGAGCCTGAAGGATTCTTCCACTGTCCTGAGCTTCAAGCCTTCCCCCTCCTTTGAGGTGGACACCATCCTTCTGGGACAAATCAGGCAACGTCTATGCTGCAGCTGCAATTTGAGGAGACACGCATGCACTAGCTCTGCTTGAGCTAGCGCAGTCAAAACTGCAGCGTGGCCACGGCAGAATCTAGCTGCCCTAGTATAGTCCCGCATGACTTCCCGCGTACGTGGCTAGCCCGAGCTGCTGTGGCCACATACACGGGAATTCCTGAGCTGGGAATTACACCTCCCAGCTGCAGTGCAGGTGTACTCTCAGAGGAGGAGCAGTTTGCAAGATCAGCCACCCCTCTCCGGCTAGGGCCTTGGCTACACTGGCATTTTACAGCGCTGCAACTTACTCGCTCAAGGGTGTGAAAAAACACCCCCGAGCGCAGCAAGTTACAGCGCTGTAAAGTGCCAGTGTAAACAGTGCCCCGGCGCTGGGAGCGCGGCTCCCAGCACTGTAAGCTAATCCCCTCGGGCGGGAGGGGGGGGGTGTGTGGAATACCTGCAGCGCTGGGAGAGCTCTCTCTCAGCGCTGGCGCCGCGACCACACTCGCACTTCAAAGCACTGCCACGGAAGCGCTCCTGCGGCAGCGCTTTGGAGTTTCGAGTGTAGCCAAGCCCTAGGTCTACACTGGAGTGGGAGTCGAAGTAAGATACGCGCGTAGCTGAAGTTGGCGTATCTTAGGTCGATTTACCTGGCCATGAGGATGGCGGCGAGTCGACCACTGCCGCTCCCCCGTCGACTCGCTTCCGCTTCCGCCTCTCGCGCAAGGAGGAGTTCCAGAGTCGATGGCAGAGCTATCGGGGATCGATTTTTATCACGTCTACACTAGACGCGATAAATCTATTCCCAATAGTTCAATCACTACCTGCCGATCCGATGGATAATGTAGACATACTCTCAGTGAGCAGTGGTAAAGGGACAATCAACGTGAAACCTAGTCAGTTAAAAAAAAGTGAATTAAAAGTGTCAGATGCTACATCTGCCAAACTCCTCTTGACAATTTGTAGCATTATGATCACGTTTTTCTGTGTCCATTTCCCTTTTTTGCTGTACAAAAGACCCACATGACTAGGGAACTGACTAGCCGACTACAGAGAGGAACAGTGAAACTGGACTACACACAAAGCACTATCAAATTCAAAAAGGAAAACCAAGGATACCAATATTATTTTCACAAAAATCTCCTGCTCAGTTCTTGTTACCTGTAACAACAGGCAAACAGGAGTATGATTTTTAAATCAATTGTGTCTCTTTAAGGGATGCATGTTGATTATAAACTCTGGATCCTAATGACGTCAGTAGGATTTCTGTGGGGGGAGAGCTGGGAAGAACAGACGTGCCTAAACTACTGGAAGAGTAGAAGTGGCCCCTGGAATTAAGGTTGCTATATAGTTTCCAGGACAAGACTTTGTTTTAAGCCTACTCCTCTGAAATATAAACTTGTTCATATGGAACTGCAGGGTGAAGAACCTGAGTGACTGTTTCCAGGCTCACTTTAACAGAGGCTTGGTTGGTGATGAAGCTATGAAAATGTGTGCAAATACATTCAAATGAAATGGAGGCAAACCCTTTGGAGTAGTACAATGGAGCTCACTTAAAAACCTGTTCAAAGAACACTTCCTATGCACTGTACCAAAGCCCATCTAGACAGACATGTAGCAATGTTCATCTAAAGGTCTACACAAAACTTGTTAGAAAATCAGTCTCTCAGGGCACTGAAATAACAGAATAGCAGGAAACTGACTAGACAAGAAACAGAATCAGTTCACAGACATATCTTGGCATGAGAGAGGAAGGAAGTAGTAGTGTCTGGTGAGTTATAGTTTCAGCTACCTTTTGAGTGCATGTTCTTCAGGGCAAGGCTTGCACTTTCTTTCATGTTAGCACAGCACCCAGCACATCGCAGGTGCTATCAGAAACAATAGTGATCATGATCAGTGTTTGAGACTTGGGGAAGTGCAATGATACTCTCCCAAGTTCCATTCACAGCAGACCACGCAGATAACTATATCATGAAATAGTGAATGGTGCCATTTTAAAATGCCATTATGTTCCAGAGTTAACACTTCACTGAAATAAATAAGGGGCAGGCCACCCATCTCAGAGCTCTTGTTCCAGGCATTCTGACTCAGGTAGTTATCACTGCACTGATGTGCGCTTGGTTTCGGTTTTTTAAGATTCTCTGCAATTGTAAGCTATAGGTTTGTTTTTATAAGAAGATTCTGGCGTACAGGATGGCAGGGCTGAGGGGAAAGTACCTGCTTGCCATGCTGCTACAAGGCAGCCCATGTTGACCCCTCATGGTGATCCAAACGACAGCGACAGTCACTTGAACTGGCAGCCAAAAGTGACTCCAACAGACATGAATTGTTCAATTTATTGAGGATTGTTAGAGGCTCTTATTCTTCAGGGGGGGCCCTCTGTTCTGCTCCCTCCCTCAATTCCTACCTAACAGAGGTTCCAGCTGCTCTGAGCTATACAGTCACTCCCCTACCCCTAAGCTGCATCTGGTCAACAAGTGGCTGCAGCACTGCTGTTGTTCTGCACAGACTGCCAATTCTCCCCGACTATTTGCCCTCCATTTGGCTCCAGAGAAGCAGAAGTGGGATGGGGAGCTTTAAGAAGCCAGGTGATCAGACAGCATATTTGGGACTGATCCTTCAAGGTTCTCAGCACTCTTAACTCACAGTGAAGCTGATGATACTCGGCACCTCGCATCATCAGGCCTTTAGAGCTGCGTACTATGTCAAGATATGCTTTGTAACAGAGCCTCTGAAACTGTTAAGTGACACTGCAACAGCAGGGTTACTAGACCTGATAGAAAACTGTGACACTTAATATACATGCAATATGATAATGCACATGTGCTATGGAACACCCACCATGCACACAAAATTGCACCACACATCGGCTAACACAATCCTGGGATCTATAAACAGGGGAATCGCAAGTAGGAGTAGAGAGGTTATTTTACCTCTGATTTTGGCTCTGGTGTGACTGCTGCTGGAATACTTTTCAGAGTAGCAGACGTGTTAGTCTGTATCCGCAAAAAGAACAGGAGTACTTGTGGCACCTTAGAGACTAACAAATTTATTTCAGCATAAGCTTTCGTGGACTACAGCTCACTTCTTCGAATGCATAGAATGGAAGAGATAGCTGACGATAGCTCATCTCAATTGATTAGACTCTTCCAGTTGCTATGCATACTTCCACCTTTTCATGTTCTCTGTATGTATAAATATCTTCTGTCTGTGTGTTCCATTCTATGCATCCGAAGAAGTGAGCTGTAGCCCACGAAAGCTTATGCTGAAATAAATTTGTTAGTCTCTAAGGTGCCACAAGTACTCCTGTACTTTTTGCTGGAATACTGTGTCCAGTGCTGGTGCCCATAGTTCAAGAAGGATGTTGATAACTTGGAGACGGTTCAGAGAAGACCCGAGAATGATTAAAGGGTTAGAAAACATACCTTATAGTGATAGACTCAAGGAGCTCAATCTATTTAGTTTAACAAAGAGAAGGTTGAGGAGTGACTTGAGTACAGTCTGTAAGTTCCTACATGGGGAATAAATATTTGATAATGGGCTTTTCAATCTAGCAGGAAAAGGTATAGCACGATCTAATGGCTGGAAGTTGAACCTAGACAGATTCAGACTGGAAAGAAGGCATACAATTTTTAACAGTGAGGATAACGGGAACAATTTACCAAGGGTCGTGGTGGATTCTCCATCACTGACAATTTTTAAATCAAGATTGGACGTTTTTCTAAAAGCTCTGCTCTACCAATATTTTGGGGAAGTTCTCTGGCCTGTGTTATACAAGGAGGTCAGACTAGATGATCACAGTGGTCCTGATGACTTTGGAATCTGCAATGGGCAGCTGGGTGCACTCAAGTGGTAAAGAACAAGATCACCTGTTTCATGGGCTTGGTTTCTACTGTATCTGAGACACCAAAAGGAAACGAATCTGAAATAGGAAGTCTGCTGCTGTAAAAAAGAGATTGTGGTTCAACTTCCTTTTAAAAACAAACATTGACAGAAAGGAAACTTTCGTGTGAGGTTATAAAAGGCCTGATGTTTATCTGAAAAATAGCCATGGATCTTCAGGGGCCATTCTATTTTCATGACACACCAGTATTCTGTAGATAATATTAAGTGTTTCAGAGGTTGGAATAAGCTTCCAGAATACTCTGAATTTCTGTAGCACCTTTCATTCAAGGATGTCAGGAAGCTTCACTGCCATTAATGAAGTAAACCCTAAAAATTCCTGAGATGTTAATCAGTTGAATTGAAGCTCTGGAGATTCATGTTTCTTGTCAAAGGGCACAAAGGGAATGTGTGACAGAGCTGGGACTAGAACTCTGGAGTGTGAAATCCCAGTCTATTGCTCTAAGCACTAGGTAGCACTTCCTCCCCAAACCTTCAGCTACTTGGCCCAATTCCTTTAGTCTGGAAATCTCAGGGCTTGTGACAGCTCCATGAATTACAGTAACTCCTCACTTAACGTTGCAGTTATATTCCTTAAAAATGTGACTTTATGCAAAACGATGTTAAGCAAATCCAATTTCCCCATAAGAATTAATGTAAATAGGGGGGCTTAGGTTCCAGGGAAATTTTTTTCGCCAGACAAAAGACATTATATACATATACAGTATAAGCTTTAAACAATTTTAAACAAACAGTTTAATACTGTACACAGCAATGAATGATTGTGAAGCTTGGTTGAGGTGGTGGAGTAAGAAGGTGGAACATTTCCCAGGGAATGCCTTACTGCTAAATGATGAACTAGCACTCGGCTGAGCCCTCAAGGATTAATACGCTGTTGTTAACGTAGCCTCACACTCTACAAGGCAGCATAGACTGAGGCAGGAGGGAGGAAACACAATAGATGCAGGGAAGTAGCTGCAAACACTTCTCTGCAAAAACTGAACATGATGATGAGCCCACATTATCCAGCTGGAATGCACCACTCCCTCCTCCTGACAGCACATGCATGGCTGCACAGGTGCTGACTTTCCATAGTGCTGGGGGATGCATGCATGAGTGAGAGAGACGTGCATTGCCCCTTAAAGTAAGCTGACCCCACTTCAAGTATGTTGCCCTTCTAAGCAGATCAGCCAGTTCAGAGAGGAAGCAACAGCTTCCAGCAAGCTCCCTCCTTTCTGTCCCTCTCCTCCGCTTTGTGGAGAGGGATAGAAGCAAGAAGCTCTGGGGAGCAGCACGCAGTGCGGGAATGGCCACCTGAACTGCTGCTGGGCAGCTGCCAAGCCACATACCTTACAGGGAATTTAGGGGAGCTGAGGGGGGGGCTGGTGACCCCCCCAGTTCTAATCCCCACAGGGAGGGGCTGCTCTTCCAGAGAATCCTGCAAGCAGTGGACAAAGCAGACAACTGCCAAATGACATTATGTGCAATTTTAAACGAGCTTGTTCCCTAACAGATCAGCAATGTAACAATGAAACAACATTAACCGGGACAACGCTAAGTGAGGAGTTACTGTACTAGGTCTATCCAAGTTGGAAAAGTCACAAGATCAGCCTGCTTTGTACTATGACTTCTGGTCCTGATCAAATTCAGGCAGCATAGCTTACAGGACCATTTTAAAGAGAGAAACGTGTAGTTCATCCTACATTAATGGTTATCCCCAGCTATGGGTCACCTAAGGAGTGGCTGTGGTGGGAGATGGATCAGAATTGAACTCTGGGGAAGATCCCATCCTGATCCATCTTCTCTACTGTCAGAGATACCCTTCCCACCTCAACCTCACCATCTTCCCCTGCTACCAAATGACAAACCCCATGTGAAGCATTGGGGTTACGGGGGGTGGAGCTGCATTAAGGTAAGAATAGGTGTTGTGCCAGAGTGGGGAGCTGGAGCCCCAAGGCAGAGGTGGGGGCCATGTTAAAGGCTTAGGGAAGAAAGGCAGGTCGCATTTGGTTGAGACAGGGTCGAGTGCTATGGGTGTCCATTTGAGCCCCAAGAGTCAGCAATGAAGAGGAGCCCCCAAAAGCACAGCTGCTTAGCCACAAGACCCCCACAAGACAGGCTTCCCTGGTCTATGTCAGCAAGATAGCATGGACCTGGAAATGCAAGAGAATGGTAGGTGCAGGCTGGATCCTCATTTTTCCTGAAAGCTTCAAGTCACTTCCCCTTTCAGCTGAACCTGCTCACGTGTCCCACAAAGGTAACTCACAGAGTCAGCAACTCAATATCCTTGCATCTGCCTAGTACGTCTCTCTCAAGGGCTTGACAAAAAGATGCATTTAGTCTGCTCTCCAGACCAAGTGCCTTTCATATGCCTGGAATTCAAAGAGAGACCCTGGGATCATCGGAAAGAAACAACAGGATTTACAGTCTCCCTGTCTGCAACACTCCCCTTCCCCCCCACACACAGCCTGGCTCCAGTAAATGACACCATGGTAAAGGCAGCTGCCATGGAGCTCCCGGATAACTATGCAAAGCTAGACCGTTAAAGAGAAAGCATCAATTAGAGTGTGACCCACTGTCAAAGTCAGGTTCTCAGATCTGTGCATGCAAATACACAACGTGCAATAACCAGTAGTGTGATGAGCACACGAGCACCAACAACAAGAAGAGTTCGTCTAAAGGGGAAACCTGGGTTTCACAGGCCTACTGTAACAATCCTCAATACAAGCAAACTCAACACTGAAGTTAGTGGCAGGTTCCCCTCAGGATCAGGACAATTACTGATGGTATTTGAACAAGCAGAGGGGTAGGTTAGAGAGCCCTGGTGGCTTCTACTCCACTGGAAAGAGGGAAAGTCACTTCTCTTTGGCAAAAGGCAATATTGTCAGGGAAGTCAATATATTTTCCAACCCTCTAACAGGCATTCAAATGACACATGCATAGTAGAAGCATACGTTAAAAATGGAGTCTGGCAGAAATCAGCCCTTATATTGCCCCAGGAGCTAACAAACTTTGCAGAAGTCAGACTCTGACAAGTGATTTGTATTAGAGAAGACAGGGCTGATGTATTGTATATAGCGGGGATTCTTTAATAAGACTGCTGGACTCAAACTGCCAGTGTGGTTCTCTCTAACTGTAATACTGAAACCAGACAGCCTGTGCACTTGGGACCAGGCCCTAGAGCCTGGTTGGATTCAACAAACAGAATGGACCAGCTGAGACATCTATAGATCCTCTTTATGGCTCAGCTCACCACAGCCTGCAAATTAAAGCCAAACAACTAAGGAAAAACCCAAGATCTCAGAAACTGAGGGTACCTGCTTAGTTTTCTTACTTGAGAAACTATTATATTTTCATTCTCCACACTGAACACGAAGTGGGTATTCGCCCACGAAAGCTCATGCTCCAAAACATCTGTTAGTCTATAAGGTGCCACAAGACTCTTTGCTGCTCACACTGAACACGTTTCCAAAATCCCCATCTTGCTTCATTAACAAGCCCAACCAGCCCATGCCCTGACCGAGGCTCCGGACCTCAGCCCCACTGAGCTTAGAATTTGCCCAGAGGTTGAATAAAAAGAGAAGCTTTCCAAATGCAGTCACATCATTAAGTATATCATCCAAGTGGACAGATGTCCAGAGCCTGTACTGGTCCATGTCCTGATTATTAAAGTGCCCTGAGTACAGAATAATTTAATTTAATATTTGTTTCACCTGCCTGGAAATGCCAGGTTGACGCCTCCCTGAAATTCATCAGATTGTCACAATTTTTATGAGTTGTGTCCTGCTTCCTGCAAGATTGGCAAGAGTCGTCTCTCTCTGCTGCTCTATATCAAGTGGCAGGACAAGATCAACATTGAGGATACATGTAGTTGCACCCACTAACAAACCCCTATCAGCGTTGGTTCAGTTTCAGCAGCTTTCTTGGTATGGACATATTATTAGGATGGGAGACCAATACATTACAAAGCATGTTTACCAGGGAATGCTGCCACAATGTGGTGAGCATGTGGTTGCCAAAAGCTTCGGTGACATGGTAAGATCACCAGTGATGGACACAGACTGAACATTTAGCTAGACCATCTTAAGGGCCTAGCTAGAGATAGGGTCACCAGACAGCAAGTGTGAAAAATTGGGACAGGGGGTGGGGGGTAGTAGGAACCTGTATAAGAAAAAGACCCAAAAATCGGGACTGTCCCTATAAAATCGGGACATCTGGTCACCCTAGCTAGAGATCAATCCACATGGCCTGAAACTTGGGTGCCATAATCAAGTTTCCTGGTATGATAATACCACCACAAGAAGTTACAGTTTGACAACTTTGGGATTTTTTCTCAAAAAATATGAACACGTAACACTCTCTCCCCCAACAGACAACCTCCTCATGCATCAACAGAATATGAAGACAAATGTGACTACTAGCGTGCCCCTGCACTGACCATCCTACATGTTGATACAATGAAATAAAACTGAATCACCACATGGATGATGAGACACTGAAATTCAGGGTTCGCATGCACTGATGCAATATCATGTAACACTGAGACAACATATGAAGGTTCAGTGTCATCATGTGACCTTATGCCATCACATGTGGGAAACAGACCAAGTAGCAGCACTGGAAAGTGTACAGAGTCAGATAGATGCTTTGTTTTCACTTTAGCTCTTGGAAGTGCTTCAGTCATAGGGTGGATGACATTTTCAATGGCCTATGCTTCAACTCAAGAGTCAGATCTCCCCTAAATCTCCTCTAGCATTGGGGATTACTGTTTTCCTTTGTTTGCCAGAGAACGAACATTCTCATGTATCAAAGAACTTTGCCTTTCCAAAGTACTGAGCTGAGAAATAAAGCAAATTTCCAAATCCTTTAATGCAGAGTCATTAAGTCCTGCTGAAGCTCTGTCAGTGGCCTTGGAGTCAGTTCTCTTCTCTACACCGGGATAAGTCTGGAAGAACTCCATTGACTTCTATAGAGCTACAGTGATTTGCCTGAGGGCAGAATACATGCAATAATGCAAGGACATTACTGCTAATTAATCAGTTCATTCTGCACCATATGTTTAATTACTAGAAAAAATTAGAAAAAACTAGAAAATTAGATTGTAAGATCTTTGGAGCAGGGACTTCTTTGCTGTGTGTTTGTACAGCACCTAGCACAGTGGGTGCTGGCCCATAACTTGGGGCCCCAGGTGCTGCCACAAAACAAATAGTAAAGAAAATGTCAATCTTCTGGATTTTAATTATAGATTGTCCCTAGGATCATTCTGATCCTAATATCTGAACGTCAGATAAACAGGAACCATTTAAAATTGACATTTTGAGAAGCATAACAGCCAGCATCAATTCTTTGTTATGGACGAGACGAATCGGACATTAAGAAGATACCACAAGATGGAGATTAAGATATAGCAACAGTCAGGCCGGTGCCTTGCATCAACTGGCAGCAATCCCACAGCACAATCTTTTGCATTCAAGATTTATAGTAATAACAAAATGCTTTAGTAGCAAAGCCCATCTTCGTAAGTAAGTTAATTAATGCTTAAATGGCTGCTTATACTGCTCCGCTGATGGGTGAGCTAATTACCTGCTACGGAGGTGGATCACGCCGACATTCCAGGGAGCCATCAGTCAGTTTTAATTAGGAGGTGAGGGCTCAAAGATTTGTGTTCTGCACTGAAATTATTTTTTGTGCCATTCAGCGGCACTGTACATGCTCTACTGGTCCCTTGCTCCCTGTGTGCTGCCCAAATCAAATGAGGCAATATCTCCAGCTTCATGTGTTACAAGCCAGGCTGTTAGTAGCTGGATGCAGTCAATGCAAACACTAATAATGTTTAGCACTTTTGTGCTTTCAGTCAGTCCATCTGATGCCAAATGGAATGTTTCCATTGATTTTAAATGGGCAGTGGATTAGACCGAGAGTGCTCTGTTCAGCACTCCTTGCACAGGCAAGTCTTCCGTCAAAGTCAACGTGGGTTATGCTGAGCAAGTGCTGCTATGTATTAAGTGGGAGGAGCACAGCACACTTGAGCTGCTGTCCCTTGGCCAGCTTTTGTATGTTGGGCCTGACAAAGTAATGACCCCTTTCGAAATGCTGAGGGAAAGCTCCACTGATGAATGGGGCTTCAGCAGACCTTGGCAGTGCAAGGAAGCCTCCTTTGTATGTTCAAAGTGATTCTAAAACATGAGCTCATCTTCATAGGTTCCAAGGATCACCCCCATTTTACAGATTGGGAGGCAGAGTGAGGGAGAGTAAGGTTCCAGTTTTGCAAACTCTTAAGCACGTGCATAACTTTCCCCACATGAGAAGTTCCACTAAGGTTCACGGGGCCACTGGCATGCGTAAAATTATGCCCGTCTTTGTGTTGGTAGGATCAGACCCCATGTGACTTGTCCCAGGCCACTGGAGTCAATGTTGGGAGAGAACTTTGGAGGTCCTGGCTCTCAGTCCTGTGCTCAAGCCACGAACACTTCTCCTTGTGGAGGTTTTGTCCTCACCTTTGTCTTATATTTGACTTTCATAAAAAAGAACCCCATAGTCGCACTTCTTAAAAGACTCATTTTCAGGCAGCCAGTTGTAATACAAAGTCGGGAAGGGGGGACATTTCAGACTTTTGCTCTTGCCATTGGAAAAGAGGCTTCCTGTGTTTCACACGGAGTTTGAAGTGAACCCGCTTCCAGACATTTACTAGCCCATCAATAAGCACTTACTCAGCCTGCGATGAAGGGACGCCAGTTCCTTCCTTGCACATCTTGTGTTATTCAGTATGAGCCGGTAAGATGGGAAATTGGGCCAGCCAGCTAGTCCAGAAACACCCAGCAAGACTCTCCCCAAGATTTGAGCACCAGGGGCAGAACAAACCAGAATGGTTTGTATGAAAGCCTGACAACTGCAAGAGCCCAGATCAGGCTGTTAGCCCTTTGACAGCTGGGCGGTGTAGGCCGAACACACGCAAGGCTCTGCAGATGCACAACTCTCTCCCACTGATTAGGTAGCTACCATGATAGCACCCTTGGACTTGCCGTCAAAGGCCTATTTAATTTCCCTGAACACCCATGGCAGATCTAGGCAGGGACCTTTTCCCAGCAGATTATGAGGTAAAATAGGGCCACGATGTCCATGTAAACACTGTGCAACCCTAATGAAGTTAATGGAGTTAAAGGGGGTGCACATTAGTGCAGAATCTAGCCCAGGACCTGTCATAAACATACAGCTAAGGCAGGGTTTCTCAAACAGGGGTCGCCGCTTGTGTAGGGAAAGCCCCTGGCGGGCCAGGACGGTTTGTTTACCTGCCCGTCCGCAGGTCCGGCCATGGGTGTTTAATTGCAGTGTAGACATACCCTGAGGTAGCACTCAAACAGATGACAGGCTCCTAATGAACTTGCATCCAGTCCTCATTGATCTAACATACCACAGAACAGGGCTGGGGGGTGGGCAGCTGTCAATGTTGGGGCTAACAGGGGGAGGTGCAAAAGGACGATCACAGAGCTGTCGTTAATTCAAATAGTTTCCTGATAAGACAAAATTAACCCCTTCATTGTTGAAATCTTTTGCAGCCTTCATCAGTGGGACTGTTCCTTAGTATCTCGAAAGGAAACATTTCCTTGATGGGTCCAACATACAACAGCTGGTCCAGGAGACAGCAGCCCAGGTATATTGTGCCCTTCATACCATTACACAACAGCAGTGAAGATGTAATAATGGTGATTGCACAACCCTGCATTTCCCAGTAAATAATGCCCATAGAGGGTCAAAAATAAATGTACAGTACAGGCAGGAAATGTTCACTTAGCTCTAACACCACTGCAGACCTAGAGCAGTGAATCACAGTAACTGTTATTTACATGACAGCCATTAGAAACAAAACCAGAGAAACTGATACAAAGGGAGCCAGCATTCCCCATCCCCACCTCCCCACAGGGCCTGATTCCAAGCCTGTGGGACTGCCAATGCACCTAATCACAGCAGTTTAATTCAGCAGTAGCTACATTCATATAAGTGGAGTTACATAGATAGGAACAGCCAGACTGGGTCAGACCAACAGTCCATCTAGCCCAGTGTCTTGTCTTCGACAGTGGCCAGTGCCAGATGCTTCTGGCAATTGGAGTTTTAGGGTCACCTGGAGCAGGCAGTTTTGTCCCTGACCATCCTGGCAAATAGCCACTGATGGACCTATCCTCCATGAACTTATCTAATTCTTTTTTGAACCCAGTTATACTTTTGGCCATCACAAGATTCCATATGGCAATGAGTTCCACAGGTTGACTGTGTGTTGCGTGAAGAAGTACTTCCTTTTGTTTGCTTTAATCCAGCTTCCTATTAATTTCATTGGGTGACCTCTAGTTCTGTTATGTGAAGGGGCAAATAACGCTTCTCTATTCACTTTCTCTACACCATTCATGATATGACAGACATCTATCATATGCCCCCCTTAGCCTTTTCTTTTCTAAACTGAACAGTCCCAGTCCTTTTAATCTCTCCTCATATAGAAGCAGCTCCAGACCCCTAATCATTTTCATTGCACTTTTCCAATTCTAATACATCTTTTCTGACTTGGGGTGACCAGAACCACGCACAGTATTCCAAGTGTGGGAGTACCATGGATTTATATAGCGACATTACAATTTATTATCTGTCCCTTTCCTAATGGTCGCTAACTTTCTGTTAGCTTTTCTGACTGCTGCTGCACACTGATGTTTTCCAAAAACTATTCACAATGACTTCAAGATCTCTTTCTTGAGTGATAACAGCTAATTTAGACCCCATCATTTTATATGTATAATTAGGATTATTTTTTCCCCCAATGTCCACTACTTTGCACTTACCAACATTGAATTTCATCTGCCATTTTCTTGCCCAGTCACCCAGTTTCAGGAGATCCCTTTGTAACTCTTCCCAGTAAGCTTTGGATTTAACTGTCTTGAGTAATTTTGTATCACCTACAAATTTTGCCACCTCACTGTTCACCCCGTTTTCTAAGTCATTTATGAATAAATCGAACAGCAGTGGTCCAAGTACAGATCTTTGGGGGACCCAGCTATTTCCCTCTCTCCACTGTGAAAACTGACAATTTATTCCTACCCTTTATTCCCATCTTTTAACCAGTTGCCAATCCATGAGAGGACCTTCCCTCTGATCTCTTGACTGCTTACTTTGCTTAACAGCCTTTGGTGAGGAACCTTGTCAAGGGCTTTCTGAAAGTCCAAGTACACTATATCCACTGGCTTAAGCTTGTTGACACCCTCAAAGAATTCTAATAGCTGCATGGTTGATCTGGAGAGAGAGAGATCAGAACTAGACCTACATCGATGACCTGGGATTTACCCTTCCCACTTGCCTCTGTACTAAAACCCAAGTAGCTTTGCCATCATGAGCACGGCATTCTGAAACTGAGATTGCAAAAGAGAAGATTTTGGAAAAGACTTTTTAAAAACCAGTTTTAAAGATTTCCAGCCTACATTCACTGCTATTAAGATTTTACAATGCTTTGAACATGTCCCCACAATATTATAGTCAGCTTCTGAAAGAAAGTCACTCGGAATACATCCTTGAGTTATAAAGGTCCCCAAAATGCCTTGGCTACCATTTCCTTCCCAGTGCTGCTCCTGCTATCTGCCTGCATCCCCACATCCTTTGAACAGTCCAGAATAAGCAGATACTTGATAAAGAATATTCCTCAGGATTCAATTGCCAAGGAAGGGGTATTAAGTTAGGCACATACATTGATGAGTCATGCTGTTAGATCTGCCCTAACTTTGTTAATTGCTCATACAGGAAATTAACCCTCACTCACAAATGACACTCTCCTTTCACAAGAAAAACAGTATCTGATGAAAAAGTTGCTGATCTGTGATTTGCTTATCACCGGCTGCAGGAGAAAAATGAAAGCAATTTGGAGTCAGGAAGTGACTGCACGCCCCTATCTTTGCATGAGGCCCTTTCTGGTTTATCTTCATTCCCTCTTGGTCACTCAGAGAGCATTATTGAGACAAGAAAATTGCAGCACAATAAAATATATTTTAGTCACTTCATACAATTAGAGTGAAGAACAAATCACTGAGGAATGTTCTTAAAGCGTGTCCAACTACTAAAAAATAATGATCCAAGAGGAAGCTGGCTTCTTGCAATTGTTCTGTGAGCTGCAGGAAATGTGGTTCAACAGTCAAATCCCTGAGAGGTTCTGTTATCTTCCAGAAATACTGCTGTCTTGCCTTGCAGAACACCAAACCTCAAGTTTCAGAATTGCTCTTATTTAACAGCACACTTACTGCATGTGTGCAAAAACTGCAGCTGTGTGTACAAGCCCAGTAACTGCATGAAGAAGTGATGGCCGGATTAGTAATTTGCATGTGCAGTAAGTATGCGAATTAGTGGTAACTTCATGTATTTTGATGCCTACAGTTATGAAAAACAGGTGATTTTTAAGGTGCAGGCTGTCACATATTTGAATGCTAAGCTGCTTTTCCGCCCCAGCTCTATCATAAACTATGTCAGGCTATTGCTTCTGCCGGGACCTTCTCATTTAGAGATACTAAAACACTGACAAAAGAAGCGGTCTGAAGAATGTATTGATTCATTTCTAATTCCAGAACTAGAATAACTAGCTCTATTTAGCTCTAAGGGTACGTCCACTCTGCAAAAAACGCCCCTGTGGCCGCAAGTCTCAGAGCACGGGTCAACTGGCTTGGGCTGGTGCTATGGGGCTAGAAATAGCAATGTAGATGTTCCTGCTTGGGCTAGAGCCAGGGCTCTAGCCCATATGGGAACATCCACATGGCTATTTTTAGCCCCACTGCGCAAGTCCCATGAGCCCAGTGCATACCTAAGATACAGAATAGCTAATCGGTGATGTTTTCCTCTAAACAGCTGCTATCTGGTGGGGAGTGACTTCTAGACTTGAAATCTAGTGAGTTTGTTAGTTTAAAAAAAAAAAAGGAATCTGCTCAGCACTTAAAAAACAAAAAGACTTGCAAAAATAGCCAATGAAAAACAATAGCTGCTGTTTATAAATTACTCTATCCTGTACTCTGCTGCAGAGTTAGACAGCTCAGAGTTGGGCTAGCATCACAGAGGACAGCCATGAATGAGCTGGAGGATACAAGCAAGCAAGGCTCATTCGGGGTTTTTATCTTAAGGGGAGGAAGATCATATGTAGGGCTGAAGGGACCTTGTGAGGTCACTGGGGCAGAACCAAGTAAACCTAGACCATCCCTGACAGGTCCAACCTGTTCTTAGAAACCTCCAATGAGGATTCCTCAACCTCCCTTGGAAGCCTACTCCATACTTACCTACCCTTATACTGTACTTAGAAAGCATTTTCTATCTAACCTAAATCTCCCTGGCTGCTATTTAAGCCATTGATTTCTTGTCCTACCTTCAATGGACATGGAGAACAATTGATCACCCTCCTCTTTAGAACAGCCTTTTAACATATCTGAAGACTGCTATCAGGTGCCCCCTCTGTCATCTTTTCTCAAGTGTCTAAACATGACCTGTTGTTTTAACCTTTCCTCACAGGTCAGGTTTTCTAAACCTTTGATCATTTTTGCAGCACTCCTCAATACTTAACACTAACTAGAAGAAAATTAGCTGTTTAGGAGGGAAAGAAATACTGGTCCAGACTCAGTGGAATGCTCTGGCTGCCTTCTGCCACTCGAGCAATGCAAAGGAGCTGCAGATCCAGGTTTATGGTTGATTTGCTTTACCAGAGCTGCAGAAAGCATCCAGAACATACTGGTAAATCTGGCTCAGATTCATAGTCTAAAAGGGCTTGCAGAAGAACCATTTTAATTAGGGCACCCCACTTCCATTGACAGCTCACGTTCCCAGTTAAACTGCTCTCCAGAAAAGAGGCCATTAAAAAGATCCTGAAAAAGGGTAATTAAATTAAATAGATTATGTCACACTGTAGTTCAGCTTTATTATTTTTCCTTTTAACCTTGAACAGAGATGGGCCCAAGCTGCACAAGAGACAAGGAGCCAACTCTGCAGCTGGGATTTGGCTCTGGATTGCCCGGTACTGCCTTCGGGAGTTCCAAAAGATGGTGCCCAGGCTCCATCACCCTCACTCTGGTGGTGCAGCCCAAAGGGATTATACCACCCAACAGGTCAAACTGGGTCTGGATTAAGCTATGGTTAAAGCCCTATTTAATTTGCAAAACTGCAGAAATTGCAGACCCCACAATATTAGGCTTCCACTGCAATTTTGATTTTAATTAGCTTACTTTGCACAGTCCACAATTTTCCATACATTTTATTGTTTGCAACACACACTTTTTACCCCATTGGCACAGTAGAACCCCAAGTATCCAAGCTGACAGCAGCTGGGGCTCAGGCTGTCAGCCCCTTGCAGGCGGGGCTCCCGCTGTCAGCCCCATGAATTAATGACTGTAATAAAGTTGCAGCAAAAATGTCTGGCTATCAAAACTATTAGTAGGCATAACATAATGCTTGAGTGTTTATATTGCTCCAGAAATTTTTTCTTAAACAAATAGCTCTGGCTTTTCCAAATTACCGCAATTAATAAAAGTCCATTATTAGTTTTCTGCAATTTTCCATGTTTTGTCCGCAACTCAGCCACAATTATTTGACAATCATCCCGTGATCCATCCCCACCGGCCCTGGGTCCTGGTAGGTTTGAAGTCTTCTGGGTTTGGGAGATTGCTTGGTTGCCTGCAAATAGCTAAACATCCTCCTTCCCACCCACCAAAAAACAGTCTCTTGGAAGATTCAGCTGTTCCCTCCTGGGATTTAAGGGAGACAGAATGACTGATACGTTCATAGTCCAGGACCTATGTCGTAGCTCCACAGTGGGGTAGGAAAGCCTGTTGCTAGCTGCAGAGTGAGCCTGAAAGAGACAGCCACTAACCCTTACATAGCAATTTTCATCTTCAAAGCACTTGTATGATCATTAAGGCTAAGATTTTGTCACGGATATTTTTAGTAAATGTCATGAACAGGTCACGGGCAATAATGAAAAATTCACAGAAGCCCATGACCTGTCTTTCACTTTTACTAAAAATATCCATGATAAAATGAGGAGCCTGGGCAGCTTCAGGTGGGCTGGGAGCTCCAGGGTCCCCCTCCGCTGTTGGCTCCGAACTCCAGGGGTTCCCCTGGCCTCCACTCCATGGAGGCCGGGAGCTCTGGAGGTCCGTCCTGTCAGAGAGCTGCAGGGGTCCCCCCTGCCACCCATGGTGGTGGAGAGCTGCGGGGGTCCCCCCTGTGGCAGCCAGGAGTGGCATGGTGCCGTGGTTGGCTGAAGTCACAGAGGTCTTTGGATGTCATGGAATCTGTGACTTCTGTGACTAAATCGCAGCCTTAGTGATCATTCATCCCTCTCAACATGACTCTGAGGTGGCCCCTCCATGAGTACTGTGTACAGCCGCTAGGGAAACCGAAGAGCTGCATGAACTATAACTCTTTGGTTTGAGAATGCCATGCGAACACACAGAGACATGAAGATTTCGCTAATCAGCAGCCCTCCTCCAGAAGACTTGCTGTAGCAGAAGTAAAGCAGAACAAAGTTGCTAACAGGTGGTGACCCCAAAAAACTCTGGCTAGTGTGGAGCAGGAGTCCTAGAGGTAAATGCTGTGGAATATCCTCCTTCAGTCCTGGACTAATGAGCAGCTCTCTCTCCTCTAATCCTCTGAGCAAGGTTACAGGTGCACATGGACAAGACATTTTCCCACTGTTCAAAGTCATTTCACTTGTGATACAAGGCAGGATTCAAACCTGTGTCTCAAAGTACAACTTGACTACATCCCATGGGCCCTAGGCTTAGTAACATACAGAGATAACACCGCCAGACAGCTGAGAGCAAATGGATCCTCCTCTACTAAATCCTCTCACTAGTGAGATTAGCTCATTGTTATGCACAGCAGTCAATGCCACTTACCAAGGGCTAATTTTAGTTAAACGAGGCTGCTTAGCATAATGAAGGACTTTTATGGGCTCCTGGACTCCCACTCCATTGGTCAATCTTTAACAGCTACCCAAAACCCCTCTCCCCTCATTGCAGCCATGGAGCTGATTATTAACATGATGGCCATCTGGTGACAGCAGACTTAGCAGCAAGGGAGGAATGGGTTGGACGCTGGCTGATCCGCCAGTCCTGCTGCTTTCAGAAGTCTTCAAAAACCTGTCCTTTCCAAATACCTTGTTAATAATTCACTCCCAGCATTGGATGCAGGGCTTAAATTCAGCTGAAGCTGTCCAGAGTGGAGCCGGTAAATATTTTTAAACAAGCGGGACAGAAGTCCCAGTGCCCCTTGCAGGGCAGAAGCCCCAAGCCTTAGCACCCCACGCGGGGCTGAAGCCCTGAGCCCCAGTGCCTCCTGCCGGGCTGAAGCCCCCGAGCTCCGGTGCCTCCTGCCAGGCAGAAGCTCCTCCGGAGGAGACAAATTCAGATGGAGGCTGCAGAGTCACCTTCGTTTCAGAGCGGGGGTCTCTGCTGGGAAGTGGATTCACTTCCACTTGGGTGAACAAAGAGCAGCAACTATAAGGCAATGTAAACATATCGGGCTCCTAACAAAGTGTAAAATATTCACCGCAAAAACAGCAAATGCTCGGGCTGAGGGGAAAATCCATTCTGCCCTTCCCAGTCCACAACAAATCTGGAAGCAAGGGTATCTCCCTTTTCACGTGCTTGTAACTTACCAAATTGCAGCTTGTGATGAAGTGGGGATTTTCCTTTGTTATACTGTACGTGAGCCTAAGTGAGTCTTACTGTTAAGACTATGTGAGTTTTACTGTTTTGCATGAATACTGTGTGTGCTCAGTTTCCCTGTGTGCTGCACCAATGCCTCTATGGTGGGAATAAGGGTGTGAGACTTTGGCTGAAACCCTCGCGGGCAGGTGAGCTATGGCCGGTACCCTTAGTAACCTGAGATCCAGGAGGGGGATGCGACCAGGTGACACCTTTTGCCAGGGAAGCAAGACAAAGACCAGGAGGAGGAGCAATGGGGGTATCTGAGGTCGGGCTGCTGGAAGCTAGCAGTCTGCTTTGGGGGGACTGGAAGAGGGAGAGTCCAGGGCATCTGGCCCAGGACTCCCCAATAAGGACTTGGCTGAAAGTCACTGATTCCTGTGCTAACAAGTTCTTTTCTACGCTGTGTTCCTGTTGACTAATAAACCTTCCATTTTATGCTGACTGAGAGTCACTGCTGACTGCAGAGTTGGGGTGCAGGGCCCTTTGGCTTCCCCAGGGGCCCTGCCTGGGTGGACTCGCTGAGGGAAGCGCACAGTGAGGAAGGGGATGCTGAATGCTCCGAGGGCAGACCCAGGAACGTTGAAGCTGTGTAAGCTTCTTGCCCTGGTGACAGTGTGCTCAGAGAGAGGAGGCTCCCCCAGAGTCCTGGCTGGCTTCGGATGGAGTAGTTCCAGAGCACTGGCCCAGTGACTCCGTGACACAGCTATATACAATAGCATCCCCTTTATCCAAATGGAGCTGCCATTATTTGGATACGGAGGTGTCCCTCGGCTGTTTTTTTCTATTACAGATTCCACTAGACGTGAACACAGCAATAGTTAGGTAGGATGTCATGCCTGTCATTATGTGGTACACCACTGCTACTCAGTTAGGCAGTGATAGAACCCAGACACAATGGCTCCAAAAGCACCTGAGCTGAAGACGAGACTCCGTTCGACTGTGATATGCAGTCAGATAGCTTCGATCCCATCCATTAAAGGGCAATATTATATAAAACTAGCCAAGCTCAACACAATGCAGCAGTGAGGGAAAACTATGTTCCACCTAGTTCCCTATTCAGCAGAGAGCAACATGTAAAGACCAATATCCCATCCTAGGCTTTGCTAGCTCTGCTTACTCAGACATGAGCAACAAAGACATTTGGCTCGTCTCAGAGGCCTAGGGGCTGTTTTAGTTATGAAATGACAGGCTTTTTCTTCAGTTGGCTGACCAGCCAGCAGCTAAGGTGGCTCTCCAGCGCCAATG